>NC_060086.1:15104407-15415240 GCF_922984935.1 Meles meles
CAGAGATAGCGAGACACAGACACAGTGAGACACAGAGACCGTGAGACACAGAGAGAGACAGAGACAGCAAGACAGAGCCAGTGAGGGATGGAGACAGTAAGACACAGTGAGAGACAGAGAGTAAGACACAGAGACAGTGAGAATAAAGACAGTGACAGTGAGAAACAGAGATAGTGAGAGACAGAGACAGTGAGAGACAGAGACAGTGAGAAACAGTGAGACCATGAGAGACAGAGCGAAACAGAGAGACAGTGAGACACAGAGACATGAGACATGGGAATTGTTATAGACAGAGACAGGGAGACAGTGAGAGACAGAGACAGTGAGACACAGAGAGGGTCCCAGCCTCTGGTTTGGGGTCCCCTTGAGGGGCCAGGGAGCCTGGCGTCCCCTTGCTCATCCCACTGGGGAGAGAAGGGGAGTGAGGCCGTGACAAGCGTGGTTGTCTTGGCAGCTGAGGCAAGCTCGTCCTCTTGGGGGCATTTTTTCCTCATCAAGTCATCCTGGGCTTGGTCCAGGGCCCTCTCCCCAAGCCCTGGGTGACCGACCCTCCCCCACAAGATGCCCTGAAGCCGGCGAGGGGTCTGCTGGGGCCTTTCCCACAGCCTCCCCTGGGACCCAAGGCTTGCCCCCGCACTGAGCTCCAGAGGGGCAGAGGGGCAGTGAGTGGGGTCAGCGGGGCCCACCCGGCCCTGCGGCCCCACGGCCGTCTGTCCACTGGGGCAGCGGCTCCCTCCACAGCCCTTGGGGCCGATGCTGGGTCTGAGCCCACGGAGCAAATGCCCCAGCTCCACGGGTGGGGGCCAGAGACCAGGAGGGTGAGCTGTGCCCCTCTGGACTCAGGGAGCCCTTCTCTGGACAGAGGAAGCTGCTTGTCTGTGAGGGCTGGTGAGAGCTGTGGGTTTCAGGAACGAGCTTTGAGGGAGAAGAAGACTGAGCCTGGTGGAGTAGGAGGGCTCGGGGCCCCAGCCTGTGACCCCCAAACCTGCCGTAACTCTCTGGTCCTCTTCCCTCAGCGTCCTGCCCGATATGGACAGATCGGTGGACGGATGCTGCAAGGATGGCTGCACCAACAGACAGGCAGGGGATGGGAAGATGATGCCTGGCTGGCCTGCTGACCGGACAGGCGGGCAAATAAAGTACAGGACGGTCGGAGGTCCGAGAAACATGTGAGCAGACGGACAGACACATGGAAGGACGACATGGCAGGCGGAACAGAGCCCTCCCAAAAACGTCCGGGGCCTCTTGCCTGGGACCTGTGACAATGTCCCCTTTCACGATCAAAGGGGCGTTGAGGATGTGGTTCGGCGAAGCTAGAGAACGAGGGGGTATCCAGGGTCCCGTGGGTGACCCCCAGTGCAATCACAGGGGTCTTCTGCACGGGGGTCAGGAGGCAGGTGCTGCCGGCCGCGGACACTGGGTGGGGGGTGCTCTTGTGGCCTTGGAACCTGTGGCCGGCCCTCAGCCGAGGACGCAGGTGGCTTCCAGAAGCTGGAGAAAGCAGAGCCTCCAGGAGGAATATGAACCTGCCAATGCCTTGATCTTGATTTTAGCCCGTCAGCCCCACCTGTCAGCCCAGACAGAAGACAGGACGCATTCGCGGGGCTCTCGCACAGCGGCGATGACGAACACCACAGATACCTGCAGGGATGGCAGAACTGAAGATGGGGCCCCTGCCTGAGACCTACACTCTCACCACGGTGCTGGACACTGTGGGGGAAGGCCCCCCGGCTGGACAGGAGTCCAGACACCCCAGCATCCGAGATCGCTGCAAGCCCTTGTACCTGTGAGATGCACGACCCAGAACGGAGCATCAGAACTGAGAGGGGCATCAGAGGCCGTCTGTCGGGCACGCCAGGTGGCCCTTATGTGGAGGGTTTGGGGGTGTTGAGGGCAGGTGCTTGAAGGGAGCCCCCACCATCCTTCTCCCTGGGATCCTAATCCAACCGGTGCCTCTGCACCTGGGAAGGTGGCCTGGCAGGCGGGGAAGTTGGAACCCCCACCACCCCGGCCAGTTGAGCCAACGCCCCAGACCCCACGGGCCTTCCCCGGCCACCTGCACACGCACACGTTCACCCACACATCCACGTGGACGCCACGCAGGGGAGGGCCTCTACCTCCAACCTCTGACCTTGGACAAGTACCTGGCCCTCCCCGGGTCTCTGTCTCCCCATCTGTGGGCTGGGGAGCTTGGGGCTTTGGAGAGCCATCATGGGTGTGGGGGGTGGGGACGGCAGAGGGGGCCAGGGGTCATGGGGAAGGGGAGCAGAGGCCAGGCCTGGGGAGCGGCAGGGGAGCGTCCGTCCTGGTCCTCACTCATGTTTCTGACCCCCAGGCTTCCTCCCCTGCACCCCTCTGGGGAGGGACCATAATTAACTTCTTCCTGTTCAGATCAGGAGTCCATTTCCAAAAACATATTTCGAAGGATTATTTTGCAAAGGAAATGTTTTTGAAAGAATGCCGTGTCCGTCCCAGCCCAGGGAAGTGGCGGCAGTAGTCAGAACGCAGAGGAGAGCAGGGGTGGGAGTGACCCGGGTGGCCCCGGTGGCTGCAGTGAGCTGGTAAGCTGGCCCTGAGCCTGTCTGGGGTGGGGAGGCCAAGGCCATGGTGGGAGGAGGGTCTCCACTTCCTCCCGCCCACTCTTTGCACTCTGTCTGCCCCAGGCCCCCCCACTGCTGAGCCATGGTTTGGGGGGGATCTTGGGGATCAGCTCCCCTTAAAAACTCTCCTGCTCCCTGCTGGCCACACACCCCGGCTTCCCTCTCCACTGGGTCCTCTCCTGCCCCCCGAGGCATCACAGGCTCTGTCCGGTCACCCTGGCCGGCCCCCGGACAGCTCCCTGTTCCCCAGGGGTGGGCGTCCTCTAGTGAGGTACGAGGCTGCTGTCAGCCCAGCCTGCCCTCCTACATTTCACGGCTCCCTGGGGCACCCTGCGGGCACCCCCTTCTTGACCTTGGCCCTCACTTGGATGTCCCGTGGAAGGCCCTTCCTCACCACAGGAGCTAACATGCAAGTGGTTTTTCTTTGCTTTTATTTTCTATCCTGAGAAACATGATGCAAAGTTTCCACCATTGCCTGCCGGGGGACAGGAATGGTGGGGGGGTGTTGGGGAACGGCCATGGGCCACCGAGCAGCCAGCCGGGTCCTCAGTAGGAAGTGTCTCTCTTTTCTGGACTGGGGGCTCCCCAGACACCGGAGAGTCTTGGCACTGACCATACAGACTCCGGACCAATCTGGGCTGCCCACCTCCCCTCTGCCCACCTGGCCTGTCCTCCCTCGGCCTGTTCCCCGTATCCACCATGGTCTCCCAGCCCCCAGCACTCAGCGAGCGTTCTGGAGGGAACTGCTGAATGCATGGGTGGATCACGGGGATCTGGCTGGGGGACTAGTAGGGAAGACCCTTTTCATCTCAAAAGGCCAAACCTCAGTTTCTTGTCCCAAAATCCCACGCTGGGCCCTGGGCAGCCCCTTCCTGCCTCAGTTTCCCCTCCCAAACCCGCCTCTGCAGGGGCCAGCCCAGCACAGCGCTCCTCAGGCTGGGGAAATTCCATAGGCCTGGCCACTGCAAGCCGCGCTGTTTGAAGACAGTCCCAGCCCCCTGGGGACCCAGTGCTGGGGGAGAACATTCTGTCAGCCTGTCGGCCAGCTGGGAGGACAGTGACCAAGCGTGTGAAGGCCACCGAGGGAAAGGCGCCTGGCCAGCCGTGTCCTCGCCTGCGGCTCATGCACTGGGGTCTCCGGACACGTGCTCAGCCTCTCTGCACCCTGTTTCCCACCTGGGAAAAAGGGGGGCGAGGAGATAAGCCCTGTAGACGTCTGAGCCCTGTGGGGCCCAACCTGGTCTCGGGGCATGAGTGCCTGGCCCTGATCCTCCACCCAGTCCCCACCGTCTGCAGCGCCACCCACCCACCGGACGCCAACTCCTGGGTGCAGCGCCTCTGCACTCTGGAGGCCTGCTGGCCTGGGGGCGTTGACAGGGGCTCCCTGTCTCGGATCACCCGCTGCTCTCCCTCTGTTTCCCTCTCCCCATCCCCGCATCCTCATTCCCAGCCCCCAGCCCGCGGGGGCTCGGTGGTGCTCACAGTCCCCGGTTCCGGCACTCCGCCCCTCTGCAGATGTCCTGGAACTGGTGTGAGGTTATTTCGGGAGCTGGCGGCTCCCCTGGGCCTTTCCCGAGAGTCTTGGCGGGAGCGTTGGAAGCCAACGGGGGTCAGCCTGAGCGGGAGGGGGAGGTGGCAGCGGGCCCGGACTGGGCTGTGAGGACATAGCACAGGGCAACGACATCCTGGTGTCAGGAGGGAAGGGGGAGGCAGCGGTCACGGGCTCCCTGGCTATGCTGGGCCTGAGCCGTCCCGAGAGGGTTCTAGAGTGGGGGCAGACCCAGACCAGCTCATTCCCCACCAGCTGGCCTGGCCCTGGGGGATGGGGGAGGGGGACACTGGAGTCTCTTCGTGTGGCCCCAGCCTATTGGTCTCACAGATGTGGCCTCTGCTCACCTTCACGACCTCATCTCACACTACCCCTGCCCCACATTCCCACACTCCAGAAACGCCAGCCGCTGGCTGCTCCCACCTCAGGACCTTTGCACCTACTGTTCCTTCTGTCTGCTTATTCTGCCCAGGTCTCCTGGGCTGCGTCCTTCTCAACACGAGGTCTCAGTGATCACCTCCCCTGAGAGCCCCCTCCCAACTCTGGCCCCAGTGCTCCCACCCCTCCCTCCTACCCTCTCCATTCTGCACTGTTCCATAGAAGCGAAATGCAAGCCACAGAACTAATTTGACATTTTCTTGTGGCCATGTTAAAAAAAAAAAAGCTTAAAAGGGTCACCTGGGTGGCTCAGTCGGTTAAGTGTTCAACTCAGGTCTTGGCCAGCTTGGTCTCAGCTCAGGTCTGGATCTCAGGGTCATGAGTTCAAACCCCATGTGGGGTTCTGTGCCGGGTGTAGAGCCTACCTAAAAAAAAAAAAAGAAAGAAAGAAAAGTTTCTAAAACAGGTGGAATTAATTTTAATAATATATTTTATTTAACCCACTATATCCAAAAATAATTTCATTTAACAAGAAATCTATATTAAATAATATTAATGAGATTTTTTTTTTTTTGCAATGAGTCTTGTAAAACCCATTTCAGCAGCTCGGTGGTTATGTGTGGTCGGTACCTACCAAAACGGATTTCCCAGCTCTCTAGTTCCCTTTCTTCCTAGCCCACACACATCTAGAATGTTCTGTGCCCTTGTCGAGCTATTTATCATTCATCTGTCCTGCTGCAACACACATCCGTCTTGCCCCCACAAGGCTGTGCAGTGAAGGGGAGTCTGTGCCATTTGCCGCCCCTCCCTGCGTGCCTCGCCCCCCACCCGGGGAGGGGCCGCACCTCCAGGTCACACGGCCGCCCTGTCTACACAGTGGGGGCTTGAACCCACATCTGGTGTCCCGGACCCTGGCCTGCTGCCAGGGGAGAGCCCTGGGATCCCCGAGGCTCCAGTACCCTATCTTCAGGCCACCACAGCCCAGCTCCAGGATCCCCACCCAGCTGCTTTCTGATCTAATCGGATTCCTGGCTCTCCCTTCCCCGAGTCCCGGCTGCTGCTCCGTGTTTATAACCCTGGAGCCCAGCACCCATCTGGAGAAATCATCACAGCCCCCGTCCAGTCCAGATGTCTACCCCCACCCTGCCCTGCACAGGGCCTCCCATAGCCTCTCATGCCTGGCCCAAGGCCTCAGGACCCAGGCAGACCTTTGGGTGGCTGGTGCAGGCTAGTTGAGCTCCCTCAGAGATGGCTGCCATCCTGGTTTGCTCACTGCCAGTGTCCCCCGAGAGGGTCCCCTAGCACCAGCCAGGACCCAACCTCCCCGGCCAGGGCAGCCTTGCTTCTGTCCCCCGGCTGAGCATCTGGGCCATGCCCACGATCCCACAACCCCAGATGGAGACACTGGGGCCCAGAAAGGGGCCTGAAGAAGCAGATGGGTCTGCTCTGATTTGTAGGGGACAGAGGGAAAGGTGCAGAGTAGAAGGAGCAGCCCTGTGGTCCCTGCAGGGGGGAGGCCAGGCCACGTCTGCTGAGTATCCTTCGGCCGCTGCTGGCCAGCCCATGCCAGCAAGGGGGGTGGCGTCAGAACAGGCAGCCCCTGCCTGTCCTTGGCTCCAGCAAAGCCTTACCAGCCCCCAAATGCCCCCAAGCGAGCAGATTCTCTGGGTGATAAGAGACTCAAGGGCGGGAAGCAGGAGACACCCAGACAATGGCCAGGCACTGGGTGGGCAGCCTGGCCAGGAACAATGCTGGGCCAAATTAGGGAAAAGGAAGGTGGCGTCTGGCAGGGGAGGCTGGAAGGGCTGGACCCCAGCCAGGCAGCAAAGACGGGGTGGTGACATGCTTTCCCCAGCCCCATCCCGGCCCCTCACACGCCCACAGGTCTGCCCTCCCCAGGGCCTTTGCACATGCTGCCCTCACACATCCTTGGTGAGCCCTTCCTCTTCTGGGCTCAGCTCAAAGTCACCTCCTCCAGGAAGTCTTCCTGACCTGCTGGTATCAGGCCAGGCCCCCCTGGACACAACTGTCCTTCCCCAGATTTCCCTTCAGAAACTGATAATTGGATAACGTGAGACTGGATTAGTCATTTAATGCCTGCCCCTCCCTCAGTCACTGGAAGCTCTGTGAGGGCAGGGACCATGTTTGCCTGTCTGTCTTTCTGTCTGTGAAACTGTTCAGGGCCTTCCATATCACACGTGCACAGGAAACGTGTTCTGAGCAAGTGAATGAGTGAGAGGCTGCTTCCCTCTCCCAGCGAGGGACATGTGTGGCAGGCACCACACTGGGCACACCGTAGAAGTAACCCACCGCAGCCACGATGAGCTGAGCTCCCCGAACACCCCCACATCTCCCTCCCCTGGGCCAGGGGGCCTCTGTCCACACAGAGCGAGAGAAGGGCTGCCATGGGTCTGGCTCAGACCTGCCTCCTTCCCACTGACCCCGGAGGGTACCAGGCAGCTCCTGGCACACAGCAGGGCCTCCATGAATGGCCTGGGGTACAGCGACTGCTGCCCTGAGTGAGCAAATGATTCAGGGGAGGGAGAGCAAGGAGGGCTTTATGAGAGATGGGTCTAAGCTGTGAGCAGGTGGGACGTGGGGTGGGTGATGGCTGGGCATAGCTGGCAGGGGGCTCCAGAAGGACAGGCGAGGGGGCACCAGGGAGTAGGGGATCCTGCTGTCCTTGCCCCGGATCAGCCTCTTCCAGCCTTTAGCAGGCCCTGCGAGGGCCCTCTATGGGGCTCCTGGGTCTCAGTTTCCCCATCTGGGCAATGGTGGCCCGCGGCCTCCTGATTGGCAGCACACTACATACTGGACTGGGTCTCCCTGCTGCCCCAGAAGGCACACTCGCATCACAGCCCCAGCAGAGAGGAGAGCCAGCCGCTACGTGCCAAAGGCCACCAAGGACCCAGCCAGGGGGACAGCCAGCCTGAGGCCACGTGTCCCAGTTCCAGCGCGGCCCCTTGCCAGGTGGAGGTGGAGACTTTCTGCGCTGACCTTGCCATCAGTAAGCGGTTCCAGATGTGGGTGGGGGATGGTGTGGGGGTCGTGGGAGGGCCGGCTCGAGATCCCAATGACCTGGAATCACCCACGGCTGGGCCGGGCTGGGTGCCCACACTGAGAAGAGCAGCGGACTGGGCACTGGTGTGCTCGCACCGCCACGCTCCCTGAGGGACTCTGGGGGCTTCCTCCAGTCTGAGCCAGCCGAGGCACTGACACCCGGCTCCAGCACGCCTGCGGAAGGTGGGCTGCCCTCCAGAGGTGAGGTCATAGATCGCTGAAAACTGTCCAGAAGGTGTGTCAGATCCTTCCCAAGCGATCCCCCCAGTGCTGGGCCTGTGACCTCACCCTCCAGCACCCTTCTAAGTCCTTATTCTTCCAGGCCTGCTTGAGGCGCCACCTCCTCCAGGAAGGCAGCCCAGACAACGCACCATCCCATTGGATGCAGGGCTGAGTCCTGGTGAAGAGCCTTGGCCTCCTCTGTGCCTGTGAAGGTCCAGAGCCCAAGGCAAAACCGCACATCCGGAAGGGGGCGGAGGAGGCACCTGGACTGCCAGGTCTGTTTGCTCCCGGGGCCCAGCGCTGCCTGGCCAGCAACTTGGTGGGGGTGGGGTGGGCACTGTCCACAGCTGCCCCGACCCCCGGGGCCAGGCTGTGGCCCCACCTGAACTCCATGACATTGGGGGTTGCCACAGGGCTGGGCCAACCACATGGAGCCTCTATGTCCCTCTCTCTATTCTCCAGCCCCACTCGGGCCTCTCGGGTTGAAGCCACGGGGAGCTTAGACTGCTTCTGGCTCCCACCCCTCATGGGAGAGGTTCCAAAGCCCGGGCCGGGCGAGACCACAGCCTGGCCAGGTGTCCGCTCACACCAGGAACAAGTGCCACGGTGTGCGTGGAGGCCCAGAGCCTGCTTCATGTAGGTAGGCCTACTGGAGGTCTCCAGGCTGGCCATGGACCGACCAGGCTCTCAGCCCTACGCCCTCGAGGCCCCCTGGCTACCTGCAAATCCCCATTGCTCAGATGGGGAGGCTCAGGGAGACTCAGGGAGCAGCGGGCCTGCCCAAGCAGGGGTCCCTGAGGTCTCCTCACCCCAGACCAGTGCCCTTGTCCAGGCAGAGGACTCAGGCCTTCTGTCCAGGGAGTCTGGGGGACAAGCCCCACTCGCAGGTCCCCTAATGCCTGGCTAGGGCTTTAGACAGCTGACTCCCAAGATCCCTCCACCTGTGCCCCTGCTGACCCCAAAGTAAGGTGACAATGGCCCAGCTTCCTGTGTCCAGCCAGGGCTGTGGCTACCTGGGCCGCCCTCCCCCATTGAGGGGCCAGGCACAGGGGGAAGAGGTTAGCACGACAGAGCAAGACTGCTGAGGCCAGGGCACAGCTGGGAAGACTGAGGCCCAGAGGCTACTAGCTCAAGCCTTCTCTGGACCCCTGACTGCCCAGTCCCAACACTCTAGGGACAGGGGACAGGACACAGGATGTGGAGGTGCAGAGGCACAGATAGGCTTCACCCTCCTGCTGGCCAGCTGTGGCAGGGCCTCCCTTCTCCGTGGTTCTCGCGGGGAGGCAGCTGTGAGGGGTCTGCAGCCTGTGAACCCCAGGACAGCCAGTCTGGGTTGGGACAGGGCTCTGCAGGGTAGGCCAGGCGTGGGAGTCAGGACAGCAGCCCCCCCCCACACTGCTCAGTGCTGCCCCCTGCAGCCTGGCCCGGGTGCACTGCAGCGCCCCGCCCCGCCAACGGGCCATCCTGGCCATCTCAGCTTCCAGTCCGGCCTTAGCATCACTCCCCTCGTCAAGACTGGCCCGCACATGGCGGAGGCTGAGGGGAACAAGGGGGTGACAGCCAGCCGGGTTATCCCCGGGGCCTGAGATGTGCAGATGGGTGCCCATCCCCCAGAGATGCACTGGGCAGGGAAACTGCACGGGGGCCCTTGCACACCACACCTCTCACGCGTAGGGGCTCACGTCCACAGACACCTGTTTGTGCAGCCATGGGATCCCGCGCTCACCACATACCCACACTCCCTACACACTCACCGCATGCAGCAGCCCCAGCGCTCCACGGGCCCAGCCTGGCTCCCCTTAAGGCCAGTTCCCTGGACAGTCCAGCCAGATGGTCCCCCAGCCACCCTAAAAGCCTGGGGAGACCCTGACCCCTCCCCTACACACTCCGTGAGGGCCCCTGCCTGGCCTTCTCCCCAGCTCAGCTGAGAGGGGCTGAGGCTCCAGGCCAGCAGGGGCGTTGGGGTATGGGAAAGGCCCTCCCCCACTCCATCAGCCAGAGCCCAGGAATGCGCTGACCACAGCCCCAGCCTAATCCCAGCACAGTGCCCCATGGGGCCAGCTGAGCTGGCTGGAGCAGGGCAGCCGGGGAGGCTGGGCTGGGCTGGGCTTGGAGGGACACAGGCTGGGCCCCCAGAAGGACCAGGAAGGGTTGGTAGGCCTGCCGTCCCCCACCTCCTCTCACTTGAGCAGTGATGAGGGTTTGGGTCCCTGGAGCCCAGAGGAAGCTGCTCGGGGTGGGAAGCAGAAGTGCTTTCCTTCCTAGGACCCTAGTAAGTGAAGTGGGGGTGGGGAGGGGCCCAGGGCCTGCCACCCTGTTTCTGGTGCTTGAATAGCATACGTGTTGATAAGGTGGGGGGAGAGGGCTGGGGCCAGGGAGGGGCCAGTCAGTCTGGGGCTGTACCAGGGGTGGGGCTCCTGTGTCCTGCCCCGCTTTCCCTGCCCACCTGCCTATAAGTCTCGGCTCAGGCTCCACGTCCGCAAAAGCAGGCAAGCGAGATGGCGCTGCAGGTGGGTGAGAAGGGTACAGGGCTAGGCGGGGCCTCCCTGCACCCAGGTGCCCCTTCCCCAGGCCTGCAGGATGTGAGGGTGTGGCGTGGAGGACCCCTACCGCCCTGCCATGAAGGGAACGCTGCTCAGAGGGCCAGGGTCCTGGGGAAGAGTCCGTGCTGGGGGTGAGACGGGCTGGGGCCTTCTGGACAAGGGGGGTACACTCTGCCCCCCTTTTGCATGCAGTTTGAAGCCTTCTGTGCAGGGGGCCTGGCCCCTGGCTGGAGCCTGCTGGTCCAGGGACAATCTGACTCTGGAGAGGACAAGTAAGGGTCACCGCCCTCCCCAGGGAACCCCCTCTCAGCCTTGGGTGGGGTGACTCCCCAGCCATCTGCTGTCCCATAACTCCCATGATGCCCCGCAGGTTTGAGATCAACTTCCTGTCCGAGGCAGGGGAGATTGCCTTCCACGTCAAGCCCCGGTTCTCCAGCGCCACCGTGGTGGGCAACACGTTCCAGGGGGGCCGCTGGGGCCAGGAGGAGGTGTCCAGCATCTTCCCGCTGGTGCTGGGGGAGCCCTTTGAGGTGATGAGGACAGCAGAGGGGAGGCCCGTGGGGGGCAGAGGGAGGCCCGAGGGGGCCGGGAGGCCATCCGGGCTATCCTGCTGCTTGGTAGGAAGGACGTTGTGTCCCCATGTACTGCGGAGGATTCTGGGTAAAGACCGGGGGAGTCTTACTGCTGGGTGCAGCTAGGTGCACCCCTCAGAGAGGGAAGGGACGTCCATCTGGCGGGGGTGCAGGGCTCCCGTCGGGGGGCTGCACGATGAGGGATTCCACGTGCTGAGGGGCCCTGGGCTCCGTGGCGGGCCATGGGTCACCAGCCTCCTGTTTGCAGATGGAGGTCAGCTCAGACGCGGAGCACTTCCACGTCCACGCCCAGGAGCACAAGGTGCTACAGTTTGCACACCGCCACAGGCCGCTGGCGGCCATCACCCGGGTGCAGGTGCTCAGTGACCACCGCCTGGCCCAGGTGGAGCTGGCCAGGAGGGACCTGAGCTGGTGGTAACGTACCTGCCCCCACCCCCAACAGCCCAGCTCTGTCCCCTGCCGCACCGGGACTGACAGGCCCCAGCAGCCTGGGAGGGGGGCCCGAGGGAGCGGTGCCCACCGAACATGTCCCACCCTTGAGGCTGTGCTGGGGTCTGGGCCGGGCTGGGGCTGAGGCAGGTGTCTTGGTTGCTTGTAGGGACGGGGGCCACTGAGCTGTACCCGAAGTCCCTGGAGGGAGCCTCAGTCAGCAACCATCCCTATTCCAGTGGAGCCCACGCTGGGGGAGCTGAGGGGAGTGGTGTGTGGTTCGGCCCCTCCCATTCTAGCTCCACCTTCAATAAAGTTTGAGCAGGCTGCAGGGGCTCCGCTGCTGGGGGGGTGGGTTGGAGGGGGTGAGGTGGGGTGATGGACGCAGCCCTAGAGTCTCCCCACCAGAGATGGGGGTGGGGTCTTCCCCGAGACCTGTGTGTCCTGGGGATGGTCTGACCCCTCACCTCTTCCCTGGGAGGGGAGTGGTGTCAGATGACATCGGATGATGGGGGGCTCCTGGCCAGCAGCCCTTGCGAGACCCCTGGCCACACCCCCTCTGGCTCAGCCCGTGGGGGAGCATCCTGCCCAGTCCAGGACCGTCTACTGGGAGGTCCCGAAACCTCCTCGCCCTGCTTCCTGTTGGGTGGAAGGAAGGAGTCTTTCCTGTTTCTCCTTGTCCCACCTGGAAGTGAGACGTGCTCCCAGCCCTGCTGTGGGTGTGCGCACACACGGGCACGTGTGTGCCCGTGTGTGTGTGTGCGCGCGCGCGCGTGTGAGGGGTGGGGGCAGGGTGGGCGTAGCAGAAGGGAGGGAGCCCTGGCAATCTCGTCCGGGGCAGCCGCCCAGTGCTGGCATCAACCCCAGTGACTCTTCCCCCGTCACTCATCGGTCTGGCCATCCTTCTACCTACCCATCACCTGTCCCTCGCTCTACCCTGATGGAAGTGCTGATGTCACAGCCCAGGATGAGGCTCCCCGGGGTGTAGCCTGAACGAGGGTGTAGCCTAAACGAGGGAGCTCCTTAAGGAAGGGGCAGGTTGGTGTAGCAGACAGCAGGGCTGAGCAGGGAAGGCCCTGACTCTGGAGCCTGCAGCCCGGGTCCCACTTGCAGCCCTGCCTTCCTGAGGTCTGACCCTGGGCGAGTTCCAGGGCCTCTGGGGACAAGCGAAGCCCTCAGCCCAGGAGTGGATCTGGGCAAAGCCCTGGAGGGCTGGCTGCACATGTCACCTGCTCTGCAGTTCCAGACACAACACGCATCTGGCCATCTGAGGCTTTACAGACCGGGAAACTGAGGCTAGGGTGCAGGAGACAGCCGCAGGGCGGGGCCCGCCTGCCTCCTGAGCCGAGGGGCCATCTCAGCACCCCCACCCCCAGGTGAGACAATGGTGGCCCCAGACTCCAGCAGTGCGGCTTCCTTCCTGTCTCCGTGCACTTCCCTGCTGGTGTCCACAGCCCAGCTGGCCCAGGAGCCCCTTCCCGCCCTGCCCCCGCCTCCTGTGTCCACGATGGGGAGGCTGGGGGCTGGCAGGCAAGCCTGTACCCTGGGCAGACCTGCGGTGGCAGGAAGGGGGTCGCCCACACCGCGTGGCTCAGGGGGCGCCCTGGCCTGCATCTGTGATCTGGCCAGGCTGCTTTTGCTCTGGGGACTCTGAGGCCAGCGATGGGGGCATCCCTGCTTGAGGTGCCAGGCCCCTGCTGCTCTGTTACCTGAGCTGGTGGCTCACGCTCCCTGGGCCTCAGTTTCCCTATACACCAAAAGCTCCCATCACGGTGAGGTCGGTCTCCCCAACAGCTATGCAAGGGGGGAGGGCAAACTAGTAAAATGAGATGCCAGACTTTCTTTTCCGGGGGGTGGGAAACGGGAGTGCCGAGCCCAGAGATGGCCTGTGGCTCAGAGTTGGACACACTGTGCAAGTTTTGCCAGGCTCTGCATGGGGGCCAGGCCCACACCGTCTCCCGGGAGTTCGGCCGGGTATGCAGAATAACACTTGTCCTGCAGACGTGAAACGGGCTCAGAGAGACTGAGTAACTTGAGGAGGCCTGCTCAGCAAATGAGGGATGGAGCCCAAAAATCCAGGCCCGACATGCATGCACGTGAACATGCCCATCGGTTTCTCTGCCACGGGCCCTGAACTGAATCAGCTTCGTATCAGCCCTTCGTCCACTCCCACTTACAAGTTGCCAGGGGACAATTCAGACCCCTGCATTCATGGGCCTCAGTTTCCCCTTCTGTGAAAAGGGGCACTAGGGAGCTATGAGCTCAGGGGGTCCTGCCCTGGGGGTGGAATGCCTTGTGATGACCCCTTCCGCTACTCCCCCTACCCTCAGCACATAGTGTGGGTGCCTGTCTGGCCTGTCTGGAACTGTGTCCCAGCGCAGTTCTGCAGCCCCACAGCTGGCCCCTCAGCTGAGGCCTCCTCCAGGAAGCCCTCCCTGACCTCCGGCTTGGCTTTACAGCCTCTGCGGGCCCCTGCTCTGCACCCCTATCACACAGCCTCTTCTGGAGGTCAGGGACCAGGCCATCCCCCAGACCCCAGCCCCGGCAGCCTGGAACACCCCTGGCTCTGAGAGGTGTGCTGATGTAAGTGAGCTAATAAATGCCTGACTTGAAGAGAACCACTCAGAGCTTTGAACAAGCTAGAGACATCACCCCCCAATAGGGACGCCAGAAGCCCAATCTCCCCCACCGCGGCCCAAAAGCCCCGCAGCTTTCGCTTCATCCACACCGTCACCCTGTCACTTGTCTGCCTCCCTTCCCATCTTGAACCGCAGGGAGCCATCTCTGCCCCAGGGTCTTGGCACCGGCCCCTCCCTGCTGCTCTTCCCAGCATGCAGCCGGGCTCACTCCTTCCTGCTACCTGTCCCAGGTAGCATGTAGTGGTTCATGGGTTTAGCACCCATCACAGGTGCACAGCTGTCCTTCCCTACCAATGGCCAGCTCCACGACACGGCCAACCAGGGAGCTCACCATGGGGGTCCTCACACCTGCAGCAAGGCCTGGCATATCACACACACCAATAAATATCTGTTAGAGAAACGAGTGCATGGAACCAGACCCTGCTTAAACCCTTCTAGAGACAAGCAGCTCACTACCTACCACAGTAGTGACTGAAGCAAATTCTAGAGGTGCTTTTACTCCCATTCTTCCTGTCCCTCCTCTGCACCATAATGGTGGCTCCTTGGAAAGAGGCCACACATTCCCTGAGATCCTTCAGAGACCCTTAGACATCAGCAAGGTGGGGTGCCCCAGCCAGAGGAGTTGAAAGAGGCCCCCCAGGACAGCCCCCTGCTCCCCGCAGGCTCAGCCAAGCCCTCAGAGGGCCAGAGTCCCCTCTCAGTCATCTGCGTGTGTGCGTGTGTGTGCGAGCAAGGGGGGATCCACTGGACCGGGCTGTGTGGGGAAGCACAACTACCTCACCCAGGAGGTGGGGGCCCTCTCAAGGTCAGGTTCACAGGCTTCTGATGCCACCAGCTGGCTGAGGGTGCCAGGCCCTCTAGATGGTCGAGGAGAGAGTGCACATGCTCACAGGGCCACGTAACTCAATGAGGCAGGTAGGCACAGGGCAATAGGGACTGGTGTGGTCTGTGGCTTACAGGAAAGCTCATGGCCTACCATGCTCAGCTCCTTCCTTGTGCCCAGGGAAGTGTGCAGAGTGGGCAGATCTTCCAATTTTAAAAGATCTGATGTTAATGCATCTGATACCTGTTTTGAAACAACTAGCCACCATGGTGAGACTCAGACCCAGTATCAGTTGCGAAGCAAGCTGTCCCAGGGGCAGTCAGTATGAGATTTGTGGTCGAAAGCCAACTTTTACCCTGCTTTGTCTTCCTGGATGCCCGAGGGTGGGGAGTGCCTTCCTGCCCTCAGGCCCATAGTCCAGCCCCTTCCTAAAACTTCCCAGGTCCCCAGTGAGAAACAGATCACCCAGCAGAGGGCGCTCCAGACACGGGTTTCCCCTCAACCCCAGCTCCAGGTGGGTGGCAAAGACCCACTCTTTGTTTCCCCAGAATGAGAACCTAGGCCTGAGGCCCGAGGCCCGAGGGGGAGACTGGGAGCATTGGGATTGGCCAGCTTCCCCCGCCCCCACCCCCAGGCCTAATTGCTGGCAGAACCCAGGGCCTGGCACTGGCCTGAAGGATGGAATGAATGCACAGAAGCCGTGTGGGCTTGAGCAAATACCACTTCTAGGAGCCTCGGTTTCCAATTCTGTCGATGGGGCCACTACAAGGCACGTCTGGCACCCCCAAGTGCAGGAGAACATTGTCCGCGTGAGCCCCTCTGCTCCCTCCCTGCCCAGCCCCGTGGACATCTCCATACCCCCACTGGATGTCCTGGGCCTTGGCTCCCCCTCTGCCCTTCCTGCAGGTCCTGGAACAGTGTCCATGAGTGCATGGGTACAGAGGGAGACTGATGTCCAGCATGACCCTGGGAGTGCTGGGGGCCTAAAGTAACACCCCCGGTTCGCCTTCTCTCTGCCTAGGGTAGAGATGGCCTCAAGCAGCTGAACCCATCACCTCCTTGGGACCCCAGGGCCATTCCTACGACAGGGTGTGGATGCTGCCTGTCTTGGGGGACCCACAGATGTCTCTGCCAGAGGTCCCACACTGGCAGCCGTGGGGACAGCAGCCCACGGGCAGCAAGACCTGCCCCACAGTGGGACGAGAAGAAGAGATAGGTACACACTTGACAGTCCACCGTCGACCAGCTCCAGAAGGCTCAGGAGACCTGGCTGCAGCGGCTATTCCCAGTGGCAACAGGGACCTGGGGAGGGGGTGGCAGGTGAAGTGTGCATTTCTCCCCCTTCCCCCGACATTTCATCACGGAAAGTTTCAGACGTCCGGAGAGTGGAAATGCGTCCAGAGAACACCTGCAAACCGCTGCTCCCTGGACTTGGGGGTGAGCGCTTTGCCCCACGGCTTCCTCCCACTCCATCCTGGGTTTCCATGCATTTCAGCCCAAGTGGCCAACCTTGGACACTCCAGCTCACGCATCCCTAACTAACATTCACCACCCCTTCACAGCTCTTCTTGGAAGCCTACTTTGCTCTCCTGTGAAATGGGGGTAACAGTGTCTCCAGGAGCCTGGGGGTTGTGGGCCCTGGTGCTGCCAGGCAGGGGACACTTGTCACACAGAGAAGGGCCAGGGGGCAACAGCGAGGGGCAGGGGTGGGACCTGGATGCTGGCCTCAGCTTCCCACACCATCTGGCCTGGGTCCCCAACCCCCTTGTTATGGGTCGCCCTGCATCCCAGAGGCCGGCCACAAGTGGGGCTGTCCTCCCTAGTTCCCTCCCTCCGACGCTGGCTGGCCGCTGGCCGGAGCTGTCTTTTCAGCACCCAGCAGTGCAGCCCTCCGCGCCAGAGCGCTGGCCAGGACGACCCGGAGCTCCACACCCCCAGCGGTGGCTGCAGACCCCCAGGCAGGAG
This sequence comes from Meles meles, assembly GCF_922984935.1. Classification (NCBI taxonomy): domain Eukaryota; kingdom Metazoa; phylum Chordata; class Mammalia; order Carnivora; family Mustelidae; genus Meles; species Meles meles. The sequence continues at coordinate 15,121,209 of NC_060086.1, forward strand.
GAGATGAGCAGCCTGGCCCAGGGGGATGGGACCCTGGGAGGCTGGGGGGCCGTGGGGACCTGTAGGGAGTGGCTAGGTAGAAGAGGAACACTGGGCAGGAGGGACCCCCTGGAAGGAGGGGTTTGGCAGGGGTTGTGGCTTCTATCCACCCAGAGCCTGAGGTCAAGGTGGGATAGGGTGGCCGAGATGGGGGAGGGCATGTGGAGGGCTCTCATCGCTGGGGTACTTGCTAGAAGATCGTGTCCTCTCTGTAGCTGGGCAGTGGGGTCCTTTTCCCTTGGGAGCACTGCTCTTGGATGAGGCCCAAAGGCTTTCCCTCTCTGCCCTCTCCATGGCCCCAAGACTGCCAGGAGGTGGGGGGGGCAAAAAGGGAAGCATGATACCCCCTGCTTGCACCCCTTCTCTGCAGGGCACCCCAGCCCAGCTTTGGTGCCCCATGGATATCACCAAAGGAGCCCAGCACACTGACCCCCAGCTGACTGGGGGAGGTGCTCATCAAGTCGGCATGGAGCCCCCAGCCCTGGGTCTTCTGGGCCTGATGGCTCTCCTCCAGGAGGTCGAGGTGGCACTGATGTGTGTGCCCGACCCTGGGTCTGTCCCCTCTGACCGGTGGCCTGGTGGTTCCTGGGGTCAAGGCTTGTCAGGCCGTGGAGGTGCGGACCTATAGAGAGGACTGGGTCCCCTCTCTGTATCATGCATGGTCCTGGCTTTTTGCTGGGGAGCAGTGCCTCTGGTTTGCAGAGGGAGTTAGGATAGGGTCTAGCTGGCCTCATTGTATTTCAGCCCCCCAGCCATGTTTTAGGTTTCCATGGGTGGGAAGAGCAGACAGGAGGAAACTGCCCACCCTAAACCTCCCCTAGTCCCTCCAGCAGGGACTGGGTCCCACCCCCCACCCCAGGCTCTCCCTAGGAGGGCAGCCTAGACCAATGGGGAAGTGGGGGGTGGGGGGATCCAAGGAGGACAGGATGACTGGTTGGGGAAGGAACACTACCCCGCCTCTCCCCTCCCCCTAGGCTCTCGTGACCTCTCACCTCCTCTGGAGGCCCCTTCAGGGGGTGGGTTCCTGTCCCCAGCTTGGGGGTGGGTGGTAGCCCCACCTTAAGTTCCCTCTCTGCTCTCTCACCTTTGCTGGCTGGGGTTTTCATGAGCATTTTAGGGGCTAAAGGCAGACCTGGCAGAGAGGAGGGCAGTTGGGGAACTCAGGAGAACTAGGACCCTGAAGGCCCAGAGTGGGGCCAGACCCTTGACGGCTCAGGAGAACAGGTGTCCTTTCTAACCACTTAGTGATGACCTCGCTTTTGCTCACAAGAGCCCTAGGAGGTTGTCTTCGTGGCTGACGGAACTCAGACACAGAGGGGAGCCACGTACCTGAGGTCACATAGCTTGTCTGCGGCAGAGCTGGGATTTGAACCCTGGCGATCTGATTCCAGAGTCTTCTAGATATTTGGGAGGCTGCAGTTGGAAAAATACATATATTCAGTCCCATTTATAGAGTTTTTCTCCTTATTTTAAAAAAAAATGAGGTCTTTTTGATACTCTGACCCCCACAGCTGGGGAGGTGTTGGTCACTTTGGGCCAGACAGAGGCTCCACACTCCTGGCCCATGCTTCATAGGAAGGAGGCAGAGCCAGGGGCCGAGCCGTATCCAGGCTCTGAGAGAGCCCAGGGAAGCCTGGAGGGGACCCCGTGTACTCTGGCCAGCTGCCTGGAACATCCCGGAACTTGGAGAGGCAGCCTCCTTCCGGGAGCACCAGGGCCCTGCACCTTGTGGGGCCCTGCACAGAGGGTGGGGGTGTGGCGGGGGTGGAGCGGCTCCCTGCAGCCCCGCAGGGAAGGCACCGCCAGCAGTGTGGTGACCCAGGCCGCGCTCCGACCCAAACCTGGCTTTGGTTTCAGGACCCTGGAAACAGCTCCCCATCCTCATCTCAACCTCAACCCCTCTCCAGCCAAGAGCACCATTCCTTCTAGGTAAGCACTGCCCTCCTTGACAGCCAGCCATTCTAAGCCTGCTAGCACGGGAGCGGTTCCAGCCCGCGGGACAAAGCCGTAACCAGGGCCGCAGACCGGGCTGACCCTGGACAGGCAGTTGGCGCTGCTGCCTCGCAGGGCCCCTCGCCATGGTTACGGCCCACCCGCAGTTCCACTCAGAGGCAGGCATTGTTTGGGCGCCAGAGTGTGGCAAGCGCCCAGGAGACCGGGCTGGCACAATGGCCTTGGCGTGTCTTTGGCTATGGACGTGTAGCTGAGTGCTTTCCCACGCTCCAGCCTCTCAGCAGCCCTGGGAAGGTGAATGCACCCTGGAGAAACTGAGGCCTGGAGAAGACGTGCATTAGGGAGTCGGGGCCAGCCTCAGATAAGGCTCTGAGTCAGGGCTTGCTTCAATCAGACAATGGGTGGGATGCCCAACCTTTGCTGAGCAGCATTGGTGAAATGACAGCAACACTATGATGTGGCCCATGAACCTATGTGAGCCAACATGGTGGTGTCACCTGTCCCTCCTGCTCTCTCTGAGCCTGTCCCTAGGCAGACAAAAGCACATGCCGCTTGCACACTGTATAGCCTCCAAACCTTGGCCCCCACTGACCACTCTGCCCAAATGCCCTTCTCCTGATTCTCTTCCTATATACTTTCACCTTCCTTAATTCCTCCCCACCCAGTGGGAGAGGACACTTGTTTCACTTGCCCCTTTCCAAGCACATGCCAATTTCCCTTTGGAGAACCACCCTGCCCTGCACAGTGTGGTCCTGGGGTGTGGATGATCCTGGAGTCTGCCCTCCCATCTCTGGGTACCTGGAGGGTCTTCTGGCTGGATTCTTCTTCTCACTGCCCTGATCAGCAAGGACGGGCTGGTTGGTGCATTTGCTTCCCAGACTTGGGTCTTGAACGGAATTTGCAAAGTTGGAGCTATTGCTTGCACCCTCTGGCTCAAGGCCACCACAAGGTCATAATCAAACCAGGGAGAAGAGTAAGCGACAGCAAGAGGAGAACCACCCTCACATATTCAGGAACGACAGCATTCGCAGCTCGCTTCTTAGCAGAAACCAGAGAAGCTGGTAAAGACAGCAGAGTGACATGGCTAAAGGGAAAAGAAGCCAACCCAGAATCCTATATCCAGCAAAACTATCCATCCAAAATGAAGATAAAGGAAGACCATCTCCAGGTGTGAAAAGTCTAAGAGAATGTGTTGTGAGCAGATCTGTCTTACAGTAAGACCTAAAGGACCTAAAAGAAGTCCTTTAGGCTATAAAAAAAACAACAACAACACAAGGTGGTCACTCAAGTCTGCAGAGAGAAATGGACAGCTCTGGGGACAACGGCATGCATTAACACACCAGACTGTGTGCACACACCTTGCCAATGTCGTGTGTGGACAACGACAACACAGGGCTGTGGGGAGAGAACAAGATGAGAGCAGCAAGGTTTCCGTGTTTCCCTGGAATTAAGTCAGGATTAATCAGAAGCAGATTGTGATTAAGAGGTACACCCAATCCTCGGGGAAATCACTGAGAGATAGAGAGAGGGAGAGAGAGAGAGAGAGAAAATGAACAAATCGAGTTTAAAAAATCAACAGAGAAATTTCAATGGCACACTAAAAAACACTGATACAACATGAAAGAAGTGAAGGAGGAAGAGAGGAAGGAAATAGTTGGGAGACATCTAGAAAATAAACAGCAAACTTAAAGATGTAAACCTAACTGTGGAATAGTCAAGTGGTTTGGCCTTTGTTGCTCACACAGAGCTCCTAAAACCTTGGAATTTCCTGATTGATGCCTTCTCTTCTTCATAATCGGCCGCTGTGGCCCACACCTGGGTTTATGCTAATGAGGGCCTTGGGATGGGGCAGTGCCCTGGACAGCTTCAGAGGGGTGGTCCCCAGAGGAACCAGCCAAAGTTTGAGGGTGGAACTTTCATCCTCCAGGGAAGGAAGAGGGCCCAAGACTGAGCTTGATCATTAACAGCCAATGATTTAATCGGCCATGCCTAAGTAGAGAAACCCCATCCAAACCCCCAAACAAGGGGGTCTGGGGCTTCCAGGTGGTGACATAGATGTGCTGGAAGGGTAGTGCATCTGGAGGGGTTGTGGAACACTGGGCACCCCTCTTCCTCTCTCCCACCCCCACCATGCCCTGTGCATCTCCTCTATCTGGCTGTTTCCGAGTGGTATTCTTTGTATGATGACTGTAACCCTAAGTACAGTGGTTTCTTGAGTTCTAGGAGTCATTCTAGTGAAGTAAGGACCCTGAGGGAGGTTAAGGGAGCCAATGAATGGGCAGCCAAGTCAGACAGGCATGCAGGCAGCCTAGGAGCCCTGGACTTGCAGCTGATGTCTGACATGGGGGCCACTCACCTGTGGGGTCTGCACTGACTCCAGGGATTTTGTGTCAGAACTGAACTGACTTGTAGAACACTTAGTTGGTGTTGGAGGAGTGCAGAATTGGGTTGATAGATATTATGTCAATAATTACATTAAATGTAAATTGGGGGTCTAAACATCCCTATCAAAAGGCAGAGGTTTTCAGACTCTATTTTCTAAATACTTAAAAAAAAAAATCAATATCCTGTTTCACACTGCCTAACCCTTTGATTCAAAGACACAAATGGATGGAGGTAAATGGATATGTAAAGAACAGCCGTAAGCGAACTGGGGTGGCTACGTTACTATCCTCCCACAAATGCAAGTCTAGCCCAGATGGCCTTACGGGTAAATTCTACCAAATACTTCAAGAAGAAGTAATATCAAATCCATCACAAGATGAAGGATGGGGGCAACGTTATCCTGATTCTAAAGTCAGACAATGACATCACAAGAAACCGGCAGACTGACGTCCTTGGGAACACAGAATCCTTAATTCTGTGCAAGAATCCTTAATAAAATATTACAAACTGAATCTAGCAACACGTACAAAGGACCAGATGGAATTTATTCCAGGAATGCAAAGTTGGTTTAATGTTCAAAACCAACTAATGGGATACACTGCATTAATAGAATAAAGGACCAAAAAAACACATGATCGTGGCAATAGATGCAGGGAAAGCATCTGACCAAGATTAACACCTGCTGATAATAAAAACTCACAACACATTAGAAATAGAAGGGGATTTCCTCAAGCTGATATAGGCACCTATGAGAAGTTATAGCTAATGACTGTGCTTAATGATGAAGGACAGAATTTTTCCCCCTCTAGCTTTGTTATTCAACTGTTATCCTTGTTACTCAACATTATACTGTTATCCTTGTTATTCAACATTACACTGAAGACTAGCCAGGGGAAATACGGAACAAATAAAATGAATTAAAATGAAAGAAACTAATGAAATCCAGATTGCAAAGGAAGAAGTAAAACTATCTTTATTCACAGAAGGCATAATCCTTAATGTAGAAAATCCCAAGGAATCCCCCAAAAGGGTTACCAGACTAATAAAGCAGGTTAGCAAGGTGGCAGGATATAAGATTAATATACAAAAATCAATTAAAGCTCTATATATAAGCAATGAACATTCTGAAAATAAAAATAATTCCATCTACAGTAGCACAAAGAATAACACAGTAATTAAAAATAAATGTGACAAAGAAGGGCAAGCCTTGTATACTGAAAAGAACAAAACATCACTGACACAAATAGTACTTAGATGGAAAGGCATTCTATATTTAATTCTCCCCAAAGTGACCTAAGGTTCAACACAAGCTTTATCAAAATCCTGGTAGGTTTTTTTGGGTAGGAATTGAGAAGCTGATCCCAAAGTTTATACGGAGATTCAAAGGACCCAGAACAATTGTCAAAACAATTTTGAAAGAGGAGAGCAAAGCTGGAGGGACGGTACGACACAACTTCAAACTTGCAATAAAACCACAGGAATCAAGACACTGTCATACTGGCACAAGGATAGGAATATAGATGAGTGGATCAGAACTGAGAGTCCAGAAATCAGCCCTTGTGTTTATGAGCAGTTGGTTTTCAACCAACCAAGACAAGACAAAACAAACAACCAAAGAACCAAGACAATTCAACGGAGAAAGGACAGTCTTCTCGACAAATGCCGCTAGAACCATTGGGTATTGCAAACACAAAGGATAAACCCCACACCAAGCACAAGAAATCACTCAAAATGCTCCATGTAACAGCGAAAGCTAGAGAACTTCTGTAAGAAAACAGTGGAAATCGCTATGATCTTGAGTGAGATACAGCACCAGAAAAGCACAATCCACAAAAGAGAAATCCATATGCTGGACTTCACTGTAAATAAAAATATTCTCTTCAAGGGACACCACTAAGAAAATGAAGAGATGAGGGGCGCCTGGGTGGCTCAGCGGGTTAAAGCCTCTGCCTTCGGCTCAGGTCATGATCCCAGGGTCCTGGGATCGAGCCCCGCGTTGGGCTCTCTGCTTAGCTGGGAGCCTGCTTCCTCCTCTCTCTCTCTCTCTGCCTGCCTCTCTGCCTACTTGTAATCTCTATCTGTCAAATAAATAAATCAAAAAAAAAAAAAAAAAGAAAGAAAATGAACAGATGAGCCATAAACTGGGGGGAAAGAGTGAAAGCAGCCCAGCAGCTTTCTTACAAAGTTAAATATGAACTTAGCATACGACCCAGCAATTCCATGCTTGGGAATTGACCCAAGAGAAACGAAAACCTACGTCCACATGCTGAGTACATGAATGTTTGTAGTGGTGTCTCCATAACGCTTCCAAGATGGAAGCCATCTAAACATCTATCCACTGGGGAAGGGAAGCACTGAATATGGTTGGTCCATCCACACAATGGAACGCTATTCAACAAGAAAGGAATGAAGGATGGATCCCTGCAATGTGGGTGGACCTCAAGAATGCAATGCTGAGTGCAGCTGGACACGGGAGACCCTTTACAGTAGGGCTCCATGTATGAGAACATTGAGAAAGGGCAAATTTACAGACACGGACGCCAGGGGCTTGGGTGGAAGCAGGGGGTGGCTGTCGATGGGCTGGGGGAAGCTTGTGGGATGATGAAAATATTCTGAAATGGGATTGCAGTGATGATGGTGCAATCCTGTAAATCTGGTAGAAGTCACGTAGGACACGTACATTTTATGCGGTGCTAATCGCATCTCAATGAAGCACTTTTAAAGAAGTGAATGTTATTTTTAATGGTATTACTGTATCTGTGTTTTTTGTATCATTTTGTTGTGTCAAAAATACAATACCGGTGGGGGCACCTGGGTGACTCAGTTGGTTGAGCAACTGCCTTCAGCTCAGGTCATGATCCCAGAGTCCCACATCAGGCTCCCAGCTACCTGGGGAGTCTGCTTCTCCCTCTGACCTCCCCTCTCATGCTCTCTCACTCTGTCTCTCTCTCAAATAAATAAAAAATTAAAAAAAAATACAATACTGGTGGTGCCTGGGTAGCTCAGGCAGTTAAGCTTCCAACTCTTGATTGGAGTTGTGTCATGATCTCAGGGTCGAGAGATAAAGCCCCATGTCAGGTTCCATGCTGAGCATGGCGTCTGCTTGAGATTCTCTCTCTCCCTCTGCCCCCTCCCTCCCACCCCTGCTCACACACATGTGCTCTCTCTCGCTCTTAAAAAAAAAAAAAAGCATAGATGTGAGTCTAACAAAACACGCACAGACTTCAATGCTAAAAAGTACAAACTCTGAAGAAAAAAAAATAAAATAAATGGAAAGACATACTATATACCATGCTCATGGATTGGAAGGCTCAACATTGGGAAGGTGTCACTTCTCCCCAAACGGACATAGAGATATAATACAATTCCTATAAAAATTATGGAAATTCTTTTTCCATATTCTTTTTTGTAACTATAGACACAATTATGCTAAAATTGATGGGGAAAGGCAAAGGACTTGAAGAGGTAACACAAATTTCAACAAGAAAAGTGAGAAGAGCCCCTGTACCTGATTTCAAGCCTTCCTAGAGAGTGGCAGTGACCAACGCTGGGTAGGATGGGTGGAAGGCAGACACAGTGGCCAGTGGGATGGTCTAGAGAAGCCAGGGAAAGCCCTGTGTAAGTATAGCCAGCTGACTTGAGACAAAAGTGTGAGAGCAATTCCCTGGAGGGGAGATGGCCGTTCCAATAAACAATGCTGGAGCAATTGCATACCTCCAGGCAAAAAGCAAACTGCAATCCACACAACACACCTGATTTAGAAAACCAACTCAAGGGGCGCCTGGGTGGCTCAGTGGTTAAAGCCTCTGCCTTTCGCTCAGGTCTTGATCCCAGGGTCCTGGGATCGAGCCCCGCATTGGGCTCTCTGCTTGGCAGGAAGCCTGCTTCCTCCTTTCTCTCTCTCTGCCTCTCTCCCTACTTGTGATCTCTATCTGTCAAATAAATAAATAAAATCTTAAAAAAAATTAATAAATCTTTAAAAAAAAAAAAAAGAAAACCAACTCAAAAGGGACCATGCATGAAATATAAAGCTTTCAGAAGCTAACACAGGTGAAAATCTTCAGGATCTAGAGCTTAGTGCTGACACCAAAATGACAATGCAGACAAGAAAAAAATCAGTAAGCTGAACCTCATCAGAACCAAAAACTCTGCCTTGCAGAGGACCCTCCTGAAGGATGAAAAGATAAGGTATAGACCAGAAGTGAATGTTTGCAAACCACATACCTGACAAAGGACTCCTATCTCGGGTACGTTAAGAACTCACAAAATCCCCCAAATGGGCAAAAACACCTAGAGACGTTTCACTGAAGAAGACGTGGCAAACAGGCCCAGCCCCTGGGCGAACGCAGACCAGAGCCCGCCTCTGCACCTGCTACCAGAGCTCGTGGGCCACAGGCAGGACATCCACCATGGGGCATCCCACAGAATACGGCACGGGGACACACAGCGTGAACTTCCTTTTTTCTTTTTTTTAAGATTTATTTATTTGACAGACAGAGATCACAAGTAGACAGAGAGGCAGGCAGAGAGAGGGGTGGAGGAAGCAGGCTCCCTGCTGAGCAGAGAGCCCGATGTGGGGCTCCATCCCAGGACCCTGAGATCATGACCTGAGCCGAAGGCAGAGGTTTTAACCCACTGAGCTACCCAGGCGCCCCACACAGCGTGAACTTTCTGCTGGCATCATGGCATCACGCTAAGTGAGAAACGCTAACCTCAAAAGGCGACAGATTATATGATCCCATTTAGGTAACATTCTTGAAACGACAAAACCACAGAGACGGAAGCCAGACTCGTGGTCGCCAGGGTGAGGGGCGGTGGGCCTGGGGTCAGCTGTACAATGGAGGGGTGGCACAAGGGGGTCTGCATGGGTGTGGAGTGTCTGGGTCTTGGTTGTGGTGGTGGCTCCGTGTTCACACATATGAGCTCAGGACATGGAAGTAGACAGGCCCACTGTACTCCCGTCAGCCTCCTGGTTCGGATCTGACACTGTGATCACGTGAGATGCAGCCATTGGGAGAAAACCCAGGACTTCTCTGTGCTGTCTTTGCAGTTTGCGTGATTCTGTAATTGTTTCAGAATAAGAGGTTAGAACAATAGTGACAGAAGCGATCGCTGATTCTGTTTCTGTGGGTCAGGAATTTGAGAGTGAGGTCGTATGGTGGTGCTGGCTTACGGTTTCTCACGAGGTTGCCCCCACGAGAGGGCAGATGTTGGTTAGCCTGCTGTCATCTGAAAGCCTGACTGGGGTAGGAGGCCCCGCTTCCCACTGGCTATAGTTGAGGGTCTCGGGTCCTTGGCCTGTGACCCTCCTCAGGGCCACTTGAGTGTCCTGACATGTGCTGGCATCCCCCCAGAGTAAGTGACCAGGAGACAGCGAGGGCTGGCATCTGGGGACTGTCCCATTCCACACCCCCCTCCACGCATCCTGGTAACACCTCCTGTCAGCCCCTCTGAGGATCCAGGGGACAAATCAGGCTGGGCTCGGCTTTCCCACGGCTGCTGATGGTTTACTTCTCCAGGACGGCGTGTCATTACCATTTGTCATCTCTGCTCTGCTTTCTAACATTTGCTGCTGCATCAGTCATGGTGACAACAACCAACCAAAACTGACTTTAGCAAAATCTAATTAAAAAAAAAATTATTTTTGATGTCTGGGGTCCAGATGGTGATTGAACACAGGCATCTGCTTTCATTCCCTTTGTCGCTTCCCGTGAATGACAATAATAAGAGATTTTTATAGGCGTAAATCTGCAGGTATGAGGAGGACAGGAGAGAAGGTGACAGCAGCACAGGGGCTGGGTCCTGCCACACTTGGGGCAGCATCGCGGACCTGGCAAACACCATGTCCATGTGTCAGGATGACCCCCGGCCACCTCCAGGATAGAGGAGGCCCAAAGACAGGCTTGGGCCTGGTTGTCCAGGGGGCACGTCTGCAGGGTCCCAGGGCCTGGGGAGGCTGAGACACACATCTCCTGGACCCCCCACGAGCTGCCCAGGGCACAGAGTCCCTTTCCTCGGGGATGACAAATGAGGGAGCTGGTGAACCTGGGGTCTGGACCCTGCCCTGCCCTGTCACTGTCTGGGTGGGCCTGGCTGCTTCCCACTCTGGGTAAAGGGCCTGAGGGCACGCACCGTGAAGACGAGGGATAGGGGGACGTTCCAGGCCAGGGTGACCAACTCCCTGCCTTCTGCGTGCACCATCCTCGCTTGGCCACCCGGGGCTCTGGTGGCCACAACGTAGCTTCTGGGTGGGCCTGGGCATATCCCACTCACCCCCAACAGAGGCTCTCTGCCCAGAGGGCGTCAGTCTGCTCCTCCAGAGCAATCATATGGCCCTGGGCCCATCATTCCAGAAAGAGTCACCAAAAGCGCAACTGCCCAGCACCTGACCAGTGAGATCAGCACCAGCTCACTTATTGGAGCCCCCTGGAGCGCCCTGCCAAGTCCGCATTTCTGACCCGAGGCTGCCCCCTGGTGGGAGGCACCAGGGACCAGGCCAGCCCAGCTCTACGCTGCCCCTCGAGGACCCAGGCCACTTGAGCTTCAGGCCCCCCTGTTCGAAGGGCCCCTGCTCTTCACGTTCCCTTGTGCACAAGGCTGCAGGATCCCCAGTGGACAGGGGGAGAGGGGGCATCGGCCCTATGGAAGCACAGAGGGTCATTCCAAGGGAAATCAAAGGGACCAGGACAGTGTCCATGGGAAGACCCCGGCTGGAAAAAGCGCCAGATCCTGCAGCAGGTGCTGGGCGGTGGCCTCGATGTGTGACCTTGAGCCTCAGTCTCCTCATGTATAAAACGGGAATAGCTCTGAGCCCCACTCGTCAGAATTCTGCAGCCTATTATAGTGGCCACTGAGCATGGGGAACGAGCTGGTCTGGGGCGCCCTACAAGGGTGAAATGTATCCGGGGACAAAAACCCCCCAGCCCCCCAGAACATAAACTATCTCACGAATAGTTCTGATAGGACTCACAAGTTGAAATGACCATATTTGGGATCTACTGGGGCAAGTGCATTATGAAATTTAATTCCAACTTCCGCTTTTTGCTTTTTAAGGCAGTTCCCTCCTCCCAAATTTTAAATCACCACGTGACTCCCAAGGGTTCTGGAGGATTCTATCTGTAGGCCCCGACAAACATCGGCCAAAACCATCATTACTAGCACAGAGTAGTTGCTAAAAGGAGAGATTTCTTCAAAACCTTGTGTTTTTATCTGAAAAACCTCCTAGTAATTTTGCATTCTTCTCCATAATCTATCTGTGCTCCTTTTCTCGAAAAACAAAATGTATTTTTTAACAAAACTTGGATCAAAGTCACCGGGTGAGGAAGACGTGCCTGCTTCGAACCCGTGGGTCGGGGCAGGGGCTGTGGCTGGGGGAAGCGGGGAGGGCCGGGCACACTTCCAGGCCACGTGGCCTCCATGAGCGGGAGGTCCCGGACCCACTGGCCCTGCTCCATCCCCGTCACTGGCGCCCGGCCTTCATCATACACGGCAACGACCCCGCCACATGTGAGCACGGCCAGCCTGGTGACAATATCTCCGTGCCCAAAAATGTGACCGGTGGGTGGTCCTGGGATTCTCTCTCCCCTACACACCCCAAGCTTCCGGAGACAGGCTTGCACAGGTAAGTCCCTCTTCCGGGCACCCCTGCCTGTTCCTGCTAGCTGAGCCCCCCAGTCAATTCGGAGGGGGCTGAGGGAAGCCAGAGATGGACATCCTCCCCAGCCCAGGGGCTGAGCCTCAGACGATGCCCACCTCCCCAAGCCCTGGACACAAGGCTGCTGGGCTCAGCACCCGCGGATGGTGCCCAAGGACCCAGGGGCCTGAGTGTACAGCCTCGCCAGCACCTGCCCATCTGACCACAGCCATCCTGCTTGGGGGGCAGGGGAGGGCTCCCTGTGGTCTCGGTTTGCCGTTCCCGGACCAGTCGCCGATGCCGAGCAGCTCCTCTCGTGCCCACTGGCTGCTCCCGTCTTCTCTGGAGGGAGGTCCATTCGAGTCCTTTGCCCATTTCTGAAAGGGGTTGTTTTTCTCTTGGACTTCAGGTCTCTGTATATTCTGTACACTCCTCCCTCATCAGACTATGCTCTGTAAGGCTTTTCTCCCACTCTCTGGGTGCCTTTCCACGCCGCCGGCCGTGTGCTCGATGCTGCTCACTTTCTTGGCACACGGTCTGCTCCAAGCTTCCATCCACGTGCTTCCTTGCTCCCTCTGCTCCCCTGATCATGTGCCGTGTGAGCCCAGGTGACACCTGTGGTGGCGTTTCTACCACAGGTGGAACCCCAACTGCTCCTCCCTCTGTCTAGCTGGAGCACACACGCACACATACAGGCGTGCATGCACCCGCACCCATGTGCACATATGCAGACACGCATGCACACACATGTGCATAGATCCACACCACACACACAGACACTTGTGTACACTCCTGCACACATGCACACACTCCTGAGTCCAGTGGACAGACTGCAGGCCCAGCGGCTGACTTCACACTCTCCCAGGGCACAGGGCTCAGGAAAGGCTAGGGAAACGACTCCCAGTGGCCAATTCTTGTATGATAACAAGAGGTGTTTGGACAAGACAGGACACCTTTCCTCAAAACATCACCCGTGTGCTGAGCAGAGCAGACGTCAGCGTCTTCACTGGCTGAGGGACCCCGAAGGGCTTAGACCCCCAACAGAAATGCCAGCTCTTCTTTGCCCATCTGGAAAGTTCTCCAGGCAGTGGGGCAGAGGCCGAGGGGTGGGGTCACGATTCCCCTGAAGTAGTCATGGGTCAGCAGCCCGGCTCTGGCTCCCACTCTTGCCAGCCTCATGCAAGTCTTTCTTGGGGAAAACTGAGGGAGACCAGACACAGCAGCGGTCTTCCAAGATCTAAACATACCTCATGCGGATGAGGCCGCCATTCTGTCCCAACAGAGAAGGCAGATCAGGCTCAACGCTCGTTGGAGGCTATGAACAGCCGATTTTCCGACCAAGGAGGGATAGTGCGGTAGTGAGCCCCCCGCCAAGCGAGTGTGCAAGGCAAGGCGGCCATGGACTCTTGGCTACACCAAGGCCTCCTCCAACTCAAATATTTCCTTTACCTGTACAGACGTTAAATGTGCTTTTTCTTTCGACATATGACCATTAAGGGGGTGGCGGGTCCACCAAAAAAGCCACTTCCCAGGGAAGTCCCATGAAATAACCTCTGTGCTCCCATGGGGGCCTTGTGTGGTTCCACACAGGGAGAGAGAATGTGGGTGGGGAGATGCAAGAGGGAGGGGACTTTAGAGAAAACCCGGGGCCTTTACAGCCTGAAGGCGTTGTCGGGGAAGGGTGGGTTAGAAGTGGTGAGGGGAGGCCACGAGGAGGCTGCTGGCCTCACTGCCACAAGCCTGGCCTCTGCCAGACAGACGGTGGGTCGTGGATGGCCTTGCACCCAGGTGGGCCCGGTATGGCGGGAGCCGTGCAGTGGGGTGAAGGGCTAGGACCTCAGGAGGCCTCCCATTGTCCTTCCTCTGTCCCTGGTCCCCTGCAGCCCTCACATGCTCCCACGAGAGGACATCCCACACTCAGAAGCCAAGGTGGCCACCCAAGGCGGTACGGTCTCTGTGTCTTGAGGGCAGGAGCACATAGAGGGACCCTGGCCGGTGGTTGGCTCCAGCCCTCTCTGGGACCCTGGTAAGTCAGTCCCCATCTGCACGTTGGTTTCAATCCCTCCAGAGTGGGGGTCCCAGGCTGTTGGGGCAGTCAACCCAAATGCCTTCAGCAGCCGGGCAGGTAACAGAGAAGAGGGAAGCTGGCCAGGGGGGGCTTACACCGGCCCAAGGAAAGGACCCAGAGAGCACGGCCCTGCCCACAGGAGCCCACAACCAGTTCCGTGGGAAGAATGGCACCAACCTCGGTGCCCAGCAACCTCCCCGCTGCTGCCCCAGACGATGTTCAGGTCCTTCCAGCTCATCGGGACAGCGTGTCAGGAGGCCGGCAGACATCAAAGCAGGAGAGGCCCCCGGTGGGGCCCTAGGAGCTAGCTGGTCCCTGGGGAGGGCTGGGCCCTAGCACCGAGCCCCAAACCCCAGCAGGTCAGGCCAGGGCCAGGAGGCTCCGTGGGTAGCCCCCTGCCCACACTCAACCTACAACCTGTGGTCAGAAGCCCAGAGGAACTGAAGTCCAAGATTCTGGGCCCTTTTTGCTGACTCACTCGAAGCTACTGTCCACCCCCCTCCCCACATCCGGTCCCGGGCCCATCTCCAGGCCAGGTAACCTCCACGTGTGTGGATCAGCGGCCAGACAGCAAGCAGTTCAAGCTCAGGGTGGAGAGGGGGATGGGGATGGAGAGCCAGGGCTGTCCGGTTTCTCACTGGCTGTGGGCATGGGGCTCCTGCTTCCCGGGAAGATGTAAGAATGGGGGAGGATGCAGCCGGGCATCCCCCACCCTGCTGGGCTGATGTTCCACAGATATCTTTGCACCAGGACAGTTCCTCTGGGTTGTGTCCATGAGATCCCTCCCCGAGGGGCATCGGAACCGGCTTCTGGAAGGAGCTTGTGGCCACAGTTGGAGCAGGAGGCCTCAGATGTCCTTGGCAGATAAGGACCCAGCAGCCCTGAACGCAGGCATGCCCAGCCTTCCCAGGCCACCACCCAAGTGATGTGAGCTGCACTGGACAGGAAGTGGCCCCCAAATTAACTGACACATTTCAGACGAGATCTTCTTGGCTCCCTGGGTGAGGCCGCACCCTGGGTATGACCGTCCTCTTGTCCCAGCCACGCCCTGGGCTGGCGATGTTTTCCTAAGTGCTGGATTTTTCCTCTCTCCTCCTCTCTGCCAAGACTCTGGGTTGCCCACATCACCCCACCCCAGCACATGAGGCTGCTGTCAGCTATGCATCCTTCCCATCGACTCCCCATGTTCCACCGTCAACAGGGTGAACGCCAAGTCACCGGAGGCCATGCCAGTCCCTTCCAGCCACAGTCCGGGGGTCGGCTGGCTCCTCTAAAGGCTGGGCCTGGCAAGGCAGACTCCGGGCCGACACACGCAGACACAGACAGGCCATGGGAGGGGCCTGGCTCAAGTGCCTTAATGGCAAACCAGGCTCCTGAGGGGGCCTTTGAAAGGTCTAGGAAAAGCAGAGGTTTGAGGTCAGAACTTGTGGATCCTGGAGTAATGGTGGGATCTGAGATGGTTCTGCAGCCTTTCTGGGCCTCGAATTCTCCATCTAGAAAATGGGACCAATAGTCCTGGCTCAGTCCCTGACTTTACAAGAACCTTGCACAAAGCCCCAAGCTCCCACTCACGTGCCTTTTCCCATACAAGTCTCCTTTCTTGAAAGGAGTAGTCAGTCTCCAGACAGCCTTCTCCCTGGAGTTGGACACCTGTGGACAGGAACATGGAAGCCAGGCATGCAGATGGCGGTCGGGACAAACGGGCCCCCACAAAGAGCCAGGAACCCACCCGCAGAATGCCCTGCAGGGAGGGCTGGGGGAGAAGGGCAGAAACTGGTTTCTGAGGACACAAACACTCACCAGAGCAGGGTGTGAGCCAAGCCCCGCCTCTTGATGGAGGACGGAGCACACAGACTCCCTCCCCCAAGGTGGGGATGGCCCTTGCCCACCCTGGTCCACCCACCATGGCTGACACACCTCCTCTCCCCACCCCATGCTCTGCTCCAGCCCCTCCCTGGAGCCCTGCAGGCACTCTGTGCTTGGGGACACATTTTTGGAAACTTTTCGAGCCAAAACATTTTCAACCAAACCTTTTAGAAGCCTAGACCACTGTCAAAGCCAATCTATATGGAAACCTGACACTTTCAAATCCATTTTGGGAATCTGTGCCTCAAAGCTCTGAAGCCAAAGCATTTTGGAAACCTCCTGGAAGCAATACTCTGGAAGAAAACCAGCGAAAAGGGCAAAAGCGGTTTCATCGGGATTTTTCGAGCCCCCAGGCCTTGCCAGCGGCAGTTTCCTACAGGACTGTCCCGGGAAGGAACTTTGGTGTTTGGACCGGGCGCAGAGAAGGGCTCACTCCATGCACACACACCAGGCGGTAGACAGCAGTGCCCGCATCTCGGAGAAGTCCTGGATCCCGTGCTCTCTCCCAACCCTCGGCCCAGCACACTGTCCCGATTCTTCCCTCTTTTGGACACTGTTGTTCTTGGTATCGGTGGCAGGAAAATCCACCCAAAAGCCAGCATCAGGATCTCCTGTGTCCAGACCCCCAGCTCACTGGAGCCTTGGGACCCTTCCTGTGTCCAACAGGGCACAGAGTGGCTGCAGGACGCAGACGGGCGAGCAGGAACGGTACAGAGACAGTTCTTTGCAGCTCTGACCCCCGCGCTCAGGTCTGGGGTCCCTTGACATCTCATCTTTCCCTCCCTCAGTGCCCCGACAGGCCCAGTGAGGCACCACTGCCTATGCCCGGGCTCCTGTGGCCACCAGCCCGGGCTCCTAGTGCAGAGGAGTGGGGAGGGACACCCAGAAATGCATGGAAACACATGGACCGCGGGGGAGCCCGGTTGCTTGGAGGGGGTGGGGGTGGGTCGAGGGTCCCGAGTGACATGGCTCTGCTTATCGTTTTCAGCTGGTGGAGCTTTCTGGAGGGCCGTGACCTTCCCGTTTACCAGGAGCCAGCCAAGGTGCCGGATGCTGCCGGCCTGATGGTGGCATCACCCCAAACTGGTCTCTCAAGCCACTGGTCAGAAGCAGCCTATGCCCAGCCGGGGGTGCGAGGGTGCTGATTCCTCCACAGGGAACACCCTGCGTGAGACGTGACAGGTGAGGGGGACGTCTCTGCATGGTCCTGGTCTGGGGTGGGAGGCCTGTGCCTCCCTCCCTCACCACCCCTGCCTACCCAAGCCATCGAGCACAGGGCCCGCCACAGCACAGCATGGGCCAGGGGCCAGGGGGCGGCAGCCCTGCCTTCATTACTGGAACCACACGCAGGGTTCAGGAGGCTCGCATGCTGGGGAAGACCGACCATGGGTGACGTTCATGTGTCCTCGTCTGTTAGCATTTGTGGCAACGACAAGCACTGAAATTCAATTGTGCAAAACAGGAAATCCGGACTCACCACATGGCCCAGCAGTCCCACTCCCAGGTCTGGGCCCAGAAGGACTGCAAGCACGGACCTGAAGAATTTGCACCTCGTGCCCACAGGTGAATTATCTGCACGGCCAAGAGGGGCAGCCACTCGTGTCCACCGGTGAATGAACGGGTAAACAGAATGTGACGGATCCCCCCACCCCTCACTGCAATATTTGAGAGGAAGGGAATTCTGGCACGTGCTCGACATGGGTGAAGCTCGAGGATGCGATGCTCTGTGAAATAAGCTGGACACAGAACGGCAGACACAGGTGACCCTTGAACAGCAGGGGGCTGAGCTCTCTGGGGCCGGACGGCAGTGACAGCTGTGCAATACAGATGTTCTCAATACCGTGGACTTGTGCGCTGAGAGATGGTTGGGACGGGGAATTTCACGTCATGTGTATTTTACCACCACTTTATTTTATTATTTTTTTAACGAAGGACACAAGCAGGGAGAGAGGCAGAGGAAGAAGCAGACTCCCCGCAGAGCAGGGAGCCTGATGCGGGGCTTGAATCCAGGACCCTGGGATCACGACCTGAGGCAGACGCTTCACCGGTGAAGCCACACAGGTGCCCCTTCCGCCAGCATTTTAAAAAGAACTGAAATTATCGCCACCAGGGCCACCCTCAGTTAATCCAAGAAAACGTATCCATCAGGTCAATTTTTTTTTTTTTTAAATTGTGAGAAACCCATTCTCCCAAACAGGATGGCCAGCCTTCATATGATAAACAGGTTTACTGGCTGAAAAATAGCATTTTAAAGGTTCTCACTCCAGGTTCACATAAGAAATGGGACTCCAGTCCAGGGCAGGAGCTCTGAGGCTGGAAGTCACAGCCTGGCCCCTGGCCCGCTACCTGGACACAGCTCCCAGGGCCCCTCGCACCTGGGGAGGTGTGGGTGCTGCACCCAACGAGGCTGGGTGCAGTTCCCTCCCCACCCTGGGCTTCCCTCCAAGGCCTGTGGGAATTCCTAAGCAGAGTAGCTGACAGGTCAGGGCACTCTCCGAGCACAGCCCTCTGCTTTGAAACTCTGAAATGTTATAAGAAGAACATTGCCCCAAGACTGGAAAGGGCAGCTAGCTGTTCACGAAGATGCCCAGACAGCACGTCACCGTTGCTCATACGAGAATTTCAAAGTGCATTTCAACAGACATTACCGCTTGTCAGGTGGGTGAGGTCAGGTGCACAGACACAGAAATGGAGCCACCAGAAGCCTGGCTGGGCTCCCCAGCCCAAGACAAATCGAGAACCAGGTGCAGAATGGAGCACACTCTCTACACCCTTACGAAAGGGCTTATTCTAGCCAATCTCCTGGATAGTGGTGTTCTCGAGTCTTGCATGTACAGAAACTTCCTATTCGTGTGATGACGTGTACCACGCAGAAGCAGAAGGAAGCTCTAAGTGTAAGAAGATGATTCACAGACCAGCCTGCAGACCCCTTTGCTGGGGGCGCCCTTGGTAACCATTCAGGCTAGCCCCCACTCCTGCCCCCAACGAACCTTCCTTCTCTTCAAAGCTTGGCGCCGTGCCCCCTCAAACCCGCACCCAGCCCAAGGGTGCCCCATTCCAAAGTGCCAAGACAGTTTTGGATGCCCAGGCTCCCACTCCGAGCTCAGGTCCAACACCCCCTCCCCTGGGGAGCCGTATGTCCCACTCCATCTCTGCAAACACACATGATCACCGTCTCGCCCGCCTGTCAGCCCCCAGGCTCCAACACTGAGATCCACAGAGCGCAGCAGGCAGGCAGACGGGCTGGGTTCCCTCATCACCTACCGAGTCACCCCGCACATCCGTGACACAGGACCCGCATCAGAGGCATTGGGGGTCATGCGCAGAGGAGTACTGTTCCCCATTCCCTGTTAGCTTCCCTCTGGGTAATGCGTGAAAGAATGATTCCAAGGGAAGAAATAGCCCAGGTTCCCACTGAACCTCTCTGCTGGTTGGAAGTGGTATCCCAATAGGGGATCTTTCGTTCCAGGGTCTTGGTGGAGTAAGAAGACAGTTTCATCATGTGAATTGCTCACACCTGCATGACCCATACCCCACGTGCCCAGAGGTCATAATGGCTTCTCTTGGTTAAGGGAACAGCTCTAACCCGACTTCAGGATGCCAATCCAGTGACTACACAGTGTAGGAGTCAGGATCCCTTATGTTAAATGCCAGAGACCCAGCTTGTAGGAGCTTTAGGAAGTGGGAGCGTGTTGGGCCCACACCTGCAGGTGTGGCGAGGCACAGGGGGACCCAGCCTTGGGTGCACATAGCCTCCAGCCCTCACCGCATGGTCTGACTCTTGGTGCGGCTCTGATGTTCCTGTCCCACCAGCCTGGCCAAGCCCTTCTACAAAGACTTCTGGCCGTGGGCCCTGAGTCTGATGGGTTCACGTGGGGGTGTGACACAGGCCTGCCTCTACCGAGCACGTGGACACCCCACCAGAGCTCAGATGTGGGGTGGGATGGCCTGCCCAACTCTTCCAGCTGAGAGGGAAGGAGGGAGACGGGCTCTCTGACCAGGAGGAACACGTTTCGGCACACACAGTAGGTGTCTACTGCAAGGGGTCATTCATCTGATTAGTTTCAGATTGATTGTATATACTACCCCCGTTTTACGGGGTGGGCAGAAAAGGATGTGTAGTTTATAAATAAATGGGCAATAATTACCGCTGGAGAATTTGCTTGGGTGAGCGGACCCCCTTGGGTCTGCATGGTATCTGGGAACCTGTTCCCCACAGGGCAGGACCACCAAGGAGAACAGACCACCTGTCCGCCAGGAGCCTCACGTGGCCCTGAGTGGCAACCCCTCCCAAGCCAAGAGAGCAAACGTGGAGGAGAAAAGTCCTGCCAGAAACCGAGCTTCCCCCACCGAGAAACTGAAGAAGGCTCTGCGGACATCCGTGTGGCCACCGGGAAGCCCATCTGGTGCTACATGTTACAAACCAGCCGGCACCGCTGGCCCAGAGCTAGGTCCCCCTTGCAGTGCAGCCAAAGTGGTACCCGGGGGCTCTGAAGGGCCTGCTGGGGAAGGTGACCAGCACAGTCACCAGATGCGCACGTCACTCGTGGGCTTGGATCCACATCAGCAGGGTCCAGGAGCTCCTGGCCCTCCAGCCACCAGGGCCAGCCAACCAGCCCCCCTGCATCCTCCACTCCAAGCTCCAGCCCTCTTGGGACGAGGGCAGGGAAGGAGGGGAAGCAGGGCCGTTCCCGCAGCTAGGCATGGACATGGCAGTCCTCACCCTCTCCGGGAGGAGGGATGGGGAGACATAGCATCTTTCAGGGGACAGAAGAACACAGGAAGGAAGAGAAGACACACGGGGGATAGCTAACTTCTCCAGGAACAATGCAAGCCGCCCTTCTGGACCCCACAGACCCGGGGTGCTTAGAAAGTGCCGGAAGGCAGAAGCAGTGAACTCTAAGCCCACTCAGTGCCGGTCACTGAAACTCCACCAGCCTTACAAACACCTGGACAGGACGATGGCAGCCCTCCTTGGCCAGTTCAGAAAGAGGCTCAGGGCCCCACCCCTTCGCTTTCTCCCTCCCTGACCATGACCGGGGGCATGCAGACCCCTGCCCCAGGTGCAGGTGTATGGAGGAAGGCTCTGACTGCAGCCAGAGCTGTCCCTGCCCATGCCTGTGTGCAGAGACTCAGCTGCAAATAGAAGCATGGGACAGTGGTTCTGGAAAACCCAGGGGGTTCCATGCATGCTCTGAAACGAAGCTTCACGGGACAGGCAGGCTGCACAGCCATGCTCCTCCTGGCTTCTGCCTCCCCTGCTCAGGCTCCTGTCCCACCCCAGGGGCAGGAATCCCTGCTCCTGCTGCTCCCTGCCACATGCTGCCTACTGACCGGCTGGGGACAGCCCTGCACCAGGGGGTGGGCGGCCCTGAGGCAGGCCCCTGCTCCTCTAACTGCTCCCCGTCAGCAGCAAAGCTGGGTTAAAGCCCCACCTTCACTAACATACAGAGGCAGGTACCTAGGTACACATTGACTGCACCGGGAAGAGGAAATGAGATCGTGACCCTTGCTGAAAACAGACTTAAAGTTCTTCTAATAGTGGAAAATCCTTCAAAAGAAGGCAAAAGCAATGCAAGGCCCCCTAGATGTGCACCAGAAGCCATAAGTGGGAACTCTGCATCGACACATGAAGACGTGTACCATTTCTAGAGGAACGAGGACTGACGGTGTCTCTCACACGCATGTGCGCACACGCACACACGTGCGCGTGCGTGCTCAGGCATCGGGTGAGTCTCTCCCACATCCCTCTCCCCGACTGTAAGCAGACAAAGTGCACTGGTGACCGTGCTGGGGGCTCCATGACAACGCGGAGAGGATCCTGCACCACACACCAGGGCGTTATTAGGACAGTGTGCAAATGTGTCAGCAATGGCTGGAGATGAGAGGTAAGCAGAAACGAAGAATCAGGTTTACGGAATCGTTTGGTTAAATGAGCTAACTGCAGTATCAATTTAAAAATTTTTAGTGTCTTAGCGCAAGAAAAATAATTTCTTTACAGGACGTAATTCTGTGGGTCAGGGAAAGAGGCACCCGAGAGAGGGACAAGGTGGGGACCCCCTCTCTTCCCACAGCCCGTGGAAGGAGGGCAACGGTTGACAAGGACCTTCTCTGCCATCACGTCCCGAGTCGTCCCCCAGGTGGCCCCGAGGTCGGGCCCAGCTGGCAGCACAGGAATCCGGACAGGTGTGTGGCCGCTGCGGGAAGCCGCTCCCATAGTCCCTGCACACATGCCCCCCAACACCCAGGGAAGCTGACCTACAGTGTAACTACCTGCAGAACCACGAATAAAGGAATGCAGAGCTGGGCCCTGCCCTTCGTGAGCCCAGCACCCCGTGAATTTTGAGGTTTGTCTGAACATTCCCGAAACAAACACATTTCAGCGAGAAACTACCATGAGAGAAAGATGCCAAGAGCCATGCTGATGATGGCGGCTGGAAACGCGTTCTAAAGCTGCGATTTCAATGTGATGGCCCATTCTGATGAAAACCATTTCCTCAAAATTACAGCCCAGGACTGAAATCTACGGTGTCCTTAACACACGTAAAGGACATTGGAAACTGTCCTTCTTCCCCAGGACAGCCTCCCAGCTCGCCTCTAGCCATGTGACACGTCGTCTGCATGTCTCCCCACCCCGATGCAGTTTGCCAATGCTGACCAGGTCAACTACGACTCAGCAGCCCACTTCTGGGTACTCAAAGGAACTGGAAGCTGTAACTCACACAGATCTGTGCACAGCCGTGAGCACGGCCACACTGCTCACAACAGCCAAGAGGTGGAGGCAGTCAAGTGTTACCTGGTGGGAGAATGGACACACACCACGGGGTGGCCCATCCACCCCGAGGAATATCCGGGGCCTTGACAAGCAAGGACATGTGGCCACTGGCCACCACAGAGACAGACCTCGAGGACAGCATGCTGGGTGACAGAAGCCAGAGCCCAAGGGACAGACACTGCAGGATCCCGCCTCTATGAGGTCCCTGGAGTCACAGACTCCAGGGTCACAGACACAGTGAGCAGGAGGGTGGGAGCCAGGCGGGGGGAGGGAGGAATGGGCACAGAGTTTCACCCAGGGGGAGATGAGAAAGTTCCAGAGCCCGATGGCCGTGGGGGCGGCACATTGGCGCGAATGCCTTTAATGCTCCCAAAACAGATACTTAAGTGGTTAAGAAGATAAATTCTATGTCACTTATATTTGACCACGCACCGGTGGGAGGATGTTACAGGTCAGAAGAAAGATCTGTGTTGTGCTCTCCTGACTTTCCTCTGACTTCTCCCTGCTTCTCTTTCGTCATACACAAGAACAGCAGCAGCTTGGACGGGAACCTCTCCAGAATACCACCACTTCTCCTGTCTGTCCGTCTCCCCACTGTCCCTGCACAGGCCCCTTCTGAGCAGGGCAGCAGCCGTCACCTGCTGACCAGACTCCTGGCCGCCTCCATTCCTCAACCCGACGCCACACTGACTCCAAAGAACCCAAGTTCCTCCATCCCCAGACCTCCACCAGGGCTTGCTGCTGCCTAAGTGAGATCTCAATTCCGGGGCCTGACGGTCAAGGCCACCAGACTCCACTCACAGCCCATCCACGTCCCAGGGTGGCGGAGAAGCCTACCAGCTCCAAGTCCTGGCCCCACCTGACCTCTGCCATTCAGCATCCACACCAGAAAACAGGACCAAAGGGATATGGGAGGACATGTGAGGGCGCTTGGCAATGAACACCAGTGGCTAGTACCTCCTGTCTTGGACACATCCCGCTCCTGTGCTGACGTCACGCACTCTACCATGGACGTCTGAGCCGCTCCCCATCCTTCAGGCCGGGCTCATGCACCACCTTCCTCAGGACACCTGCCTTTACCTCACCTCACTTGCTGACGCTCTGTCCTTGAAGGCCTTCAGCCCACTGGCGTGGGGCTGGGGGTCCCCGCTGTCATCACACACCGCAGGGTCACAAGGCTCCCCGAAGGCAGAGCTACCCTGCTTAATGACCTGAAGCCCAGTGCTCGCGGTGCCATGGCCAGCTAGGCCCAGGAGCCTCAGCGTGGTGATGGCTCTTCAGTGACTCTAAAACTGGATCCTCGCGTTGGAGCATCTTTGCTGCCAACTGTTTTGTAAAAAGGGGAACTTACAGAAAGGAAAGCGGGTGGTTTTGGGCACCGGGGAGCCCGAGTCGGTGAGGCGGGCACCCAGAGGCCACGGCTCAAACCTCAGTGCCATCGGGAAGCCATCAGAGCAAGGACACCACGCACGAAGCAGAGCTGGCAAGAGGACGTCGCAGTGAGTGGCCAGCTCCCCGGAAACTTGGGCCCTGGGGACCAGATGCTACAGACTAAGGAGACGAGGTCACACCTGAGGCCCACATGCCACGGAATGACTGCACACTTCCCGCCAACTGCAGGGTCCCAGCCACAACTGCAGATCGGTCTGAACCAGATGTACAAAAAGAGCCTTTCTGGACAGGCCCACATGGACACAGCTACGGAGTCGGGACCACCAAACGTGAGGATCCCACGGTCAGTCACGTCCTCAAGGGGAAGGTCACGGGAGCTGAGGCCGACCAGCTAAGTCTCTGACAACAATCATACCAAGCCTCACCTTGCTGACGGCAGGGAAAGATTCTTGGGTCAGACCCCTACTCATCCCGTCCCTGCAACAGCACCTCCATGATTTATAGCCTCATGGGACAGCTAACATCCTGCTTCCATGACTGTGACCAAAGGTACAGTCTCAAGGACAAATCCCTTTCTAACTGCTTTCCCTTCTCACTGATAACACATGGTCAGAGAGCTTTGGCTCATGAAGCATCTGTCTGCTACACTTTTAAAAATACAGATGAGGGGGCACCTGGGTGGCTCAGTGGGTTGAGCCTCTGCCTTCAGCTCAGGTCATGATCCCAGTGTCCTGGGATGGAGCCCCGCATGGGGCTCTCTGCTCAGCACGCAGCCTGTTTCCTCCTCTCTCCCCCTGCCTCTCTGCCTACTTGTGATCTCTGTCAAATAAATAAATAAAATCTTAAAAAAAAAAAAAATACAGGGTGCCTGGGTGGCTCAGTGGGTTAAACCTCTGCCTGCAGTTCAGGGCATGATCTCAGGGTCCTGGGATCGAGTCCCGCATCGGGCTCTCTGCTCAGCGGAGCGTCTGCTTCCCCCCCTCTGTCTGTCTGCCTCTCTGCCTACTTGTGATCTCTCTGTGTCAAATTAAAAAAAAAAAAAAAAAAATTTAAAAAAAAGTACAGGTGAGGCCTGATTTCAAGCATAGGTTCCTCCTTTTTGCTGAAGATGACCATGAAAACACCCTGCCCTCACCCGAGCTTCTGAGGTCCAGTCCCTCGAAGCCCCTTCCCGAGCACCTGCTGCTCTACCAGAATAAGCACGGAAGCAGGCAGCAGAAGCAGATGTGACCTTTACTCCATCCTCTCCTCCACTTTTCATATTAAATATCTGAAATATATTAATCTTAAAAAAACAATATTAACACAGTACTCAAGAAATACAGGCAGGGGAATAAACAGTACGTCCAGATTGCAAAACCGCAGGTGATATGAAAAACCGGAGTGTGGGAGCCGTTGATTCCAGGTATCGCCAGCAGCCTGGTCAACGGGAGCGCTGTGGAGTTGCGCCACGGGCCAGACTGGGAGGAAAACAAAGCCATAAAAAAATACGCACGGCAACCCCTCGCCCATCCTCGGGAGGAAGGCCGTGGTGCGGCAGGACCCTTGGTCCGGGTTGGAAGAAGCCCCACCCGCCCAGCTGGCTTTGAGGTCCGGGACTGCCCCCGACGCCTTCAGTCTCTAAGTAGGTTTTCAGGCTTGGGGTAGCCAAAGAGGACAAAGTCGGCCTCGTAGAGTTTGTAAAGCTGCTGTCTCCAGGCCAGGGGGATGGTGGCAAACCAGTCCTCCTCCCAGCTGCTGGCAGTTCTGTTCCGGTAGCTCGGGGGGAAGTGCAGGAGCTTGTCCACCTTGAGGAGCCGCAGGAGCTGGGCGGCGTCCTGGTCCAGGGTCTCCAGCTTCCCCACGAAGTCGTAGTCAATCTGGCAGGGGTGGCAGAGGCGGTGCACCTGCCTCCAGTGCTCGTTGAAGGGCGCCAGCTTCTCGGTGCGCGGGTCTAGCAGATACTGGATGAAGTTGGCGAAGGACACCTTGAGGCCCGCGCTGAAGGCCTCGCTGACGGACGCGGGCAGGCCACTGCGGTTGGCGTACATCTTGAGCATGGGCACCGCGAACTTGCGGTAGAATTCCTCATTCTCCAGCTGGAACTTGCTGCGGAAGGCCGAGATGAGGCGCACGAAGGGGTCCCGCACGAACAGGAACTTGGTGTACTTCTTCAGCTTGATCTTCATCAGGTGGCGGGAGAACTTGCCGTAGCGGCGCCAGAATTTGTTGAAAGTCAGGTGGGTGCTGGAGTTGTGGACGTACTCCCGGGGGATGTCCAGGGGGTCGCGGTAGGGGGCGCCACGGTCCAGGAGGCTCTCGCTCAGCACGATCATCACACGCTTCCAGTTGGTGCAAGCCACCTTGGGCACGTAGCAGTAGATGACCCCGTGGCGATCGTCCACGATGAGGTGGTTGAGCTCGTAGTTGGGAATGTCGTCGAAGGAGCGCTCCTTGGTAGGGAACACGAAGCTGGCATTGGCGCAGAGCCCCCTGAGCACACTCCGCCTCTCGGCCTGCTGCCCGCCTGGGTCCGGGCCCTGCTGGGCATCGCGGGTGGACCAGTCGTAGCCCCTCACGCTCTCCTCCGCATTGCTCAGCACGGGCCTGTTGGAGGCCGGCACGGAGGGCTGCTCCGTCCTTTTACCAGACGGGGCGTTCTGCTTCAGGCTGCCACCAAGCAGCTTCTGCAAAAACGTGTCCACATCAGACGTGAACTCCTTCTCCGCCCCATGCGTGGGGGTGGGCAGCGGCGCCAGGGGGTGCGGCCTTGGGAAGGAAGTGTGCAGGTAGAAGTGGGCAGTACCCACGTTGTCCCAGTACACAATGATCAGGAAGACCATGAAGACAGACCCCAAGACTAGCCACAGGCGGAAGAGCCGGGTTTTGGTCATCCTGTCCGTGGATGGGGCAGGGGGGGGCCCTTTCACCTGGATGCTGTCACGTCAGCTTCATGGAGACGGGACACTGCACTCAGGACCCTGGAAAGGTAACACAGAGCTACATTAAAGACTATGGTCCAGCTAGGGTG
The DNA here is from genome assembly GCF_922984935.1 of Meles meles. Classification (NCBI taxonomy): domain Eukaryota; kingdom Metazoa; phylum Chordata; class Mammalia; order Carnivora; family Mustelidae; genus Meles; species Meles meles. The sequence continues at coordinate 15,148,330 of NC_060086.1, forward strand.
TCCTCTTGCACTCTGACTCCGACGGACGGTGCTTGCTGATGTCTCGGACCTTGCTTCGTGGTCCGAGTCCCTGCCCCACCCTCACACCTCCATCCTCCGCAACTTAGGCTTTACAAGGCCACCTCTGCTGAGTCTCAGCCCCTCTGTGTGATAGGAAGATGAATGCCACTTTGAGTGCTGTTCAAAGGGTCCAGAGGACGGGGGTGGCTGGCGAGGTCACTGGAGATCTTTTGTCACTGAACGGAAAAGGGAGGGCTGACAGACCAGGCTCGGGCAGGGACATGGACCCTCATAGGCAGGAAACGCGGAGGAGGAAGGAAAGGCACTCAGCAAAACCAAAACACAAGGTTCAATTTGAATGTATGCTACAACTTACAAAAATGCTAAAGACGTCCCAGCCTCTGAGGAAAACCTTTCGCTGTGCACATTTAATGCAAATAACCACATCAAAAACAGGCCACTCTGTGCGGCTGACATGTGCTGGACATTGTGCACCATCTCTGTCCCCCTCTATGTGGAAAGGACGGGCGCATTGGAGATCAGAGGGGGGACAAGGAGGGTTCACGGGGCAGCTTAAAGGGGGCCCATGCAAGAGCTTTCCAGGCTCTAAGAGCACCGTTGGTAACCCCACAGAGGAGTGAGACCGTAACAGAGCCACGGATGAAGATGGGGAAAGGCTGCCTGATCTTCAAGAACAGAAGGGCGGGAGGGCAAAGGGAGGCAGGGCAGATTGGCAGCTGCGAATGTCAGCGGGTGCTGGGATGGCACCCTGGCGAGGTCGACCAGCAGGCTCACTGGCAGGCCCACTGGTTCAGGGGCAGGTGGCTGCCCTTATGCATGGGGAGAAGCAGGCTGGACATTGGATTTGGATTTGTGGTTCCCTTTCAACTTCCACTGAAGGCTGTCCTCAACCACAGTCAAGGTCAATTCCAGAAATGCCAGAGGAGCCCATCCTTGGGCCAGTCCTGTCTGTCACATAGGCGGAGCCCCAATTCTGTCCCAGGTATGTGGAGAAGTGCTAGGGACACCACAGGAAAAATGCAGCATCTGACCTAGTGCTGGGACGCTAGCCCGAAGATGAGAGGTTGTGCCGTCACCACCTACAGGGCCACCCTGGGTTTTCCTTTTGGTTCCACCCGGAGGGGGCTGCGCCCTTACCGATCTGCCCACTCACAACAGAACCAGAGATGGGACACAACCAACAGGCACAGGAAGGCTCGGGAAGGACAGTCCAAGGACCTGGCTACTCGAGGAGCCGCAGGATGAGCTTGTCCCCCGTCCCAGAGGGCACTGCCTCCGACCCTGAAGAGCCAACAGGTGTAGGAGAAAAGCTCCAGGAAGAGCCGCCGAAGAACCCTGGCAAAGGACGGGCAAGAACAGCTGTGGTAAAGGACCGAACCTCCACCCTAAGAGGCCCCTTCTGCCCGTACCTCCTGGGAGGGGCTGTTTACTAGGAGCCTTGGGCTAACAATGTGATTGGGGGCTGGGGATTAAGGTCAGCCATGTAGGGAGTTGATCTGTTTGATGACAAAGCCTGAGGAGAGACTGTGGACGCAAAGATGTGGGGGCGCACTCGACCCGCTGTCACCCACAAAGATGTGGGGGCGCATTCCACCCACTGTCACCCATCAGCGGTAGCTGGAGTTGGTGCTATCCCGACCTCCTGGGGAGGGGGCAACTCTTCCCTCTGCGTCTCTTCCCTTGGCTTGTCATCTGAATCCTTTGCTGCCACGAACCTTAACGGTGAATACACCTTTCCATGAGCTCTGCAGGTTCTTTCAGTGAATGACCCAACCCGAGGGAGGTCTTGGGACCCCACTCCCCATTTACGACTGGTGCACCGAACGAGACGGGCCTTGTGCACTGTCCCTAAGCTCACAGCAACCCAACAGCAGGAACATCTTTTTGGAGACACCTGCTCTACTTAGGCCAGACACCAGTGGAAAAACCACCCCTGCCCTCACGGTTTAGCAGGGCCAGGCAGAGAGCTAACCTTCCCCCCGGGCACCAACAGGCAGACAAAGATGGCACAGAGCAGCATAGTCACACTTGGACCCCCCCCCCCCCTTACAACAGGAGGACCCAGGGGGAACTGGACCTACACCTCCATACCAGGCCATCATCACTGGGATGGACGGAGGGGGCACTGTGCTTCCCATCCCACTCCAGGATGGAAAACATTTGCCACATACTGTCACATCAGGTGGCCCCCTGATGGCCACCTGCCAGGGTCAGTGTACCCCCTAGTCCCCTGCCAGATCCCCCAGTATGTGAGTCTGTTTACCTCCTCCCCAGGGGCAGTCCCCCACGCCACCGGCAGAGCTGGCCCACCCTGCCAGCGACTGGGAGTGGAATCTAGATTCAGAAAGATGAACAAATAAGCTGGAAAGATGGGTTGGAAATCAGAGCTGGACACTGATATTACGATGAATGTCAAGCTATCCTAGATCAAAAAGAACCAATGATACGGGATGGAGACCTCGGAGCTGGACACAAGGCAAAAAAGATGAGGTGGACAGAAAAGCAAAGGAGGTACTAATCTGTGAACACACACGCCTGCAGCTATAGACCCGCCACACCTGGCCCCTGTCCCAGTGCAGTCCTGGGACATCAGCTCTAAGGAAGGATGCTGGCCACGCTCATGGTTCCCACAAGATGCTAATCCCTTCCAGCGAGATCATGCCCCTTCACCTCTCTGTTCTGAGGTCTATGTTTTGGACTTGGACCATCTTACAGCCCCTTGCAGGGTGTGGAGAGTAAAATATACGTTATCATACCCGTGTTCAATGAGTGTGACCTGACAGTTTGAGGTTTCTGGAAAAGTTCAAGATCTGTACCCCTCTCTCCGGCCTTCACCTCCTCTCCGTAGAACCGTTCGACGGGCATGTGTCTTAATCCACTTGTTAAGACCAAGTGGGGTCCTTGCCTCTCCTCCAGCTTCTGAAGGCTCGCAGGGTCTGTTCCCCCATAGCACCTGTGGAAGGGGAGCAGGTTGGATCCTCTGGTTGGAAAAGAGATTCGTGTCAGTGGGAGGGCTGTCCCGTGGGAGGGGAACAGACTTACCCTGTGCAGCTTCAGAAGACAGAACTCAGACATGGGTCCAGCCTAACGAGACAACAGATGTACGACCGTAAAGGGACCCAAAGCCAGAATGTCCACTTTTCAGACATACTGGGAGCTCTGTCAGGATCAGCGGGCATCCAAGCAGTCTCAGACAGAGCACATCTTGGGGTGCGCTCTGACTTCTCCCTGACTGAACCTTCCGAGTCTGTATTCCTTGTGCGTGCTAAACTATACACCTGGGACCCAATGCATTTTCACTAAATGAACCTAAAAGTTCATGAGGCTGAAGTTTGGAAGCGATCTCCACCCACCTGTGCAGTTTTTGTTCATGCTCACTTCATTTTGTTTTTTTTAATGGAGAAAGTAACACATGCTCACGCTACAAAGGTCGGCAGACAAAGGGCAGTGTGGGGCTTTATGTGAAAGGTGCTGAAACAGGCAAGTGACAGAAAAAATGACATTCTGGTCACTGCCTTCATGAGTCCTTCCTGAGCCCCCAGCGCTCTCAAGGCCCCCCTAAAGAAAAGGCCACCCAGCCGGGGGCGTGGGAAAACCCATGTGGCTGAAGCCCAGGGATGAAGTGAGTCACTGTGCTGTGAAAACATCAGAGTTAGGGGTGCTCGTCTCCTACACGGCTGCTGCCAGAGGTCAGCTAGTGCCCTTTGAGGGCATCACGGCCGTGGCCATCCGGAGAACAGGAATGGTTATAATCTCACCACATCACAGCCTGTCTGTAAAGCTAGATCATAAGCACGGGCCACGGAAGTTTTCCAGACCATCCCTTCCAGAGGATGTAAAAGGCTGAGCAGTTCTAGAGATGAAGGTGAAACCATATCAAAAAACAAAACAAAACAAAACAAAAAGTTTCGCCGAAGGCTGAGAAAGCAGCAAAGGGAAAGCGTGCTGGAAAATGTCACGTGCTTGAGAGCCTGGCTTCCAGCTGTGTTTTCAGAGCAAGACTCCCAAGCTCTGTGGAGACGGGGCAGAGACCCTGGGTCCCGTCCGTGGGCACAGGCACCACCACACATCAGGGACCGCGCTGTCACTTGTGCACAGAGAATGCCAAGAACAGCCAGCAAGGAGGACATGTACACTGACAAATGCCAGGGCCTACAATAGTTTGGGGGAAACGGACGTTCTTTACAAGTCACGTCACACGACTTCAGTTCAATTGCAAGAAAAGACATGGTCGATTATTTTTAGGATCACAGGATACGTACAGGTAGTATCTTTTGACTAGGAGCTGCCCTTTAAAGGGCTCTCACCACCAAGTGCGAGGTGCTGGGAGCAGTGTGCTACTCACGTCCTTTCCCCCAGGCCCTCTGCACGTGGCCTTGGGGAGAGGAGCATGACCCCCGACAGCTGAGGGACCCAAGGCCCGGAGGGGTCACATCAGCATCTGGACTCAAGTCTCACTCCCGAAGTCAATCCCCATGCAGGCTCCCTGGCTCCGCTGCTGCACGTCCCCGTTCTTCCGAACCGCTGTGGGAGGTGTAAGTGGCACACAAGCGACTGCACCGACTTCACGGGGACAGTCTGAGGAGTCCGGATGCGTGTGTGTGCCCACGACCCCATCACCACGGTCAGAGCGGGAACACCTCCATTGACCCCCCAGAGCTCATGCCTGCCCCTTCTCACCCTTCTCCCCAGCTCATCCCTCTCCTCCAGCCACTCATCTGCTTTCTGTCACTATAAATTAGTTTGCATTTTCTCGAGTGTTCTATAAATGGGATCACACGGCGAGCTTTGAGACTCATCTACGTGGTCATACAGACCCACAGCTCCTTTGTTCTGGATCTGGGTGGTACTCTGCTGTAGGAGGCACTCGCATACAGGGCCCTGGTGGGACACACAACACACCCCCACAATATATTCCCATCTCTCCCCAGGGACTGAAGTCACACGTGCGAAGTTTCTTCTTAGTCTAAGTTCAAGCTGCTGAACAGAAGGGGCTTAGAAAGATCGTGCTTCCTTGGAAGTCCAGGTGCTGACAGGTGCCTCCCTGTCACACACAGGCACGTGTTTCCTGTGTTCTCTGACCTGACAGACGCAGAGGCACTGGTCCTGGGGTCAGAGGTCACAGCCGAGTGAGCCCCAGTCAGCCTACAACCAGCCCTAGATGCTCCCCTCGGGTGAGTCTGCACGGAACAGAGGCGGAGCAGGCACACTGGACGTTTCTTTTTTGTCACCTGTCCCGAACGTGGTTCTCTAAGTGCAAAGAAAGCTTGTCTTCTCTTAACCAGGAACCATTTAAAGTCGCTCTGATTTTTTCCTTATTTGGTGGATTAGCACCAAACACTATCATCTTTTAGTCTTTAATACACTCAAAGTCTACAGTTTTGTTCTTAGTCCATAAATAACCTACGTAAGTATGACTGGGCACAAAGAAGCACCCCGGCTGAGGAGGAGCCCCGTTCTGGCCCCGAATGTCTCATAGCCTGGCCCTGGGCCAGCAGCAGGTCACGCGGGCGGCCTCCCCCATCGGGCTCTCCTCAGCCACGCAGTGAATCTACGGCTTATTTTGTAAACAGCAAGTCAACTAACTTATGTATAATGAGTCGCCTAACCTGCATCAGACCACTCAGTGGGCTGTGGGTCATTGTAGGGAGCGTTCCTGGGTCAGCGGCTGGCTGTCAGGCAAGCATGGATGGCGCACAGGGAAGAGGGCCCCGCCACCAGCACCAGCCCCAAGACAGCATCAGCAAGCACCCCCAGGCAGTGGCGTCTGGGTAATTCTGACTTACTGCTTCATGGCTTTCTGTATTTAAAGTTGTTTTTGTTTACACTGAGAACCGACTGGTTTTTACTGTGAGAAAAAACCATTTTTCCTTTCATAAAAGATACACAGCAATAAAAAAAATTAAGGCATTAACAATGGAAGAAAAAAAAATCAACCAATTGAACTTCATGCAAATTAGAAACTTCTGGGCATCAAAGGGCACTATCCACAGGGGAGATTCCCCCAGAATGGGAGAAAAATGTTCACAAATCATGTATCTAATGAGGGCTTAATATCCAGAATAAATGGAGAACTCTTAATACTCAAAAGAAAAATAACATCCAACAACCCAATTCAAGAAAAGGCAACCACTTGAACGGACATCTCCCTGAAGATGGGCAAACAGCCCCTAAGCACATGAAAAGATGCTCCACACCACTCATCGGGGAAACGCAGGGAAGTACCAGCTCACGCCCATTCAGATGGCTCCAGCCAAAAACTAACAAGACAAAACGGGGGCTCGGCTGGCTCGGTCAGTGCAGGGTGCGACTCCTGATCTCAGGGTTATGAGTTCAAGTCCTACTTAAAAAAAATAAATAAAATGTTCAATGAAACAAAAACCAACTCAGAAGGTAAGTATTGGCCAAGATAGGGAGGAAGTGGAACCCTCTGGCCCAATCAACAGGAACGCAAACTGGTGCCGCCGCTGCAGAAAACAGTAAGAAACAGTAAGGAGGTTCCCCCCAAAATGGAAACTTGAATAACCACATAAAATGACCACATGGCCCAAGAATTCCACTTCTGGGTCTACAGTCAGAAAGACTGGAAGCAGGGTCTCCAAGTGGTACTTGTGAAGCTACGCTCACGGAGGCATGATCCGCACCAGCCAACAGGTAGACCCGCACCAGCCAACAGGTAGACCCGCACCAGCCAACAGGTGGACGCACCCCAGCGTGCCCAGGAGGACAAACAGGTAACAGAGCGTGGCATACACACGTACGGCGGGGTATCGCACGGCTCCCAAGAGGAAGGACGTTCTGGCAGCCCCTACGATGGGGAGGAACCTCCACGAGCCACTGTGGAGTGAAATCAGGCAGGCACAAATGGCAGGTGCCATAGGATCCCACTCCCGTGAGGTTCAGAGGGGGTGGGAGGGAATGGGAGGGTCAGTGTTCCATGGGGACAGAGGATCAGTTTGGAAAGATGAGTGAATCTAGAGACAGAGCGTGCTGATGGTTGCACCGTGTGACTGTGACTGTGATTGTGCTCCAGGCTCCGTGAAACAGGCTTAAAAATGGTTACGATGGTGAGTTTTACGTTACATGTCCTACCACAATAGAAATACTGGAAAAAAAAGAATTGGAGCCACAAGAGCTGACGTGGAGGAACTGTCAAGAGGTACTGTTAAATAAATAAGGCGAAATGCAGGAGACTGTAAAAAACACATGAATGACAGTAAATAAAACACACAAAGACAAGGAAGGCCTGTAGTGGAGGACAGCCATAGGTAACAAAGGCTATAAACCTAGAGCCACGGCTTAACCTCAGAACCCTGCACAAAAGCTCAACGGACTGACTTTATCTGCAATTTGTTTATCAAATGTTGAAGTTTTAGAAACGTACAATGATGGGATGGGTGTATGGAAACAAGATAAATCTTCCCTTTGGGACGCCCCAAACCCCGTGCATCTGGCTCTTCGTCGGTGAGACTGGTCCTGGAAGCCTTGCCCTGCACTGGAGTTCTGCCCCAGAACCAGGCTAGCTTCAGGGGCAACCCCTTCCAGCCCTTTCCAAACCGATGTGGGAAGCCCCTCCACACCACTCGCCAATGAGGCTGAGGCCGTGGGTCATGTTCAAGGTAAGGGAACGAGGGCAGTCCTGGGTGCTATCCTCTTCAGCCTCCAACGAGCCTCTTAAATAGCAGTCGTGGAGACAAGGCGGGCCGAGGGTATGAAACGGCCTGTGCAAGGAAGGAAGGAAGGAAGGGCCTGTGCTGCTTCAAACAGGGTGCACAGCTCCTCAGGGGTGCACAGAGCAGGGACAGAGATGACCACACAGCACTGCCAACAAGCTTTACCTTGCCACATGGAGTGGGACCCGTGTGTTTCTGGCCCAGGCATGGAGGCAGTGGGAGCCAGGGAGGGCTCTGGGGGAAGCACTCTGCTGCCTTCTGGGGAGGACGGCACACAGGGTATGGGGGGCAGGTGAGAACTAAAGCGGGTAGCCCTTCGGAAGCAGAACCAAGTCAGGGAACAACACTGACCTCAAAGTAGTATTCATTCACAGAATAAGGGCATAATTTCCAAACACAAATCTCCCACGACTTCAAAAAAGCGGCTAACAAAATCTTCAGAGTTTTTGGAGATCCTGCTGAGCAGGCTTGCTGGGAGTTAGCCTCCGGCTTCTGCCTCCACCAAGACAATGGGGAGCCAAGTGTCACCCAAAAGCTTCGCCTTGAGGGCTGGTTTTCTGCAAGGGCCCTGCCAGTGCCCTGTGAACAATCAGGCTTCAGGTTAGCTTTAACCCCAACATGAGGCGGCTGTGCAGAAAGGGCGGTGTCTCAGTTCAGGGAGGGGATGCTAAACATTCCTCTTCTCACACACGTGAGGGCAGGAGCTCATGCCAGCTGCCCATGGAAGGCTCTGGTCTGAAGGGGCCCTCACACCGCAGCGCGCAAACATCAGGGGGACGACAGGGCGGTCTGTGGCGGACAGCGGGGGGCTGAGCTCCCTCCCAGGCTGGGGTGTGTCACTCTCGTGGGGGAGAGGGACCCCACAGCCACACCATGGAGGACCTGCGTCAGGGCACGTTCCACACTTCAGCAGCAGAACCGGTGACTGCAGGGCACACAGGTCAGGAGGCACGTGCTAGTTGATTCTGGGTCCCCTTTGCTGGCCACACGGTATCCAGGGCATGTGTGTGTGTGGGGGGTGTTTCTGGATGAGACTGACCTCTGACCCTGTAGATGGAGTCAGGCCCACAGCGGTCCCGGAGGGCGCTTCCCCAACCTACTCGGGGCCCGAACCGACCAACCAGGTGAAGCAAGAGAGCGTCTTCCCTCTGCCTGCCTGCCTGTCTTCGAGCTGGGACAGAAGTCTCCTGCCCTCAGGCTTGGACTCGGCCCTCCTGGGTCTGAGCTTCTCAGCCTCCGTAACCACATGAGCTGATTCCTTAAACATATCTCTTTACACACACCCTACGGATTCTATTCTCTGGGGAACCCTCATATGCATACTTGCTTCGTCACTTGCACTGGGGGTGCATGTGTGTTTACTACACGTTGTAGACAGAAGAGATCGAACTAGTGAGAACTAAGTGTAAAGAAATGGAGGGCGCCTGGGAGGTCGGTGAAGCGTCCGACTCTTGGCTTCAGCTCAGGTCATGACCTTGGGGTCGTGGGACTGGACCCACGTCAGGCTCCGTGCTCAGGATGGAGTCTGCTAGAGATTCCCTCTCTCTCTCTCCCTTCCTCTGCCCCCTTCCCCCACTAGTGGCATGCTCACTCTCTCTCAAAATAAGTAAGTAAATCTAAAAAGAAAAAAAAAGAAAGAAAATGTTAAGAAATGGATATAGTTGTTTGCCACAAAGGAAAGGAATGTCCAATGAGAGAATTGCAGCCACTAGCCAATACGACTATCCCAGAGGCTGGGTTGGGATTAACTTCCCCCCCTATAGATACCCCACAGTTCTAGCACCATTTCTTTGAAAGAACCTTCTTTCTTGGTTAACTCACCTCTGTTTCTCTTTTTGTTTTTGAATCAGGTTTTTTGAGATCTGATTTATATACAGTAAAACTCAGTGTCTTTAACTGTGGAGCCTGAAGAGTTGGCAAATGTACACCACTATTAAGATTCAGGACATATCCATCACTCTCTGAAGTTCCCTCCTCCTCCAACGCTCAGCTCTAGGCAACTACTCATCTGTTTTCTGACCTTGGTTCTGCCTTTCCTACAACAGCACCTAGTAAAACCACATAGGATGCAGGCTCTTCACACACTGCTTCTGAGGTCTGTCCAGGGTGGTGTTCACGTCAGCTGTAAGCTCCTTTTTGTATGGCCACCAGTATTCCATCATATGGATACACAACTGTTTACCCATTTACCAGCTGATGGACTTTTGGGTTAGTCCCCCCCCCCCTTTTTTTAATATAAAGATTTTATTTATTTATTTATCTGACAGACAGAGATCCCAAGCAGGCAAAGAGAAAAGCGGAGACAGAGGAAAGGAAGCAGGCTCCCTGCTGAGCAGAGAGCCTGATGTGGGGCTCAATCCCAGGACCCTGGGATCATGAGCTGAGCAGAAGGCAGAGGCTTTAACCCACTGAGCCACCCAGGTGCCCGGGTTAGTTCCCTTTTTTTGACCACTACGAATAAAGCTGGTATCACCTCTTTTTGCATACAGACCAGATCCTTTTTTTATGCTAAAACTTTTTAAAAAGTCAGAACAGTTGGTATTAAAAAACATCCAGCATATTTTTCAATTCCTAGAAGGTTCTACAAGAACCATGAAAGTGGATATGCCACAATAATGCTTAGGGACTCTATTTGAAGACCAATCAAACTGACCATCAAAATATGATAAAAATCTTAGATTACTTATGATTTTTCAATTACAAAATTTTAGGGGCTCAAGCGACTATAGCTAAGTTTGCAGGATACAAAGTTAATATACAAAAATCAACTAGTTTCTTATTTATCCACAATGAATAAGTGAAATTTGAAATTAAAAACACAGGGGCGCCTGGGTGGCTCAGTGGGTTAAAGCCTCTGCCTTCGGCTCAGGTCACGTTCCCAGGGTTCTGGGATCGAGCCCTGCATGGGGCTCTCTGCTCAGCAGGGAGCCTGCTTCCTCCTCTCTCTCTGCCTGCTTCTCTGTCTACTTGTGATCTCTGTCTGTCAAATAAATAAATAAAATCTTAAAAAAAAAAAAGAAATTAAAAACAAAATTCCATTTATATTAGAACTCCCCAAAATAAAATATTTAGGTATCACTCTAACAAAATACATGTAACATGCATGGAGAGATATTCCATGTGTGGACAGAAAGACTCAATGTTTGTCAAGATATCAGGTCTTTAAAATCTTAAAAAAAAAAAAGATATCAGGTCTTCCCAATGTACAGCTTCAATGCAATCCCAATCAAAATTGTAGGAAGTTATTTTATTACCCACATGAGGGAAAAGACCCAGGATAGACAACACATTACTGAAGAAGAATGAAGTTGGAAGACTTACCAGAAAGCCACAGCAAACAAGAGTACGTGGTATTGGCAAAAGAACAGAGAAAAAGATCACTGGAAAAGAACAGAGAGCCCAGAAACAGACCCATAAATACAGTCAACTGGTCTGGAGCAAAGGCAACCCAAGGCAGCAGAGACAGCCTGCCTTAATTATGAGTGCTGAACAACCGGATGTCCACACACAAAGAAACAAACACGTAAAAGAATCCAGACACAGACCTTACTGCCCTCACAAAAACGAACTCCCGGTGAATCACAGACCTACATGTACACGGCAAAACTAGAAAACTCCTAGAAGATCATAGGAGAGAACCTCGATGACCTTGGGTGATGCCGTTCAGATACAGCAGCAGAGAGCAGCCCTTAAATACAGGGACTGTCCACACGAAGATGTGGACAAGAATGCTCACTGCAGATTTACTCAAAATAGTTCCAATCTGAGAACATCCTGAGGTCCTTCACCAAGGACATGAATACACAAACTGGGGTGGACTCGTTCAGTGGAAAACTACCCAGCAATAAGGGAGAACGAGCCACGGATTCATGAATCAGCACACGCAATGACACAGAGAAAGCTCTCGGATATTATGCTGAACAGAAGAACTCAAACACAGAAGAGTACATTCCACGTGATTCCACTCACAGGAAGGTTTCAAAAGGCAAATCCAGTAACAGAAATCGCAGCGTGCCAAGGGCCAGGAGGAAATCCAGGCAATGGAGATAGTCTCCAGAAGCTAAACCTTTCCAACAAGAACGCCATGAACTAGCTCTCACCAGTTTCCACAACACGGGATGGAAACACCAGCCCCGAAGTCCTACAGACATTCACAGACCGGGAGGAAGAGGAAAGGCATCCTGGGGCCCAGGCCAGGCTCTGCTGAGTGGCCCGAGACATCACCTCAAGTCTGAGTCTCAGCTTCTCGCCCACAAAACACCACTGATAAAGGTCTTTCTGCTAATCAGAGCTACTGAGAACATGAATGTGATAACATATGAATTATTTTGTAAAATATTAAGCCATCCTCTTTGGACTAGGCGGCTGGCCTTATTTATTTTCCCATCTTTATCGTGCCCTCAAATATTTGTATTCTATTAATATGTTTTTTTTATTACTCATACTTTCTACCAAGAATCAATTATCAGCAAAGAAGTCTCTCTCTATGCTTTCAACTCATTTTATCGTAATTACAACAATGGCTAATATGTTTTCAAAAGTGATACGGTAAGGTCTTACGTGTATTAATTTATTTAATCCTCATACTAATTATGATAAAATTGGGGCAAATCATTCAGACAACTGGCCCAAGCCTGCATGGCTAGCACCTGCAGAGACCGGGAATTTGAACTCTGGCAACTGATTTAGGAACCCACTGTCCCATGCACAACCGCCTGGGTTTTGGCAGACACTCAAATTTTTATACTTTGTTTCTGAGAAAATTTGCTTCTTCTTGTACAAATAACCAACTTCTGAGCATTAAATCAAGTGACACGGACTTCATTAAGAACTCCAAGAACGTTTCCAGTTTTACGGACTTCATTAAGAACTCCAAGAACGTTTCCAGTTTTATGCATTTATGCGACTGGCAAAAATATCAGAAACTACCCACTTCTTTTCCAGCTTCGCAAACACTATGTAAAGCAAAAAATTCACTGCAGTTCCCATCACTTAGTCAACAAAAATTTGGAAAGTTTCTGTGAGTGGTCTCAACATTTACTCTCTGGGCTGTGCCTGCATCTTTGGAGCTGGATTAAAACCCCCACAGTAAAACAGACATTCACCTGAAGCCACCAGAACTTGGGTTCATCTGTCTACAGAATTACTTCATTTGTATTCGGTTAACCCTGAGACCTGAATGAAAATCGAGCCCGAAGTTGGCCTGTGAGGTAAAGTAACTTCCCTCAGGAGCTGGGCCCAGGGCATGGAGGGCTATCCACTCACACTGGTCTATTGGCCCCGGGTCCCTAAGCCCCACTGGTCTCCCCCATGTAGACGGGCTCTCAGGGCATGCATACTAGCCCCGCATTCCCAAACTTCAAGTTCTTAGAAGCCGGGGATCGCATCTCCTGTACCTTCCACCTTCCTCACAAGACTCAAGGATTTGCTGCACGGAATTTAACTCTGGAGTCCAAGTAAGCACTCATTTCTCAGAGTTAAGTGAATTCAAATAAATTATTTCACGGGAAAATACTGATGATAAATTTCATCATAATTGGTTTAATAACCTGCCTGGAGCTTTCTCTCCGAAATACAGCCAGACTCTAACCTCTTCCAGTCCCTCTGGTGCCCGCCCATCCCCTGCACCCTGTTCCAGCTAGCCTCAGCTCTCACCTGCATGACCACAGCAACCTCCAACCTGCTCTCTGCGCTCGAGCCCACACAACCCACGTTCAACATGGCAGCATGGTTATTCTGTTACAAGTCAGACCATGCCACTTCTCTGTTCAAAACCCTCCGATCACTGAGTCTCACAGCTTCCCATTTCCAGTCCTTACAGTGGCCGCTGACAAGCCCTACCTGATGGGACGCCCACACTCTCATCTCTCCCGCTGGCCCCCTCGGCCGCAGTGGCCTCCTTGTTGTTTGTGGGCTCCCACTGCCTGGCCCGCATCCACTGTCCTCTGCCCAGACGTGCATGCCTGGGGAATCCAGTGGCTCAACCCTGCACTGGCTTCTGACCTCTGCTCAGAGCTCACCTCATCGGCAAAGCCTCCCCTGGTCACTCCCCACCCTGCACCCCCCATCACCCAGACCCGCTTTTCCTCTGTGGCATGTGTCATTGCATTCAATACCACACGTTCTCGGGCTTACTTGCTCCCTGTCTGCACGAACACATAAACTTAAGAAGGCAGGTGGCCCAAAGGCTTAAAATAGTGCTTAGTACACAGTAGGTACTTAATAAAGAGCTGTTCTGCTGACAGAAAACTCATAAACACAACTGACCCTGATTTTATAATTTCCGAAACCCAGCGAAGGGAACGAAGAATTCACAAGAGCGCTCTTCCTACTTTTGAATATGCTTGTAAAACCCCTTTATAGTAAGTTAAAAGAAAAATAATATAGTTCAAGGAAGCACGCAGCCTCTGCTACGCGACTACAGCCAGGAGACAGGATCCAGAGAACAATGACAATAATGAAGAGGAAACCAAGACAAGTCAACTCTCCTCTCTGGAGTGAGGAAAAGGGCCCAGGAGGGAGCGAGCCCAGCAGCAAAGACAGGCGAAATTCTGCCCACCTCACCCAGCAGAGCCGGAAGCACGGCGTGACTGTCTTTATCAACGTTCCGCACACACATGTGTATGTTAAAGGGTGAGATCGTGCTGGGGAGTTTGCCACAAACCTCAGCAGTGCCTGTCCCTTCCCCGTTACCCACCTGCACCGGGCTGGCCAAACCTTGCAGGCACCCCATCGCCTCTGAAGAGCAGGGGACTGGCTTTAGGCCAGGGCCTCCCGCACTGCCCCCCCTGGGGGGGGGGCAGGTGGAATCACAGTATCTCCTCCACTCGCCCCCCCGCCCTTCACACACCCATGTCCCACTCACCCTACACCATCTCCAGACAGGCACAATATGTTTCAATTAGAACAATATTCGGTGTTTACATAAACGATCACTGCGCCAAGGCTGTTCACAGCCTCGCCTCACCGTACACCATAATTATTTCTCTCTTCCTGCACAACAGTCTATTTTCCCTGGAACTAATGACAGTCTTGTGCTCTCATTTGCTTTGTGTTCCATGGACTCATCACTAATCCAGCCCAGCCCCACCAGCTGTCCACATCTCCTCTCCAGATGTCCCAGCGCCTGGGTGCCATGTCAAGTTCACCTTCCCCAAGAACTCTCTCCTGGGGAGTCAGCTCCGGACAGGTGTGCACGCTGGCCTCCCCACTTCCTCTCAGGAAAACCCCATCTTCTCTGGCTCTGTCCTTCCAGACTCACCACCTCACTGTCTATCAGTTGATTCCCTAAAGTACGTGAGATGGGAACTTTTGGGGCATGTCTGAAAATATCTTTACTCTACCCTCTTTTGCCTGAGTATAGAGTTCAAGGTGGAAGGTATTTTCCTTCAGAATTCTGAAAGCCATGCTCTCTTGCTTTCCACCTTCCAGCATTGCTGGGAGTGTTCTGCACCGTTCTGTGATGACCTGCTGGTGGCCTGTTCTTATTCCTTTTCTAAAAGCTACCACAATCAGGGGTGCCTGGGTGGCTCAGTGGGTTAAGCCTCTGCCTTCAGTTCAGGTCATGATCTCAGGGTCCTAGAATGGAGCCCTTCATTGGGCTCTGCTCTGCAGGGAGCCTGCTTATCCCCCACCCCGCCCCGCCCCCGCCTGCCTCTCTGCTTACTTGTGATCTCTCTGTCAAACAAATAAATAAAATCTTTAGAAGCTACCACAATCTTTCTCGTCCCAGAGTTCTGAGATTTCACAGCAACAGGCCTTGGAGTGGGTGTGTACATCTCTCTCTCCATCTGCACTCTCACTACGGGAATTCTTGAAACTGATGGCCTCGAAAGCATTTCCAGATAAATCCCTTGTTTCCCAAACTCTCACTCGTTACTGTGGAAACACGCCATCCCTCACTGTGCAAACCTGCTCCCCATCCTGCAAGGACCCACACCAGGAACTGAACAGATTGGGAGAACGAAGGACACCTGCCTTTTCACACACAGTGCTGGCCACGTAGGGAACCCCCTTCCTCACGAAGTTTTGGTTCTAGGAAATTCTCTTGCATTATTTTGTGGACGGCCTTGTCCTATTTTTTCTCCTCTTACTGAAACAGATCATTCAGATGTCAGCCTCCTGCTCTGATCCTTCCCTTTTCTCTCTCACTTCCCATTTTTGCTTTTAGGTTTGTCTTCCCCAGCTCCTCAACTGTATCTTTCACCCACCAACCAGGCTTTTTATTTCTCCAACTGTGTTTTTTTATATCCAAGAGTTCTCTTTTTGGTTCTTCAAGTGTTCCCCCTACTTTCTTTTTTTTTCTTACTAGAGTGGCCTGCTCTTGTCTCTTGCATACAATAGTTCCCCTTCTCTGCGTGTGCATGTTAGTGACAGTCCGCTTGTTCAGTCCTCCTCCTGCACACCCTCTACCACCTGCAAGTGTGAGCTAAGGTCTCTACCTTCCAAATGAGAGGTGTCTTCACATGTCCTTGGTTATCTGTTCCTATTTAAGAGGTAGGGTGCCAAAGGAACTTGGAAGCTTTGAACCATGGTGCGGTTCCACCTGGGCCTCCTTACTGGGGGCCCCCTGGTGTCACTATTTTTAGGTCCTTTCTTTTGAGCTACTTACACTCCTCAAAGACTTTTTCACTCTCCTGCCTGGAGAGGCAAGTGCCAGCTGGTGGTGTTCCAGGAGCCATCAACTCTACTCATTGCATCCCGCGCCTCTCCCCCTACCCAGCTATGCCTGGCATTTCCCATACCTCTCTGCAATATTTGTCAAGTTCTGTAAGCAGTTACAGAAACCGCCACCTGGGTTAACTGCAGGAAGGACGGAGTTGCTGTGTCAGCTATCATGAGGCCCATGTACGCGCGAGTGGCTGAAGAAGCAGCAGCCCTTGGCCACAGCCACAGACACACTAAGGAGGTGTGAAACCAACAGCTATCTTCTGGAGGGAGAGAGACAACACAAAATCGAAAAAAAGATAGAAGTTGTGGGGGGTTTTTCTGTTGTTTTTTTTTTAATGGTACACTAGCTGCACCTGCTTCAGCAGTATCAATAACCGGTCTCTCCTCCACAAGCACACCTTAGCCTCAGGGCCTTTCTAGAAAGCAATCACCTCCCAGCTGTGGTGATACGCAGTAATGGCCATGAAGTGCAGGCCCAGTGTCGGCATCAGACACACTTCTCTTCCAGCACCTATCCCTTCCTCGCTGGTATTCCCCAGGCTTCTGCCCCAGACACTCGTCCATGAGAGACTGTCTCATCCAGGAGGCCCACAAACACTATGAACCCTGCAAGCCTACAAGCCTACAACCCAAATGCCCCTCCACACCAGCTCCAGCACTTCCCATCACAGGCAGCAGCTCTGTCCTTTGAGCAGCCAGCCGAGTGAGAAACCTTGGTTACTCTAGCATTTTTCCTTTCCCTTTCACCACACCCTACAGAGCACCACACGCTGTGGATTCTCCTGCTTGCTCGAATCTGATGACCCTCTCCACTCTTTCAGCCTTCATCCCGAAGCCATTCCCTCTACAATGGCACCCAACTTAGTCTCCAGCTTCCCACAGCATGAACCCACCTTTCCTGTTTCCTAGCCCTACATTTCTGAGACACAGACCTATCACATCCCACCCAAAACCCTGACCACCCCCTCACTGAAGATCAGGATAACAGCCCAAAATCTAGAACAGCATTCAAGGCCCTCGGTAAGAAACCTCTTTTTGGCCTTAGCTTCCACCCCAATCCTCAAACCCCCTTTCTCAAAGAATCCAGGGACTTGCCGCCCCGCCCCCCCAAACACCCCATTCCCTTCCATGTCTCCACATGCCCTGCTGCCTCCACCTGGAATGTTCTCTCCAACCTTCACTCGTCCTTCAAGACCCCCACATCCATCCCACATCTGCACCACGGAAAACTCCAACACCAGGAAATAGACTTCACTCTTCCCCCTTTCTTAACACTTTGTAAATAACTGCCTAGACGCACGGGTCACACCATATCATAATTAGCCTAACTTTATCACCAGCAGCTAGCCCAACTGGCTATCCTGCAAAGGACCAGTGGCTTAGTGTTTGCAGGACGGATGAAGCGGGCTCACAGTCACAGCGAGCCGAACTGCAAGCCTGCAAATACCCACCCGAAGTCCTATCAACTAATTTGCAAGAAAACCACCAAGCAATTCCATGCAGACGCGGTCCAAATGCCCAGGAGCCCGGCCTGTGCTAGGTGTGGGTACGCTCCTGGGGTGGGCAGACTGCAACACGAAATGTATCAAACCCGCTCTTGTAACACCTTCATCCTACACAATGTATGTAACTCCACCTCCACTGAAACAAATGTCCTGACGTCCCTGTGCGCTCTCCTTCCCCCCGCCCCGCCCACCCAGACGGAGGCCTGCACCCACACCCTGGGGCGGGGGCAGCACCCCTCAAGGTGCGTCTGCCTGCCGGCGTTCAGCCCGGGCCTCCTGAGCTTGTCCGAGGGCAAGCACAGAGTAAATAATTTAATAAATCCCGGACACACAGTGTCTTGTTGTGCTCCGCGCCAGTGGGACGTCGGCGTGCGCCAGTGGCTCGCCAGGGATGCCCCCGCGGCCAGGAGTCTGAGCGGGCGGTGGAGGTCCCTCTGTTAGTGGCCAGGGCACGGCTTCCTCGCGCGGGAGACGCAGCTCCGCTGTTTCTGAGCAGAGGGTCCCGGAGGGGTCCCCTTCCAGGCCTCGCGGCCCCGCAGCGGCGGCCTGGGGTCCCCCGGGGCGGGGCCGCGCCTCGCAGGCCGGCGGGAAGTGGCCGCAGCGCCCTGGGAGCGCGGCGGTGGGGGTGGAGGGGTAGGGGCGCGCGCCCGGCCCGGGGTCCCAGCGCAGGGCCCTGGGAGCCCTGCGGCGGGGGGCCCCGCTCCGAGCACCGCCGAGCTGGCGTCCACGCTCCCGCGGCGTCCCACAAGGCGACCGGGAGCGCGCCTGCGGGGCGCCCCACCCGCCGCCGCAGCCCTCCAGCGCAGGGCGCACGGGGGCTCAGAGAGGGTGCGAGCCGGGCCAAGGTCACACAGCGGCCGGCGCGGGGGCTCGGCCCGAGGCCGCAGCGGACCTGTTCGCGGGCTGAGGGAGGGAGCCCGGACCCGCCCGCCGCCCCGCCGCCCCGCGCCGCACGTCGCCCCGCGCCCCGGCCTCGCGCGCCTCAGCTCACCTCACCTCACCTCGTAGTCGCCGTTGTCTTGCAGCCGCCGCCTCACGGACCCTCCCGAGGCCGCCCCTCCTCCGCCGGCCCCGCCCCCGGAGCCCGGAGCCCCGCCTCCCGTTCCACATCTCGCGAGAAGTCGAGGCCCACGGAAGGGCCACGGAGGCTCCCGCCCTCAATGCGCCTGCGCCCTCCGCACTCAGCGGTCCCTCCCCCCAAACCCATGCCATGTGGCGCCGTATTTACGACCCCCGATCGGCCCCGCCCCCCGGCTCCGGGAGCCCGCCCCCTTCCCCAGCAGCCAGTCCGGTTCTGCAGGTCGCGGCGTTGGCTCCGCCTCCAGCGGGTCCGCGCGTGGTGAGCGCGGGACAACGCTTGGAGCCCGGCGATGTCCTCTGCGCTTACGGAGCGCTTGCTGTTTGCCCCGCTCGTTCGCGACCTCCGGACCGCTGGCAGAGGATCGCGAAGCTCTCCGGCCCGGGCGTGGGGCGGGTGACCGAACCTCTCCGAGGTTGTCCCAGGTCCGCCCAGAGGGTGGTGCCTTCACCTTGCGGCCAGTTAGCAAAGCGCTAGGCCAAATGACCCTTGTTCTCACCGATGGATTTTCTTCAGTGGGGGTAAAATACGCATGTGACAAAATTCACCACCTTAACCACCTTAACTTGTTTCATGCACATTCACATTTGTGCAGCCTTCTCCACCAGCCACCCACAGAACTTTTCCAATCCGTGATGGTTTCTGCGGTTCCTCGCAGAGAACCGCAGACTGCCTTCCGAGCGGAGGCTCTGTCCTCACTCCTTGCCCAGCGGCCAGTCAGCACGGAGTCCCCACCAGTTGGGTCCTGAGACACAGCAAGGCCCTGCCCTCCCGGAGTATCTCTTCTTGGGGAGAGGGGAACCGCTAACAAACAAGCCCACCGACTGCTCCTTTCCATTGGATCATCCCCTCCACCTGAACCGTGGTCAGGCCTCTCCCAGCTTAAAAACAAAAGCAAAACCAGTACCCTTTACCCCCTCCAGCTAGCACCTCAGCTAAGCGACCCCCAAAGCAGTGGGTCGCTCTCTATAAGTCCTCTTCACTCCACTCCCTGGGAAGAGTTCCCTCCAGCAGGCAGGCAGCACCAGCATGGGTGGGATGGCACAGGGCAGGTGCACATGGAGCAGATGCACAAGGGTGGGAGGACATGGGACGGGGTGGCCCGGGACAGGTGCACACAGGGCAGAATGACATGAGGCAGGATGGCATGGGGCAGGTGCACATGGGACAGGATGGCACGGGGCAGGTGCATACGGGGCAGGATGACACGGGGCAGGTGTGCACAAGGTGGGATGCCCTAGGACAGGTGCACACAGGGCAGGACGGCATGGGGCAGGTGTGCACAAGGTGGGATGCCCTAGGACAGGTGCACACAGGGCAGGACGGCATGGGGCAGGTGCACACAGGGCGGGATGACATGGGGCAGGTGCACAGGGAGAAGAGAGGGTAGTGGTTACATTCTAGGTCTTAAGTTGGTGGTAGGTGATGGGTAGGTTAAATATAAGATACTTACTTCACCTGTTTTGTTTTGTATGTGTCTTAGCTTGCTCAGGCTGTCATAACAAAGTGCCACAGGCCAGGAGACTTCATCCCCAGAAACGGAATCCCTCTCAGTTCTGGAGGCTGGAAGTCGGAGGGGCTGCTCCCTTCCAAAGCTGCGAGGGGGGGTCTGTCCCAGGCCTCTCTCTTGGGCTTTTTGGCCATCTTCTCTGTGTCTCTTCACATTGCTTCCCTTTGTCTCTGTATCCACACTTCCTCTTTGGTAAGGGCACAGTCACAGTGAAAGAGGGCACACCCTAATGACCTCATTTTAACTTGATTTCCTTCTTAAAGTTCCTGTCTTCAAATAAGGTCCTATCTGAGGTTCTAGCGGTTAGTACTCTAATATGTCCTTTTTCGGTGATGACACAATTTATCAAAAACTATATAATAATAAACTTTTTAAAATGTTATTTCCTTTTTTAAAATTTATTTATTTGACAGACAGAGATCACAAGTAGGCAGAGAGGCAGGCGGAGAGAGAAGGGGAGAAGCAGGCTCCCCGCCGAGCAGAGAGCCTGATGCGGGACTCGATCCCAGGACCCTGATATCATGACCTGAGCTGAAGGCAGAGGCTTAACCCACTGAGCCACCCAGGTGCCCCTAAAATGTTATTTCCTTTTAAATATTTATGAGAATGGTTAAAATAAAATTTTAAGACGTGACGA
Source organism: Meles meles (assembly GCF_922984935.1). Taxonomy (NCBI): domain Eukaryota; kingdom Metazoa; phylum Chordata; class Mammalia; order Carnivora; family Mustelidae; genus Meles; species Meles meles. Next base: position 15,169,424 of record NC_060086.1, read on the forward strand.
TACCCGGTGCTGATGAAGGTGCTGAGAGCCTGGAGCTCTCCTACATGGCGGGGATGAAGGCCAAATGGCCTGGCCCCTTGGAAAACAGTTGGGCAGTTTGGTAAAAAGTGAGAGCAGAAGTCTACGGCGCCAGCCAGCAAACCCACTCCTGGGTATTTGCCCAAGAGAGATGAAGATTTCTATTTGCACAAAAAGCTGCACATGCGTGTTCTTAGTGGCTTACTCATAATTGTCCCAAACTGGAAACAACCCAAAACTCCTTGGACCAGCAAACGATCAGAAAAACTGTGGGACATCCATACGGACAAGACAGATGAACCTAGTGTGGGGTCAACCTCAGAGCAGCACACACCCCATGATTCCACTTAGATGACATTCTGGTTGAGGCAAAACTGTAGCGGCAGGTGCCTTCTGGGGCTTGGGGTTAGGGGAAGGGTGACTACACCATGGCAGGGGGAGGCTTTAGGGCTGATGACACTGTTCTAGATCTTAATTGCGGTCCTGGTAGTTACGTGGCTATGTTTGTCAAAGCTTCCTTAAACTTCCCATTCAAAAGGACAGATGTTAACGTGTGAGTTAAATACCTTCATTTAAAACAATCTTCTTAAATGTAATTTTCTCCCAGCCAAGGTTTTCTTAATTATGAAGTGGTGCACGATGAAGATAAAATCATTTAGCCAGGGGCCCTGCATTCAGAGGTGCTCGTTTAATATTTCCTCTAGGCCAGCAATTCCCCAACGATGCCTGGAAACAGCAGCCTACAGAGGGGGTTACGAACGCCCCCGCGAAAAGATGAAAGTGATCCCCAGTCAAATAAGAGTGGGCCCAGGAATAAAAGTTAAAATGTTTAATTACAACCAGACTTCTCAGATCCTTTGCCAGGATAAAGCATGTTGTGGATTTTAAGGAATTCCCCCAGGAGTTGCCCGGCATCTGGGGGGTGGGGGGTGGTCGGTAAAAGTTTGTTTGGATGAAACAGAGCTTCAGATGTCCAGGAGCCAGAGCCAGCATCTCACGTGGGAATTCAAGCAAAGCTCCCAGGCCATTTGGTGAGCGCCAGGACCCAGCTCGGGAAACAGGGTGAGGGTCTCAGTGGACAGGACATGGCGCTGAGATGGAACCAGCCCTTCCCTTGAGGCGGGGGGGAGCAACAGCAGAATACAGTCAGGTCCCCTTTGGAAGTGATGACACGTGGCGGAACCAGCTAGAGGTTGTGGTCACCGAGCACCACGAACGGGTTGAATGCCCCTCCTTAGTTCACTTGAAATTGTTGGTTTTCATCTTATGTCAGTTTCACCCTGATTAAAAAAAGCAAACCCAAACCCAAACCCAATTCTTCACCATAACTCTGCACCTACATTCTTGTTTCCCTCTCTGACAGAGCTACGTATTCTCTCCCCATCACAGATGAGGTAGCAGAGGCTCAGAGAGGTGAAGCCACAAGCCAAAGACACACAGCTGTGTAAGTGGCAGAGTCAGGAGCAGAAGCTAAGTCAGGACTCTGGGGTCAGCGCCACCCAGGACTCCAGAGGTTGCCTGGGCCCGGGTATAGGCCCAGGGGCGCACCTGCTAGGAGGGAACCATGAGCAGGCCAGCTCCACCCAGAAGGTGACGTCCCTCTCCCCCTCCACCAGGCCCCGGGTGCAAAGCCCCGAGTGCTCACTGGGCACCAGATGGGTGAGCATCTGTGAGGGAGGAATGGAATAATAAAGCAGAGGAGCGAGGATCCCCAAATCAACCCAAATCTTTGCAGGCCAGAGGGGAAAATCCCAGAGAGCAGATGTGTCCTGGCCACGTGCGCCCCCTGCCCCACCCCGGGCTCACTGCAGCATTGCTTTCCACTGTCTACCAGGTGCCAGGGCCCCTGCCACGGATGCTGGAGCCATTTCCCAGCCCCTGTGCCACCTCTCTGAGCCCCCACTTCCTTACCTGGATGATGCTGGAAATGATAACCCTCCCCTCCTGCAGCGGTTATGCCTGAGAGAGATGGTATGTACGGAGAGCTGGCCCCTGACAGCCTCTCTGCAGGGAGACCCGCTGCGAGGCACTGGGGTCCCGCTGCTGCTGCTGCGTTGTGGCAGTGTAGGGGCGGGGTTGGGGGAAGAGGACCGGGGGTTGGAATGGAGACGGTGGGCTTAGGACTGGCTGATGGAGGAAGAGGGCTGAGGAGTCAAGGGTGTGCCACCAAGAGAGGTAGGAAACGCTGGAGAACAGTCAACGGCACAAGCCTTGTGAACTTGGTGCTGGGCGTGCAGAGCGAGAAACACGTAGCTGTTGGGAAGACAGCAGGGTGCTTCCTTCTTGAACTCGGGGGAGTAGGGGTGCTGGCTGGAGATGGGAGCATCAGAAGTGATCAGCAACCGCCAGGACCCCAGGGCTCTGGCCAAGCCTGATGCACCTCCCCCCAAACCGAGACCTGGCAAATCCTCTCTGCTGCCTTCTGCTTTACCCTCCTGGTTGCTGGAATGGCCAGTAGGGGACAGAGGCCACCGAGACTCCATTTCATTCAAGCGGCAGCAAGAGTCCCCAGAGGGAAGGGAAGGGGGCCCCTGGAGGGCCACGGTGAGGGGCCCATGGCTCTGGCTCATGGAGCCAGAGAAGCACTGTTAGAGTGAAACCCAACCCCCCAGTCCCGCCTAAGGGCTGCCCTGGGGGATGGACAGGAAGCCAGGGGACCCTGGAGGGAGGAGGAACCACTAGCTGAGTCGTACCCAAGCCCTCATGACCCACAAACAGGCTAACCCGTACAAACTCAGAAAGGACGAGCCAGCTCAGAGAGTATGGGACCCTTTCTCAGGAGGAAGCACAAGAGCAGTTAAAGGTCCTGTCACCTGATGGCTTCTGTCACCAGTGTGATCAGGGGCTTGTCCCTGCTTGCACACCTGCAAAGTCACTCCTCTGGGCCACCCACACTTCAGGCCATCCTCTGCAGGAAAACCCACCAGCACTCCCCAGCGGGGGCTTCTGCCCTGCCCATCTCTCTCCAGGCCAGATTCTGGAATCTGCTCCTCCACGTCCCTCTCCTCTTGCAGCAAAGCCTTGGAACGACACAGTGCTGGACATGAGGTGTTTCCAGCAGAGTCCCCTCTTTGGCAGGTCCGCGGGACAGCATCTGCCCTGCAGGCAGGCAGGGGCAACTCACAAGTCTTCACGTGTTCTCTGTCAAAGCTCCAGTCCCCCATAGGACCTGCTGGTTCTGCTGCAATGCCCACACCTCCCTCCAGAGCCCTCCTTCGCTGATCTCCTATCTCAGTCCTTTCCAGCTGCTGGAACACAATCCCATGGACAGGGATGCTTAGAAACAATACATATTTATTGCTCACGGTCCTTCAGAATGGAAGTCCAAGATCAAGGGGGCACACGGCCACGTTCTGGGGAAGGCCCTCCTCCTGGTCCATGGCCAGCACCTTCTTGTTGTGTCCTCATGTAGTGAAGGGGTCCAGGTAGGGCACTGGTCCCATTCAGGAGGTCTCCTCCCTCATGACCCAAGACGCCCCTCCCCCCGACGCTCCACATCCTAATGCCATCTTCGCTGGGGGTCAGCATTTCAAAATAGGAATCTGGGGGGGACACAAACACCGAGGCCACTGCACCTCCTGATTCTCACTCAGAGCTTCTGTGTTTACTGCGTTACCTCATCAGAGCCAACATCACCTGTCTGCCCCCGCCCTTGCTCTGCTCCCCACCTGGGCTACACTTCCTCCAGGAGGCCTTCCTTGACTAGCCTCTCTAAAGTAGCCTGCCCAGCACTCTGTCCCTGTAGCTTGTTTTCACTACAGCGCTCCCCGCTCATTCTCTGTCCCCACCTTCTCTAGAACGTGGGCTCCACGGTGTGTGGCTTCCCAGGAGTGGCTGCGTCCTCGCACTTAGTGCCAGCAGGGGCTCCATTGGCCCCACCTTGGGCCTCCCTGGATTCCGTTTCCCTCCCTGACCCGCCTGGTACCTTTGCACCACCTGGACCTTGGGTCACGGGCAGAGGAGAAAGCTGACCCTCCAAGCCTCAGAGCAAACCTTCCAGGAAGATCGTTGACAAACTCAAGGACGGCATCAAACTCCCTCCCTTCCTGGGAGGGGCCCCGTGGACCAGATCGGGGCTCGCAGCACGCACAATCACACAGCACACATGCAGCTCCGACGGGGGTTCTAATCGGGGACGTAGCAGCCCCAGAAACTTGGGGAGAATCCTTCTGTAGAACAGAGACTCCTTTTCAAGAGCTGAGTCCTCCCCCTTCGTCCCAGCCCCACTGGCTCTCTCAGCAGCGGCTTGGGCCTTGCAACACGGGTTTCTGTCTCTGTGGCTTGGGAATTCTTTAAGAAATAATTCACATCCACCACACTGGCATATGTTATATAACTGTCATCATATAGACATAAAAGCATCTCATACATACTGCTCAGAGCCTCTGGTTTTTTTTTTTTTTTTCAGTTGGTATATTTGAGAGAGCTGCCCACACCGGCATATAATGGAAACACGGCTGTTGTTAAAATAATTCCTTTTTTTTTCCACATTAAGTCATGCAGGAACACAGTAAAGGTTGAAATAGGTAGAAAATGGATGCAGTGAGAAGGGGTCTGCTGCCCACTTGCCCCCAAGTCCCGCATTGTGACCCGTTTCTAGGATCTCCTTCCACGGCTGTCCCACCCAACACACTCAGGTGACTGTAGACTCATGGGGTCGTGTCTACTGCACATCCCAGCACCCGTGGGATCTCACCCAGTTGGCAAGCATTAAAGGACTGGCTAATGTTCCCATTCCTCGTCCAGCAGTGGCATGTGAGGCACCAGCTTCCATGCAACAGAGAGACGCACTCAGGTTTCTCCCTTGCTTGTGAACATGCTGTAGCTCCCTATTTGCCCAGCATATATGGCCTGGCTTCCAGGGGTGACAGGGAAGAGGCCACCCACCCTGGGTTCAAATCCCAGCCCAGTCACCTAGTCATGAGTAACCAAGGCAGTGCCCCAGGTCCCTGGGCCACAGGCAGATGACATCCCCCAGAGGCTTGCAGTGAGGTGAGGGGCTGGGTAATGGTTTACCCTCCCCCTTCTTTGACAGTGTTCGTTTCAGTGCCTGTTTCCTTGCCTCACCTGGGTCCCAGCATGGGTACAGCAAAGCCCCCAGATGACTGCTCTGCCTGTGTGCCCCTCTGCACATCTCTCATCATGTCACACTGCCGCGGAGGGGACCAACCTCCCCGCACACACAGATGTCCCAGGCCAGGGCCCCGGCCCTGCACCCCTAGCTGTGAGCACAGTGCCTGCTCACACCCACTCATTCACTCACCTGTTCATTCCATAGCCATCCCAGGTACCTGCTCCGGGCCAGGGAGGATGCAGAGACGTAAGGCAGGGCCTGGTCTGTGGCACTGAAGGTGCGGTGGTGGGGACACTCGCAGAAAGACAGTCATCACATGGTGCGTACACTCAGTGACGGAAGAGGCTCTGAGTCCCCGGCCCAGTGAGCAAGGGGTAGAGGCCTCCTGGGAAAGGACCATAAGCTGGCAAGGTGGGGAGGGCTTTCAAGCCGACAAAACAGGATGAGCAACAGCAGTGAGGGAGGCGGGAGACAGGTGTGTGGGTTTGCTTGTGTGTGCATGTGAGTGTATGAGTGAGTGTGCGTGCAAGGGATTTCTTTGTCCCAGATGCCTTTGGCCCTCAGACCTCACCTTGGCCTTCACCTGCAGCCTGTGGACAGTGCCGAAATGGCTCTGAATTTTGAACCGGAGTTTCCATTCTCTTCCCTGGGGCTCCTCGACTGCTGGGGACAGGGCGAGATGCCCCGGCCACTTGAGAACACAGCCTAATGCAGAGCCAGTGACCCTCGGATCCCGTCCCCTGAGGCTCGGGGGTCCACTCCAGAGGCTTGCTCATAAGCCCGAGTCCTGGCAGCCTCCGCCTCCCGCGGCTGGCAGCAGCTCCATGGTGATGCCCATGCTTGGTGGCTTTTCCTCTCTCCCCGCCCCCTGGCATCACCTCCCCCAGAAGCCACCTGTGCCCTATTGTGGCAGCCTCTGCCATGGTGGGGGACCTAAATGGAGACACTTCTGAATTTGGGTTATTCTGTGGGAAAACTGGGAAGAGCATGCTCCCAATCATTGAAGAGGACTTACCTCCGAGAAGGCAGGGGGTGGGGGAGGATGTATTATCGCTCCCTTTATATAACTTTCTGTCTTTTTTTTTTTTTAAGATTTCATTTATTTATTTGACAGAGAGAGATCACAAGTAGGCAGAGAGGCAGAGAGAGAGGGGGAAGTAGGCTCCGCACTGAGCAGAGAGCCCGATGCAGGGCTCGATCCCAGGACCCTGAGATCATGACCTGAGCCGAAGGCAGAGGCTTAACCCACTGAGCACCCAGGCGCCCCTATAACTTTCTGTCTTTTTAAAGTGGTGAGATCACAGTGTGACCCTCATGTCACAGGTGCAAATCTACAGTCACCTGAACTCCCATGCACCCATAGACAACCCCTGGGGACATTCAGACACTTATACAATTTTCCTCGGTCATTTTGGGCTCAAACTGGGCCAAATTCAAGATCTGCCCCCAGCCTCCGTCCCCCGCGTTGATCCTGAGCTCGGGGGTCTCCCTGGCTGTCACAGACCGGCACAGAGCAGGTGACCCTCTCCACCCTGGCTCTGCCCGGTCTTGTGTCCCCTCCCATGATGGCGAATTTCACGTGTCCACCTGGCTGGGCCGTGGTGCTCACACAGGTCAGATGTTATTCTGGATGTTTCTGTGGGGGTGTTTTGTGGTGAGATTAACATGTAAATCAGCAGACTCTGAGTAAAGCAGTTGGCCCTCCGTAAAGTGCGTGGGCCTCGTCCCATCATCCCAGGGCCTGAACAGAAAAAAAGGCTGACCTGTTCTGAGCAGAGGGCGTTGCCCCAGGTCTCCCCTGCTGACTCACCCTGCAGACGGTGGACCGGCCAAGCCTGCACAGTCGCACCAGCCAGTTCCCTAAACTAAATACCTCCACACACGCACCCCCTAGCAGTTCTGTTTTGCTGGAGAACATTAAGACCCACCATGAGGCTGGGGCCCCCATCCCCCATCCCCCGAATGTAAGTGCCTCCTCAGCCCTTTCTCAGGTGCACGGGCCAGGCTGCAGCTCTCTTTTCAGCCCAGCTCAAGATGGGGTGTAGGAAGAGCAGGAGTTTCTTCTGCACACTCATGACAGCCTAGGAACCTCTTGGGTCCATGCCTGACCCCAAGCCTCATCCCGCCATCCTGTCATTTCTAACCTGCTGATGTCACTCTCCAGAAGTACCAGGGACTTCTCCACCCACAACCGGCAATTGCCTGGGCTTCCCCTCCCTGATCAGTTAAGTTGAGGTGCACTTGTTCCTCTATCAAGTCCGCATCTAGGGGATGGGATGTAACAATGCTGAGAGGCAACTCTGCTCCTTCCAGCTGCCTGCTCCATCTTCCTGAGGGCATGGCCTTTGTCCTCAAGGCCTCAAAAAGGTGGCTAGAGTTCCAGCCATCACATGCAAATTCCAGGTAGTAGGACTGAGAAAGTAAAGAAGGCAAGAAGCATGAAGAACGTGCTAATGATCCTTTGTGCTCAAATTTCCTGGAAGCAGCTGCTTCTGGCTTGTACCCCATCTGTAAGAACTTAGTCACGCAGCCATACGCAGCAGCAAAGGAGGGTGGAACATCCAGTCCTTATTTGGGAAGCCATGTAACTAGCTAAAAACTGGGGATTCTATTATCCCCGAAGAAAGTGAGCAGAAATGGGGGGCAACCAGCAACTTTTGCCTTACCCAAGATCTGGGGCCAGGGTGGGAAAGAAGGAGTTATCTCTGCCTCCAGGCTCAGCATTGTCCCCCAGGGAAGGGGAGGTGGGCATCAGAGGGTGTCCCCGGCAGGTCTGCTCACAGCAGGCAGCAGAGCCCCCAAAGATAATGTGGGACCGACCTCCCCTCCACACACTTCTCCAGAAGGCCCGGGAAGGACAAGCCCCCTGCAGGTCTTCCTTGACAGAGAGGGGAAGCAGGCCATGGCGTCCAGCTGTGGCGGTTGCACTACACATATGAGCTGTCCCCCCGTGCTGGGCACCCATGCATCCAAGACAGCCCACTACCCACGTGGGCTGCGAGGCCACACCACCACCTCCTTTCGGCCCCGAGCCCCAAAGTGCTACAAGTGGTCTCCCAGAGCCCCTTGCTTCCACTGGATGCCCCAGCCAGTGGGGATCCTGCTGCTAGGGAGGCAGCTCCGGTCCCCACGGCCCCCACACAGGGGTGCCCCTGAGAGCCCGTCACGCAGGCAGTGGATTGAAAGCCACAGAAGGGCCGAAAGAAGAGCCAGAGAAGGTGACGGCCTGGCGCTCCATGGATGGTGCTCTGGGTTTCCCAGACTCTTCTATCCTGATGCGACCTTAGAGCCTTGGTTCCTGGGTTTGTGGCCGACATGCTGGCTCCCGACCGCTGGCCATGGTGTCCTCTGCACAGGGGCACGTGGGGAGGGATGTGAGAACACACTGAGGGGCGAGGGTTCACGGGAGTGGAGGGTGTTCTCATTCCAGATGCCGGCTTGTTCTGGAGCCCGTACACACACGGAGATGGGATGCTGACCCTTGGCTGGCCAAAGCTTATGGGAAGCGGGGGTTCACTGGAGCATCAACTCAGCCAGACCACCACACCTGGGTGTTTGGTCAAACATCAGGGTCAGTGATGCTGCCTAGTGTTCTGCAGATGAGATTAACATTCCAGTCAGCGAGGAGACTTCCGTTGGACAGAGGACGCTCTATAGCGCAGGTGGGCCTTGCCCCATCAGGTGAAGAGTGACAGCTTTCTTCCGCAGCAGGGTAGAGTGATCCTGGGAGGCACACCCCTGACTAGGAATGACACCAACGAGGCCTGCCTCCTCCTGAGGATCCTTCAGAAGGGCTCTGACATCCTATCAACGGCCCTCCCTCTAGAGGGGGTTAGCGAGGCAGCCGCCTGGAAAGAAGGCTGTGGAAAGCTGGCTAGCTGCCCCCAAAGGGTCTCCGGCAGGGCCCCGTCTCTTGAACTCAGCTCTGGGGAGAGAGAGCCTGTGCCTGCGGCCACTCTCGGCCTGCCCCCACGTGCCTGGTCTGCTGGCTGGCATCCTCACTGTGGCCTTCGTGGTCGCTTGGCGCTGCCCCAGGGCTTGCGGGGGGCGCTGGGGGGCAGTGGACTGTGGTGTCGGCCTCCACTATCTGTGGACCCTGGAAGGGTGGGGAGACTCTAGTTCTAGTTGAGGCCGACTCCCATGAAGCCAGAGTCCCCACTGCCGTGTCCCTGGTGCGGATGTCCCGGGCTTGGCCCAAGCCGCCAGCCCCACTGTGTTCAGGATCTGCATGGGCACGCCTCCCTCTTCCCGCTCTGCCCATGCCCCTATGGAACTGCGCCTCCCCAGCCTGGGACCCCACTTCCCCACACACTAGTGACACAGGCCTGTCCCGAGACCCCCCTCAGCCACTTTCTCCACCACAAAGGATGCATGCAATTAGGGTGGGGGCATCCTCATGGAGCGTTTCCCATCCCCCACGCTGTTTAAACTGGCTGGTGCCACTGCCCCCAAGGGCACGACCAGCAAACCCCTTTGAGACCCTTCCCCCAAGAACCCTTGGAAGGAGGGCCTAATAACGAATTCTTGACCTGTTCCGAAAGAGTAACAGGAAGGCGTCTGTTAAAGGTACAGCAAGAGGGACTGAGGTTAGACATAAGGAAGAACTTCCCTCCCTGGTGGGCTTTAGTCTATTGATGATTTATACCCATCCTTCCCAACGACTCAGCTGTTGGTTTTGGGGGTGTGGGAGGGGCGGAAAACATTGCCAGAGGGCGTGTCCCACCCCCAGAGAGGACTCCGGCGGCACCTGCCTCCCAGGCTGGGGAGAGGGTCACATGCACTCAGAAGCCGACATGCTTAAACCATCTCCGGGTCGCAGCCTCAGAGTCTCTGAGACACGGGCAGAGGCCCAGCGGTGTCATGGGCAAACTGGAGCTTCCACGATGCCACGGGCCAATGTACAAAGTTAACAGCCCTCCTGGGGGGCTGTTCTAACCATCAGTCATGGAACAGGCATCGCTGTTCCTGAATGCGAGCACCTGGCTGGCGTGGTGCTCCTGCTCCCGTTCGGGACCTGAGCCCCCACCAGGGAGCCACTGGGGAGGTATGGCCGCTGTGGGCACGGCACGGGCGCATGGCGGGGGGGGGCAGACGGGGGTGCAGGAGCTGTGGGATGCTGCAGGCACTGACCTCGGATGTCCCGGGGCCGGAGCGGGGCCTTGCTCCGGCCTGGGCTGCTCTGCCACGTGGCACTGGGGAAGGTGAAGCTGACCTCGGGCGCTGGGGGCCTCTTCTCGTCTACACAGTGAACGGGAGAGGAGAGGACATTAGTTTAGGGGCACCCTGTGAGTCCTGGGGAGGATAGGACATCACGATTGATGCAGCGTGTTGAGTGGCTACCTCGTGCCCACTGGGCTCTTTGTATGTACTCCCACAGCCCAGCCCTTTCTAGAACATTCCCTCCTCTGGCTTTGGTTCCTTTCCCTCTCCCTCTCCTTCCCCTGTTTGCTCTGAGCTGGCCAGGACCCGGCCGTGGGGTGGATATCCTGGAATTACTGAGTGGAGGAGGATGCAGCGAGGAAGAGGTTATCTCCCTGAGACACAGCTGGGTGCCCTGTGCAGAGGCCGCCTGATGGCCTGAGCTCAGATCCCCGGCCCTGTGGTCCATCCGGGTCACTTTATTCTCATCCCAGCACCTGCCTCCTCCTGGCCCATGTGTCCCCACGAGAGTGGGGGTGCCGTTCTGTTCTCGGGCTTCCGTCCCCCCACAGGCCAGAGCTCTCCTGACACTTAACCAGGGCCTGGCCCACTGCTGCTGGGGAATCTGGGAAGGAACGAGAGTCAGAGGTTGGGCCCAGGAGAGGTGACAGGGCTGAGCCTGCAGAGCGGGACAGAGACTCGGGAGTGCTGGTGGCGATGCACCACAGGGAAACCTGTGGTTTCCCAGGAAATTCGGTGGAGGATTGCCTCGGGACACAAAGACCCACGCCCAGAGTTAGCCAAAGACCCGGAAACAGAGATTCACCATGGCTGGGAGGAGCTAACCACCGGTGACAGTACAAACATGTGGCCTGTGGGAGACGGACTAGCACTCGGCTGTAAGGGCCTGAGCCCCGAAGCTCCCACGGCCCCGAGACACCCTTCACAAGAAGCCACATCCCATGCAAGAAGCCCAGCCTTTGCTCAGGGCGCCCACAAAGCAGGGCTCGGCACCTCCCATGAGGTGGGGGCTCCGGCTGTGCCCCTTTCTTGCCCATTGATGGGGCCAAGTTCAGCCCACTCTGGTTTCCTGGAAAACGCTGGTTTCTTTTGTACGCAGACGTAGGGAAGCCACTGGACCTGTCTACGCACAACAGTCATCGCAGACAGAAAGCGCTCTGAAGACGCACAGGGGAGGCAGCCCACTCGGGGATTTTCTGGAGAGCACTCCAGGAAAGCAAACAGCACATGAGTGGATGGAAACGTGTCGTGGGCACACAGGAGCGGAGTTGGCAGAGGACGGCCGCTGCTGGTACCAGGAAGCTCCCTCCGGAGGTCTGTGTGCTGTTGTCCCGACGTCTGGGTGCTTGACCAATTTCATCATAAAACGGGAGGCAAAGCAAGCTCCTTTGTAAATCAGCTGTAGAGACAGGTTCCAAGGGGCTTGTCTGCGGGGGACGGGAGATCATAGGGCCGCGAGGCTTTGGCTACGTGGGGCAGCCAGGCTTCTCCCAAGCTGCCCCAGGCAGGTGTCCCCCCGGTGCCTCTCCAGGCGAGGGCCTGCTGGGAGGATGGTGGCGGGCATGCGCCTGGCCCTGCACCACAGAGTTCCCACGCCTGACGCCGCTGCCCTCTCCGGGACCGGGTGACTATTTATGAGCACAGTGGAAACAGGAAGACGAGTGAATAAAAGCTTCTGAAAGCGGCAAAGCCCATACGGATGAAGAACCCTTGAAGAGCTTCCAAGGTTTTGCTGTCCTTTGCTGTCACGGGCCTGTATCACCGCCAGCAGTCCCAGGAGCTGAACCGAGAAATCACAGTGGGGGTCCGAACTCCGTCCCTAGGCCAGAGATTTCTGAAGAGTTTGAGAGTCCGGGTGCAAACCCGGTGGTGCAAGGTGCGCACCCAGAGCAAGACAGAGTGTGGCTATCACACCGTGGCCACGGCCCTAAGACACACTCCCTCCTTGACCCACACATACTCTGACACAGAAACAGGGTGCGAGGGAAGGCACAGGAGTGTGGTTGGGCCCTAGGGAGTGGGTCTACACTCCCAGCCGTGGGACCTCTTGCGATGCCCTGAAGCTCTGTGCCTCAGTGTCCTTCTCTGTGCCACAGGGACGAGTGGGCTGACACCCACCGAGCACCCGGCACAGAGTAAGCATGGCGTCACTGTGAGCTCTGATCACGTGGCCAGTGAAACAGGCTCCTCCGTGGCCAGGACTGGCCTGCTTGTGGGTTTTTCCCTGCCTCTATGGGTTGGATACTTTGGCAAATATGACAGAGATGTATCACTGGAAAGACCGGTGGAAAGATTTTTAAAAAGACAGGATGCAGGCCGTTTATCCCAAATGGTGGTACTTCTAGAAGCTGGGTCTCGACGTCCTCCTGGTGCAGGTCGGGCACAGCCTGTGGGCACCCTTGCGGGAGCACCAACACCTTCACCTGGGTCCACCAGCCACACCCAGTGGCCCACACAGGGGCCAGTGTTCGTGTCCTACCCGCCTGGGGTGGGGGGGCCACCTCACGGCCGAGTACACAGGTGGTTTTCTCTCGTCGATGGTTTTGTCTGCATTCCCGAGCCCTTGCCACAAGCGCGTCTTGGGCACACAACCACAGGAGCCAGCAGTCAAACCTGGGCCAACACGGACCGCGCTGGCCACCCAGAGTGTTTCAAACTCCGTCAGGTTGCCAGGCGGGCCAGAAGCAAAACTGAGCGCCTCTGGGAACATGGCGTCTCGTGGGGCCGGCGGCCTTGGCCCACACCCAGCCCTGAAAACCTGAAACTAACAGCAAGGCACAGACAACTGACAGCAGCCCACACTGTCACGCTTCCCAAAGACTCGCCCTGGGCAGGAGGGGCCGACAGAGCCCCAGCCTGCTAGCTTATCTTCCCGATCCTGTACCTGAGCGGATGCTAAAGCTGAGCTTTATCTTGGAGGCCGAGGGGACAGCGGGGAAGAAGCTCTTCCCAAATGACTTTGTCCTCTGTGGGAGTGCTGGGGGCGGCTGGCTATCAGCGGCAGGGTCTGGCACCTGCAGGGACAAGCACATTTAGGCCAGGGCGTGGGGAGTGAGTGCGGAAGGGGTGACTCGCCAAGGTCACTTTGAGCCAAAGCCAAGCACGGATAGCAGCAGGATCACTGCTGTGTTCCCGTCAGACCCCCAGAGAGGAATGAATGAGTGAACAAATCCATGATCCTCTTCTGGCTGCTGGTTGTCCCCCCTCCCATCCTCTCCTCTCCGTGCCCCTCCACAATGGGGGCGGTTAAATGGTTAACATCTAAATAGATCGACTGAGTAAAGCAAATTGCCTACCAAGTGTGGGTGGGCCTCGTCAAATCGGTTGAAGGCCCGGATGGAACAAAAGCACTGACCGTCCTGGGAGTGAGGGAGACAGCTCCTGCCTGATTGTCTTGTGCTGGGGCTTTGGGTTTTCTTGGCTTTGAACTTAAACTGGTCTCCAGCTTGCCAGCCACGGCTTTGGGATCTGTCAGCCTCCTTAAATCACCTGAGCCAATTGCTTATAGTAAACCTTTCTCTGTGTGCGTGTGCATGTGCGTGTGTGGATGTGTGTGTGAATGTATGTGTGTGTGCATGTGTGCGTAAATATGAGTGTGTGTGCATGTCTGAGTGTGTGAGCATCTGTGTCATTTGTGTACATACACATTCTACTGGTTCTGTTTGGAGAGCTCTGACTGGTACGCTCGCCTTCCGACCCGTGCTCTGGTCCCACCTTTAATCCCACCGAGTGATTGCGGGGTGGCTTCAGATTGAGTTAGCAAATGTCCACTGTGTGGCTGGCAGAGGCGGAATGACATCTGCCAGGCCCCCGGCAACCAGCCAGCATGCCCAGAGCGAAGCCTGCTCACTTCCTCCAGTTTATTTAACTAAGTGTAGGATGGAAAGAAACCTCGCCAAGGAAACACCATTTCCATATGGACTAGAACCCGTGGCAAACCCACCCTCTCCACCACGCAACTATAACTTCACACCACCATGATCGCTGTGGTCAGGGAGTGGTCACTGGGGTTAGGGAGTGGTCAGTGTGGTCAGGGAGTGATCAGTGCAGTCAGCGAGTGGTCAGTGCGGTCAGGGAGTGGTCAGTGTGGCGTTCTGCCGTGTGCTGGATTTTGCTTAAATGCTGATGAGACTTCCACAGGTCGACACCATCCAGCATCCTGGGAAAGTAACTAGAAACAAGGAACACCCCACAGAGGGAGGCCCAAGGGGTCAGAAATGAAAGAAGTCCTACTTGGCCATGAAACAGGGAGCAGACGACCGTCAGTGGCCATGCAACGGGACTGCGTGTGGAGCTCAGCCCCGGTAATGGGGGGCCACACGTGCCGGGCTCGGTGCCAAGCTCCCGCAGGAATGGGACACCGTGTGGGGGCAGCTGCTATGTGGCTGACATGCGCTAGAACCTAGCGGGGCACTTAGGGATAAAATGCCAACATCATGTGCACACTTATGGAAGAATGTTAGGGAAGGGCCCGTGATGGGAAACTGCTGCCTGCACTGTGACGTGGCCGTAGGGAACATGCCCGCACCTGGCTTCTGATTAGGAAGGGGTAGGTGCGCCTGGGGGGCCCTCCCTCTCTGCCGGCCCCACTGGACCCCAGGACTGGGCTAGGAAGCCCGCCAATGTCCACCTACCGGCTGCATGCTCCAGGTGAGGGACGGTGACCGCTTCCTCCTGGCCTTCCTCTCCACAGAGTGGTCCCTGCCCGGGCTGGCAAGGGGCCACCTCCGGTCTGCTGGGCTCGGGGCTGGGGTGACATTGGCCTTCGGGTCCCTGGAGTCCAGGGCCACTTCCTCTGGAAGGTGGAGGGAGGAGTGGCCGCTGCCCCAACCGCGGTCCTGTGCCTTGAAGCGCCGGGCAGCTGCGATGAGAGCGATGCTCTTCGTGCTCACAGCCATGTCCTCGAGGGCCTGGGCACTCAGGGCCGGGCTGCTGGCCTCTGCTGCTGCCCGCGAGGTGCCCACGTCTGGGCTGGTCATGGAGCACAGCTTGGAGACCAAATTCTTCACACTCAGGGAGTTCGATGGCTGTAGGGATCAGTGCCAGCGATGGTCAGATGTCACCGGGCTGCCCCAGTTGACCCGACCCTGAATGCACCCCAGAAACCAACTCAGGGCCAGTGATTCAAGGACAGTGGGGTGGGAGGAGGGCCAAGGCAGGTGCGTGAAGAAGCAGTCCCTGGGACCAGGACACTCCAGAGGCACAGGTCACTGCTCCCAAGGGCTGAGGGACCCAGGGCATCTCACACGTAGAGCCATGGATGTGGCTTCTCCCAAGGGAGCTGAGCTTCCAAGCACCCCTGCTAGGCCAGAGGGTTCCCCTTGGGCTAGGGGGCGTCCTCAGCATGTGACCCAGAGTGTGAGCGCTCACTGGTCATGAAACTAGCAGTTTCTTAAAGGTAGTTCATAGGAAAGACGTGAATATTCACAGCCACCCCCACTGCTCTGCAGGAGCAGGGGAGGCCTTCCCAGAACCCAGGCCCCGCTTAGGGCCACACACCAACCTCGTGAGCTGGAGGGGTCAGCAGGACACGGAGGGATGGTGGAGGGAGAAGAGAATCTTGCTTGTCCAGCGTTCTCGATGGTGTGGCTTCCAAGGACCTGTAGCCACTGTTGTGAGGGACACGCGATGTACCGGCTGAGCTAGCTGCTGGGGCCTCCGGCCCTTCATCCAGCCAGGGACAGCAAGGCCTGAATCCCAGGACACTGCAGCCCACATCAGGCCACGACAAGGCCAGGGGACAGGCTGGGTGTGTGAGCTCAGTGTTCTTATCAGACCTGAGGGGGCTGCAGGAACCCCTGAAGTGGTGGTCAGCAGATCAGAAGCACGGGTGACCCGGGGACTCCACCTGCAGCTGGCCTCTACCATGGGGGCAATTGTGTAGAGGACGGAGGCCCTAACTGGTGGGGTCTACCCCGGCTCTGGGTGGTCAGTACCAGAACTGGGCTGCGGCACACCCAGCAGGCATTCAATCAGCCGCGGGACAAATGCAACAGGAGCAAATGTCTAAGCAGAGGCCCAAAGAACAGCGATGGAAGACCTGTGTTGAGTGCTGTTAGAAGAACTTGCTGGGCAGGGGACAGCATGGGCAAAGGCCCTGGGGCAGGGACCAGCTTGGCACATCCAAGCACAGCAAGGAGAGGAGGATGGAACAAAGACATGGACTTGGCCCAGGACCTTGTGTGTGGAAGACTTTGGCTGTTGGAAGGGAAAGGGACGGTGACAACCTTCCAGCCAGAACTTCCAGAGAGAACTATTCTGCAAGAACAGGGTTTTCTAGCAGCATCCTGTCGAGGCAGGTCATCAGCGACTGCAAGAACAAAGTGTCACGCGTCACACCCAGGCTCTCTGACCAGTGGACTCATGTCCCTGAGCTCTGCTCTCTCATCTACGAAATCCGAGTGGTGACAAGCCGAGCTGCTGGGAAGACTGCCAACCCGCCGTTGGCTGGACGACAGGGGGTGTCTGAGAACCATGTGCACTGTGGAGGCCTCTGGCCGCTGTCAGGAGAGCATAGGCCGGTGCCCCGTGGCCAGGGCTCTGAACAGACACAGACGCCTGGCCTGCATTTCCTCATGGCAAACCTCAAGCAAGCTCTGGAGCCCCTCCAGACCCCTCCTTACTCATAGAGTGAGACAGCATGTGCGCTTGGTGCAGAGGGCCCCCCATACCCGTCAGAGCGCCCCAGCTCCCTCCCGCCAAGGGCAGCGCCTGACATGGGCAGGAACATTTCCTCTGCCAGCCCCAGACTCAGGACATGGCCCGGGAGCAAACGGCACCCTCCCCTCGCCTGCCCCTTGCAGCTGCAGAGATAGTGAGTGGGTCGAGGGCGGGGGTCGCGTCCGTCTTGTTCGCCTCGCACTGTCCGGCACTGGTGCTCAATGAACACGTGGTGAGGTGTGCAGATGCCCTGCTTGCCCCCACAGCAGCCACCTCTTTGTGCTGGTAAAGAGCGCAGAGCAACTCTGCGTGACGACATGGCCAGCCCTGAGACATGGTTAGACTTGGCCTGTTGCAGTCCACCCTTCCCTTCTCTGTAGGGAACTGGCGTAGCAGAGAGCACCCGATTCGCTGACTTAGGGACATCTACAGGGGAAGCTGATGGAAGGGATTTTTCTCCCAGATGAAAAAGAGAGCCCAGCCCTCCTTTCCTCTTGGAGGTGTGATCTGTGGAGCTGTGGCAGCCTCTTTGACCCTAAGGGGAGACTTTATTTCCATGCAGACACATGTGCATCATCAAGTCATGTAAATCATGGCCCCAAGTCCACTCTTCCTGTGTACACAGCTGTGTTGATTAGATCACTGCACTGAGAGTTCTGTTACTTGCAGCCAAAAGCACTCTGAGTAGGACCAAGAGCAACCGGAAACTAGAAAGGATCTGGGGCAGAGGCCCAAGTCCAGGACGGGAGCAAGCGAGGCAGGCTGACGGGCTTCCTTCCTGCACCCCTCACGTTAGGTGGTCCGCGTAATGGCAGCCCTGCGTCATGTGGCCCCACCATGTCAGCATGCATGGCCCTGCAGGGAGGCTTGGTGACCCCACCAGCCGCTGGACGGGACCATGGGGCAGGTGACCCTCATAGCCGGCACACAAGCCCGGTCAGCATGGTTCAAGGGCTGGCTGCTCATGGGCCATGGGCTGGATCCCAGGGACTCTGCCCAGTTAGGGCCCCTGTGCTGGGCCTCAGCTGTTGTATGGGAACTGGCTTGGCCACCCTGGGTTAGGCCGTGGGCATCAGCCGCCCAGGCGGTCTGCGGGGAAACACAGCTCCTCTCGTGCCATCTGGAACGTGGAGCCCGCACTCAGGCTCATGGTGGGTAGGGGACTTTGCTGGCTGTGTCCCCACAGTCTGGGCTACTGTAGGGCAGACACTTCCTGTCTACACTGAAGACTGGAGGTGAGGGGCTCATTTTGCAAGTGGCCCACAATCAGCCCAATGTCAGCATGGGGCCAATGCCCGTCTTCTCTCACCCACAGGTCAGTGGCAAGTTCAAGCAGGTGTGGGCCAGGAGCAGGTGGAAGAGGCAGCTAGTCCTGACTGGGGGGATGGGTACGTTGTTCTCCTACGCACATGCATTCCCAAACGTACACACGCACCCCCATGAGACACTGCAAACATGCACACACTCGCACACATAGAGATACCCGGGCCCCAAGAAGCACACGCATGCACACACACACGTGCACACACACAGACGCACACATGCCCCAAGCTGGAGCCCTGCTGTTCTCATTCCCCTGAAGGGCATGGAGCAAGACGAGGATACGGGGCCCTCACTGCACCTGAATGAGACAAACCAGCAGCAGAGGGATTTGGGGCCAAACTAGGGAAATGGCCCCTGGCGAGGATCTGAGACCACATGGAAGACATCCTGCTGTTTTTCCTGGGGATGCTAACGACACCATGGTCACAGACAGAGGCATCCCAGTTGTAGAGCTGCATACAGACGCTCTGGGGGGACAGGTCATGATGGGCCCAGGGGACAGCGGTGATCTGAACTGGGTCCCCCCAGAGCTCCTGTGCTGAAGCCCCTGACGTGACCGATCTGGAAAGGGGCCTTTGGGAGGTCAGCAGGGGTCCTGAGTGCACAGGACCGTGGCCTTCCAGAGAGGAGGGGGGTCCCTCTGGCACGCAGATGCATGGCACAGACTGGGGTGTGCAGGCCAGGAAGAGGCTTTTTGACAGAGGGCGCGCCGCCATCCCCTGCCCCTGCAACTGCCACCCCCCTGCCTCCACACTGTGAGAAGTAGGCACCAGGTGTGAGCCCCCCACCCGGGTCACGTTATCAGGCAGACAGGAAGCTAAGACAGGACACATGCCAACCAACACTAATTTGAAAACTGGGGGCTGAGGCTATGAGCGATTGCTTTACAGGTCGGCTCTGGTGTGGAAGGCATCGAGGCTAAAGTCAGCAGAAGAGAGGGGGAAAGCAGCAATGGTGGGGCATAGTGGCCACAAGGCAACAAAACACACACAAAGTGATAATGGCCTTTCTGGCGGCCAGTCCCCCAGCCTTGTGACCACCCTGCACCACGAGGGTCTCCTGGACCCGTTCATTTATCTGAAACAGCCCTGCAAGGAGAGGACATCAGGCAGACTTGCTGAGAGGAGACCCGGGACCATGCTGCCTGGTCACTGTGCCTGCCAAGAGCACGACGACGCCCAGACGGCAGAGGGGAGAGTACGGGTACCTGTCTGTCTCCGGCAGCATCAGCGGCAGCTCAAACTGGGCACCCCATGGGAGGTCCTTCCTGTCGTCCGCCTGGTCTTGGCTGGCCTCCTCCGGCGGTGTGGGGGATATGTTCAAAGCCGAGCCATCCTGCGGACAGAAAGGACGCTCTGTGCAAGGGCGAGAGCCAGGGAGCACCAGAGCACAGCCTTGACCCTTGAGCAAAGGGGGCACACAGACAGATGCTGTCAGAGCAGCCTCAGAGCCCACAGGACCTCAAGAAGCCACACAGAGTCACCACATGACCCAGCAGTCTTCGGGCATACACCTGAAGAACTGGGAGCAGGGACTCAAGCAGGTGCTTGACACTCATGTTCACGGCAGCATCACTCCAATAGCCACGCAGCAGAAGCCCCCACGTCCATCAGCAGACAGCGGGACAGACACGAGGTGGCCCAGCCACACCATGGAACATCCCTGGGCCTTAGAAAGGATGTTCTGACACCAGCTCCCGCAGGGACAGACCTAGAGGGCATTGTGCTTGGTGAAGGAAGCCAGTCCCAGGAGGACAAGGACTGTCAGGCCC
Source organism: Meles meles (assembly GCF_922984935.1). Lineage (NCBI taxonomy): Eukaryota > Metazoa > Chordata > Mammalia > Carnivora > Mustelidae > Meles > Meles meles. The sequence goes on from NC_060086.1 coordinate 15,189,430, forward strand.
CCGGGTCACTAAACCCACAGAGACAGAGAGTAGATGGTGGTCCCAGGGGCCGCATGCTCCCTGGGGACAGACCTGCGGTTCAGTGTAACACCCTTTCTGAGCTCCAGGAGCGTGTCTAGAGAAGTGAGCCTCAGGGTGGTCTTGGGGACCCTGGCACGCACTACAGGACACACGGGAAGAGGGGAAGAGAGCCCCCAGAGGCCGCATTCTGGGATCGAGCGGGAAGCTCTCAGATCGCATGGTGCCCAAAGCCACAGATGATGCAGGTACCAGGGATGCCTAACCAGGGGTGAGAAGTGACCTTACACAACTTCAGATCCCTGGACCAGGCCCCGTGCTACACTTCTGGGCTACTGCCCCTCGCCCGCTGGAAGCCTGGGGGCTCCCTGTTTTCTCTCCTGAGAAGGTGAAGCAGGGGCCCGAGCGGCAGGCAGGGATGGAGCTGGTGACAAGAGCAGCCATCGGCGGAATGGGTGCAGAGCCGTCCCCCCGGCCCTCTTCCCTGCGGTGCCTCCGGAATCGGCCCCTGATGCCCCAAACCACACAGCGGATTGCTGGCATGCCCCGGAGGGGAGCTAAAACCCACTGAGGTTCCCCAGAAGACTCCCCCCCAGGATCCCCGAGGCCCCCCGGTCCGCCCCACGCTCTGGCATCCTTCCCCTCCGCCCTCTGTCTCCCACACAGAGTCTGCAGCCGCCAAGGGGCACGGGCCCGCGGGGTGAACAGCGCATGGGACCCGGAACGCCCCCTCACAAACCTTCAGGGCACCGCCGAAACCTCCCCGAAGCCCGGCCACCAGCTCAGCTGACCCAGTGCTGCCCACGCCAGCTCCTGGTGGGAGCTGAGCTTCCTCTCCCCGTGTTAGGGTCGGTTCCCTCACAGGGCTGGCGGTGGGAGGACCCCGGACGGACTCACCTGCAGGGAGCCGGACAGGACCGAGTGCAGCAGCAGCAGGTGGTCCAGCGAGCCCGCGCCCAGCTCCCGCGAGTACAGGCGGAAGCGCTGGTGCAGGGCCTCCGGCACCGCGATGCCGCCACCTGCGGAACCCGGGAAAACAGGCGGATGGGCGAGACGTCCCTACTTGTGCGAAAGACAGCATCTTCTTTTTATGGAAGTTTGCAGGCAGATATTCCAACCTGATGAAGGAGGATTTTCTGGGGGCGGGGGGCTACACACACTTCCCCGTGGACAGTCGGTGCCCCACGTGAGCGGATTTCTGACATGTTGTGCTTGGCCTTCCCTCGCTTTTATCACGGAGAGTGTTTCATACCCAGGGACAGGGGCTAGGGACAGGGCCGGGGACAGGATGGGGGACAGGTACAGGGGACAGGGCAAGGGACAGGGTGAGGGGACAGGGTGGGGGACGGGGCAGGGAATGGGGCAAGGGACAGGGTGGGGGATGGGGATGGGGAAGAAGGTGGGGGACAGGGACTCGGGACAGGGCCGGGGACAGGGCAGGGGACAGGAGCAGGGGACAGGGGCAGGAGACAGGGCAGGGGACAGGGCAGGGGCACAGGGCCAGGGCCAGGGGCTGGGGACATGGTGGGAGATAGGGATGGGGTACAGGGTAGGGGGACAGGGCCGGGGTGAAGGCCAACTGGGGGCCTGCCTCTACGCCCTGGGAGACCAGGACTCTGCTTGACCGGGGCCGGGGCGGGCGGCCTCACCCTGCACCAGCTGCCACAGGTCCTGGATGAGCCGCTCGCACAGCAGCCGGTGCTGGTGGTGGCGCTGGATCACCAGGTCCTTCTGACGCAGCAGGCTCCCCCGGCAGAGCTTGTCGGCCCGCAGCTCCGTGTTCTCCACCTCCAGCTCGTGTGCCCGGCACAGCAGCCGCAGCACCTCCCGCTGGTCCTCGCTGACCGCCTGCGTGGGCAGCAGCTTCTCCAGCTGCGACACCTTCCTCTTGGCGTTGGCCAGCCGCCGCTCCAGCCCGGCCTGCCGGGGAGATGGTGCACTCAGGGCCGGCGCCTGCGGTCTGTGCTCCCATGCCGGTGCATTCCGGGGGGCTCAGCTTTGCAAACCGTGCTCATGAGAACACGGGGGGGGGGGCCTATGGGCTCCGAGGACATGTGCCCATCGCCCCGCACTAACCACACCCTTTATCTCTTGTGTTCTGATGCTTTCACATCTGGGCCCTCGCCCACCCTGGAGGGACTGCCCCTCCCAAGGTGAGCTGGTTCCCAAGGACCTAAACCACTCACCCAGGAGCACAGGTCTCCAGGGCAGACCAACCATCCCAGAGCCTGCACCCAACCCCTTCTCCACGGGGCTCTCCACGAGCCTGAACAGACACTATGCATGGTGACCACCGCGCAGACCCCGGGGCTCTCCAGCCACGCCAGCTCTGCCCTGTGCCTGAAGAGGGACCACGAGACGATGAGCTACCGCGTCACAGCTCATGGCTGTGCAAGAGGCTCCTTTCTGCAGGGAGGAGCCGGACTGACTTCCTCTGACCGTGTCCCTCCAGGCTGTGCCCAAGACCTGACTTGGGGAAGACGGAGAAAGAGGCCGAAGCACGCACCGGCCCGTGGGAAGTGCCTGCCCACAGGACCCCTGGTGCTGAAGGCTCTGCCCCTCTGGACAGAGAGGGCGGCTGTCTGCGCAGACAGGCAGGAGCTGCCCCGTCTCCACGGACACTGGCTCCTCTGTCCCCTGGCCGCCCCTCCTGCGCACTGACCCCTGCCACCCCCTTTGGCCATCACTAGCATGAAGGGCAGGGACTCTGCTGTCCGTTTCCCCTGTCCCCGGGGACGTGGAACAGTTCATCTCAGCTCTCTGAGCATGGTCCCCATCTACAGGATGGCGGTGGCAGGCCCCACCTGGTATACCGTGGTCACGCCGCTGCCGTGACCCTGCACACACAGCCCCCTCCCCCACCTTGAGGGCCGTGGTCTTCTGCTGCTCGACCAAAAGCATGTTGACCTCCTCTCTGGCCAGAGCCACCTCGTGCGGATCGGAGGATTCGCCCTCGTCCCCATCCACGTCGGCCTCTGCTGGCTCCTCGACCCTCTCTGGTGTCCTGTCCCTGTGCGCGTGCTCGTGGGTCTTCTCCCGCTCCCAGCTGCAGCCACAACAGCGGGGCCAGGGGTCAGGGCGCAAGCCGTGCCCGGGCTGGTCTACCCACAGGCCTGGGCAGAAGCGGGTCTGCTGCCTCATCTTTCCAATCTCGTAAAACACAAAAACTCACGAACAAAAAGCAGAAGGAAACAGAGGCAGTGAGCACTACACAGGATTGTCGGACGATGAAACACAGGACTCCACCGCCTCCAGGCCCAGCTCTGCCTGGGGACTGCGGGCCGCCTGCACGCAAACACGCCCCTACTGCGACCAGCTCCCTGGGCTGCAGGACTTGGAGGGCAAGAACACACTGGGGCTCTAAGGATTAGTGGGATCACCTCCGCTCAGGGCAAAACCTCAGAGGGCCACCGGCAGGCTGTGAACCACCGGGGGCACCGTCGGGGGGGACAGCGGGAAGGGAGGACAGAGGCAGCAGGGCTGGGGGCAGCGTGTGGATGGAGTGGATCTCCGGGTGGAAGAATTCCTCTGGTGCAGGTATCGCGCTCTGTGTATAACTCAGAAAATACACAGGAAGGAGGAAACAGCAAGAGAAGGAGAAATGCAGGGAGGACCGGACAAGAAAGCGCTCAGCGTAGGTTACCGCAGGCAGCAGACCCAGGCATCCCAGTCTGAGCAGGGCAGGGCAGGGCACCCCCGCTCCCAGTATGACTGTAACTTGCACCCCTCGCCCATTCAAAAGCGTCCCGCTCCAGGTGACAGACAGCACAGTCCCTCCGTATGTGATCAGTCTATTCATGGTACATATAAATAGCAAGGACATGAAAACGGCAGAAGGGTCCTGGCCTGCTGGGTGGGCAAACCCACATCCCCTCTGAGCCTCAACGTCCTCTTCTATGAAATGGGGTTGATCCTAACCTGCCAGGGCTGGCTCTGGAACCCAGGCTGGGACAGAGAGATTGCAGGGACCCAGATCTCCCACCTGGATCTCCCACTGGGCCCAGCTTGGCTACAGGGGAAGGACAGCAGGAAAGGATTGGGCCAGGAGTCCTGCCCAGGAACACAGGGTGTCCCCACTAAAGTCCCCCTTGGGGACCTGCAGGCAGTAGCACAAAGGCGCTCCCTTCAGCGGCCCGTGGTGTCCTGGCCGGCCTCCCTGCCCCGTGGGGCTGGTACGTGAGCACACTCACTCTGCAATGGTCAGCAGGTGGCGGGACACGTCAACGTGCAGCTCGATGTTGGTGTTCTCCAGCTCCACCAGGCTGCGTCGCATCTCCAGCTGCTCCTTGAAGGCCCCGATGAGCTGCGCCCGGATCTTGTTCATCTGCAGGCGGCTATCCTCCTCTCCATCGTGGGTGGGGAACATGACTGGGGGCAGGAAGAGAGCCAGCTGCCCCAGGAGCAATGCCACCTAAGCCAAGCTTGAACACCTTGCTTGCCCACCAACACAGGGTCTGCACCAAGGAACTCTATACATGTTTAGAGAGATGGGTGGGGGATGGATGGATGGATAATGGATGGGTGAATGATGGATGGATGGATGGATGAGTAGATGATGGATGGATGGATGGAGGGTTGTGTGAATGATGGACGGATGAATGGGTGAATGATGGATGGATGGATGGGTGGATGGATGGCTGGGTGGATGGATGAGTAGATGGACAGATGGATGAATGGATGGATGGATGGATGGATGGATGGATGGATGAGTAGATAGATGGGTGGGTGGCTGGGTGAATGGATGGATGGATGGATGGATGGATGGATGAGTAGCTGGATGGGTGGGTGGCTGGCTGGGTGGGTGGATGGATGGTTAGATGATGGATGGATGGATGGATGGATGGATGGGTGGATGGATGGAGGGGTGTGTGAATGATGGACAGATGGATGGGTGAATGATGGATGGATCATGGATGGAGAGATGGATGGGTGGATGGGTGGGTGAAGGATGGATGGATGGATGGAGGGGTGTGTGAATGATGGGTGGGTGGATAGATAAATAATCGAATGGATGGATTAGATGGTCTCTTTCCCTGGCTTGGAGTCAGATTACTGTGGATTTGAGTCTCAGGCACCCAAGGAGGGGTGTGGCTGGGCTAGCCATCTGAGCTCAGACCTCGCTTCCTCAGGGAAACCCTCTCAGATTCTCAATCTGGGTCCACCTGCCACTTGTGCTGGTAACACCCTGCTTTGTTGTAGTCCGCTGCACATCGATAATTGATAAACCTTTTGTGATACATTTGACACCTGTTTCCTGCTAGAATGTCAGTTCCACAGAGCAAACTAGTTCTTTTTGTTTCCCATGTACATTCGTACCTAATAGTTGTCCATGATTCACGGACAGTACTCCCTGGCTGCCCCACTGCAGCTCCATTCTGGCCACACACCGTCTGTTCCCCTGACCTGGAGGGCAGTGATCAAGGGCCACGTTTTCCTTAAATACCAAGTGATCTGAGATGGGCAAAATGAGCACTGCATCCAGAGACCAGACCACTGTAGTCATTAAAACAAAATCTTGGGGCGCTTCAGTGGCTCAGTGGGTTAAAGACTCTGCCTTTGGCTCGGGTCCTGATCTCGAGGTCTTGGGATCGAGCCCTGCATCGGGCTCTCTGCTCAGCAGGGAGTCTGCTTCCTCCCCACCGCCGCCTACTTGTGATCTCTGTCATTCAAATAAATAGATAAAACCTTTAAAAAAACCAAGATCTTGGGGGGTTCTCAGTACCCTGGAAATGCTCATAATGCTCCTGACAGAGGCGTGCACACCACGGTCCCACTGCTGCCCCAGGCACACCACAGCAGGACCCAAGGGAGCCCATCATCCCCTCAGGGCTCACCAGGAGACCACCATCCCTCGCGACGTTGCCTGTCTCCCCAGAACACCTAGGACCAGTCCCAATAATTAAGAGCCCGTCAGGGTGAAAGCCCTTGCGGCACGCATCTCTGTTGACCCCCAACCCCGAAGAAGCCCAAACATCCTGGTCACCACCCAGCTTTGCAAATTCTCTACAACCACCCCATCTTCCTCCCCACTGGCCTCCCAGCCCTCCACTGGCCCACAGGACTTGGTCTGCCATCAAGCACAGCCCCTTCCCTTTGAATACTTCCTTCACCCTCTTGCTCCAACAGAACCCTGAGCCCTCCAAGTCACCTAAGACAGAGGGACACCCATGTGTCCAAGGAGGCTGAGTAGCTAGAAAGCCCCAAAGTACCCATCAGATGGGATGAGATAGACTCCAGTGGACTGTTCCGTGGCTGTTAGAAAGAATGTGGCAGACCACCACACAGGTGCACGGCCCCCAGGACACGCCACTGTGTGAGGAAAACAAGGAACAGAAGAAGAGCCACAGGCTGGTGTCACTTGCAGGACAGCCCAAAGCCGACGCCCTGCTTCACGCACACACACACACAAACCACGTGTCCCTCTCTGGATGCCAGTGTCCACGACGCTGCACAGAACATGACAGGCCCACACCAAAATGACAGCAGTGACCTCAGAGAACGCCCCCTCTTCCCAGTACTTAGACACAATGCCTGACTTATAGGACCTCAGAGCACAGAGCAGTCGGCAAACCCACAGGACAAACGACTCAGGTTCTTAAGCAAGAATCGAAAGGAAAACCACGAAGTGGATTCGGTGGACAGCCACTGAACAGAAGAGACCACATTCAAGGTATGGCCCGGTGACATGGCTAGGCTTGCCCACCCACCATCCGAGGACACCAGCAAATGCGGAAGCATCTTCTCGGGTGTGGGAAAGGCACCGCTGTTTTGTGTTGGCCAAGTCCTTGCTTCTTGGGGAGTACATCATGACCTATTTCTGAATACAGTGATACGATGTCTGGAATTCAATTCGAGATGACGGGATGGGGCCATGTGGGAGGACAGAGCAGGTGAGAGTATATATATATATATATATATATATATATATATATATATACACTTACCTGACTTTCCTCCTGGTGTTTTTAAGGACACATTTATTTCCCTACTGGTTAGCTTTATAATTTTTGGAAAAGTTATGATATGCTGACCCATAAGGGAGGCCTATTGAAGGCTAGTTTGGAAAGAAGGGGGGAATGGAGAGAAACCGCGTGATGGGCACAGGGTCTGCTCTGGGACCAGACGGAGGTGGTGGCCACAGGGCACCGCAGACAAGCCACAAATGCCACCGAGCTGTGCACACGAAGATGGTGAACTATAAGTGGTGTGAACTTTGCCTCAGTAAGTAAATACAAATTTAGATGCTGATTGGGGGAAGTGGAGAACTCTCTGTACTGTCTCTGCAACTATTCTGTGAATCTAAAATTATTCCGGAATGGAAGACTGTGTTTTTAAAGAAAAACTGATCTGGGAGGAAGGAAGAAACAAAAAAGTGGGAGGGTGGGAAGGACAGGAAGGTAGAAAAGAGGTGCTCAGGAGAAGGCAGGGAAGGTAGCCGCTCCCTCCGCACACCATGGGCCAGGAAACGGAAGGCAGTGTGTGGCAGGCAAGGACTGAAGGCCATGGTCACGGCCACAGGTGCGAGGGGCAGGCGACAAAACCACAGGGGCCCCAGGAGCTCGGCTCTACCTTGCGCATCCCGCGTGCCAGGGTCACCTCTCCTCTCCTCCTCCTGAGTCTCAGTTTTGGATTTGAGGCGCTCGATCTCCCGGCGCAGATCAGAGATGACGTCCGTGTACTGTGCGATACGGGAGGACGCATTCAGCAGGTTGCGCTTCACCTGGTGGGGGGAACCCACAACCAAGGTCAGCGCTCGCGGAAACTGCCCTGCCACGTGATGCGCTCATGATGCCACGAGGACGACAGCACATTTGGTTAGGAAAATTCAGATTGTTGCAACTTAACCTTAAAGACAGAGGGAACCGGACTCCTACCCCGTGGGGAAGAGCCCTGAGGACACCAGCCAGACACAGAAGGACACGCCCGGGCGCCCCACGTACATGAGGACCCAGAGTCATCAGCCTTACAGACACAGAAAGCAGACGGTGGGGCCGGGACTGGGGGAGTGGGTGGGGGTCCGTGCATCACAGGGACAGGGTCTCCACCTGTGGGAATGGAACATTCTGGATCTGGACGGTGCCCCTGAACTGGATGCTGAGAAATGGTGAAGATGGCAAATTTTACGTCATGCATATTTTGCCACAGTCAAGAAATTTCCAGGGATCCGTCAAGAGTTGTTGAAAGCCCCTCCACTTGGGTAAGCGCTGCGATCACTCTGATCGGCGCCCTCTGGACCGTCCCCTCTGGGGTTCTGTGCAGACACACACGGAGCTTCTCGTTAGAGGCTTGGCTTCGGTTTTTTATGTAAATTATATCAGACCAGGGCTCCAGCCCCAAACGGGGCTCAAACCCACGACCTTGAGATTGAGACTCGCCAGCTCCACCTACTGGGCCAGCCAGGCTCCCCCGCCAGAGCTCTTCTCCTCTAACTTGCTTTCCTCATCCAACGCTGTGGCGGGGAGGCCCTCCATCTGCACAGCTGGGCCTAACCCATTCCCTCCAAAGCCGCAGAGCGGTCCACAGCAGGACACACCTGTCTGCGCACTCTGTCCCCCTCCGTGGGCACTTCGGAGCTTTCAAGCATGTGGGCCCAAGTCTCTCCCTGGTGGGTCTGGAGGGTGGAAGGGCTGGTCGCCGTCTGCACAGCCTGTCCTCCCACACTCGAGGCCTAGCATCCTCAACCCAGCCCCTCAGCACTGTCTTCCCGGCCACTCGCCTTTGCAGCACCCTATGGCTGCCATTTAGAGCACTGAGCTCAGTTGGAAGTGACATACTGATCTGTGGGAGGTGGGGTGTGCCATCTGCCCCCCACACCCACAGCGAAGCTCACGGTTTGGCTGAGAGCAAAGGCCGTCCTGCCACTGAGCTCAGGGCTGTGTGGTGGGGAGGGCCCGACCCAGGTTTGCTGGTGGGGATCACAGCTCTACTCGCTGGCCGCCGGGCAGGCATCCCTGAACCCATGCCCGGCCTCCTGACGCGAGCCCTCTGCACTGAGCACAGCACCCAGAGCCAGAGAAGCCGGTGCTCGCAGCACTGTCTCCAGAGCTGGGCACCCTGCGCTGTGAGCCTGCTCTGCTCGGGCAGTGGAAGGTTGGAGAAGTGGCTTTCTCTCTCTCTCCGTGCCTCAGCTGCCCAGGTTGCAGAACCGGATAACAGGCCCCACCTTCCGGGAACATCTGGAGCTCACAGTGATCCTGGAGGATGGCTAAGTCCATGTCGGAAACATCCCAAGCCCTGTGACTGGGGCCTCATGTGAACAAAGGGTCTTTGCTGATGTAATTAGGGATCTCAATACGAGACCCTCCTGGATTTGGGGGGCCCGAAACCCAAGGCCTGCGTCCTCATCAGAGAAGAGAAGGGAGGAACAGAGAAGTCAGGTGCCACACACGCAGCCCTGCCAGGAGCCAGGGTGGAAGAGGGACCACCCCCAGAGTTTCTGGATGGAGCGCAGAGTGGGAATTCGGCACATGGGGGCCTCACCCGCGTCTTGATGTTCTTGGCCCTGTAGGCGTAGAGCAGGGTGGTCCGAGACTCCTCGAAGGACGTGCTGGCCGGGCTGATGTGCGTGATCATCACTGTGCGGCTGTTCCCCCCCAGGGCGTCCTGCTCAGCAAAAGGTCCTGGTGGAGGTGAGGGGAACGGGACCCCACTTCCCATCCCAGGCCGCTCTGGACCAGCCCTCTGCGGTTCCTGCTCCAAACCCTGAGAAAGGCAGGCAATGCCAGGACCGAGGGTTTGGTGCTCAGGGAGGGGACACCAGGACAAAGTGAGATCTGTACCTGGCCCACCCCAGCAGACTTCTGCTCTGATGAGAACAGAGTAGATTGAGAAGCCGAGTCTACGGGAACGTTAATGTACTGCTTTGCTGGCCTGTTCACCCACACCCTTGCTGCATAAATAGAGGGTACAGTGTCCAGCTCAGAAAAGAGGGGAAAGTCTCACTTTTAAACTATCCAAGATGGGACAGGCAGCATCAGTAAGGTAGTGAGCTCCCTGTGACTGAGAGTATGCAAGCCCAGGCTGACCCCTCCTCAGACGGATGGGTTGGGAGTCAGGCAGTGACCAGGCATGGTTTCTACAGGGTTCTCGTGCCTTCAGGGGTTCCTGAAGGGGCCCTGAGACCCAGGTCAAGGCCTCCCTCCTGGCAGGGACAGCCCCTACGAGGCGGGTGGGCTGTACCTTCAGCAGTCGTGTGAGCTTGCTGTCCCGGAAGTTCACATACTGCGCCCGGCTGCCGCCTTTCTCGCTGAGTGCGCTGATGCAGTTGCCCAGAGCCAGCAGGGAACGGTTGATGTGGGCGCCCTCCTTCATCCTCTTGCCGCGGTTCTGGGTCTGGATGGGAGAGGAGAGGTCTGGTCCGGGCCATGTGCTGGCCCATCCCTCCCGGGCTTGAGCGGCTCCAACGGCACGCATGGATGGCTCAGATGGCTCAGATGGACGGCTACAGGAGAGGACGAGGCAGAGCCACGCACTCACACTCACGGGGACCGTAAGCTCTTCGTTAAGTGAGATGAGATCTGGGGTCAGGGGCTGTCTGTGCACAGGAGCCCCACACTCATGAGACACAGACCGGGGTTTGCCTGACAGCACCCCCCACGCCGGAACTTCCCCATCCTTTGGCCTGCAGGGGCACTCCCCTCCAGCTCTCCAAAGCGGGGACCGTAGCAGCCGACCCCCCATCCTATTTCTTCTACCACTTCACTTGCCCAGCAACCGCCTTGCTCTCTGCTGCATTCCGCATCTGCCTGCCCACTCCCCCTGGACCCCAGGATCCCTGGTAGCCAAGTGTCCCCGGAGCCCAGGACCCTGGTAGCACCCAACGCGCAGTGTGGGCTGCACGGATGAGCCAAAATGCCCTCGGGATAAACACCTCTGAGTGCAAGCACGGCACGGTCTCTTACTTTCTTCCCCTTATCTGTAGTTCCCACATTTTCTGCACTGTGCTTCTAATACATTTGAAATCAGAAAAAAAAAAAAAATGTTTTTCTCATTAAGGGCGTGGGTTTGGGAGGTAACCAACCTGGAACATGGTTTGAGAATCTCGGACAGATCTCCCAGTCTGCCCCAGCTTCCTCACTCTCCCAACCTCACGGGGTAATGGGGAGGATTTAGTGTGTAAAATGTGCAACAGGCCAGGTCGGACTAGGCCCCCAGAGGCAAGCGGTAAATGCCAGCTACTACGTTTGTTATGGGGGAGCCGGTGCAAGGTGGACCGCAGCTGCCAGAACCAGGGCAGCTGCTCATGTCATGTGTCTGTGTCATAGAGTTGGGGGGTTTTCTTTGAGACCTTGTGCCCTGGAACAAAGGCTTTCACAAGCGATTTTCTATGAAGAAACAACAGTTCGTAAGAGCCAAGCAGATTGCAAAAGTAACCCACATAGGCCACTTGAATATACACCTAAACCCAAACCAAGGCCCAGAAAGGGGCAGTGGCTTACCCAAAGGCACACAGCAAGTCGGAGCAGAATGAGAGCAAAGACCCAGACCCTGGACCCCTCCTGGCAACCCTCTCCATCTCGTCTTGAGGACACAGCTGGGCCCAGCTAGAACAGGTCAGAGTCCCAGACCTCTGTCACATGGGGCCCCCTGTATGAACTTGTCTATACCCACATCTGTCCATGGGTCAGCCATGCCCTTCCCTCCGTGCTCTAATGCTCTGACAGCTGGGGTCCTTGCTGACCTTGGAGGGACTGCCCCTCTCAGCATTAGCCAATTCCCAATGATATAGAACAAGCTTTTCAAATCCAAACCACCAGTCCAGAGCCCACACCTCTGCCATCTCCCTCTGGCCCACTGTCACCCCACACTAATCCTCCAGGGCCAGGGACCAGACGAATAGCCATTATGCCCCAGAGCCATGGAAGTTACTCCAATGAGCCATCCTGAGCCTGCTCACCCCGCCTCACCCGCTCCTCCCGGGGAACCCGCAAGAAGGCTCTCACCCACAGTGTGGCCTCCCTCTGCCTGCTGACCGGCCCTGCGGCCTCCCCGTGTGAAATCCCACACTCCCTCCTCTGCGAGCTGTGAGTAGGACTATCTTCCCAATGGCGGTCATCTCCGGGTCTCCTGGCCCTACTGTGCATCAAACGGTCTATGAACACATGGCATTTCAAAGCAGTCTGCCCCTGGCTGCTGGCCTGGCCCTGCTCACTTCAGCTACAGGAACACCAAGGGCAGGGCACGAATAGATGCGACGACCCTGTGAACAAACCCCAAACAGAGAGTGTCAGTGCAAACCGGGGGCCAGCTAACACAGCAGCAGACAGCACGGATTTGGGCAAGATGCCCCCAGGTCCAAAGCTTGGATCCAACACCGAATATCTTGTGCATGGCCAAGTCACCGCACCGCCTGGGGCCCAGCCCCACATCTGTGGCACACCTTATCCTCTGCAGGAGGGATTACATGGATTACACCTGCTAAAGGCCTGGGTGTTTGGTAACAACACTACTGTGTGAGCACGGCCTCCATCCAGCATGTGCTCTGTGCCCGGCCCTGGGCTGGGCAGAAGGTAAGAACAGCCCCCGCTTCTAGTGACAGGTACCTCCAAGGACAGGCGAACCAAGAACTCGGGGGCAGGCAGGTGGGACCCTCAGAAGGACTGTCAGGCTTACATCCACATCGGGCTAGAGAAAACTGGATGCCGTGCTCCTAACAGCCACGCTTCGCACACACTGTTCCCTCCACCTGACATGCCCTTCCTTGCATCCCACCAAGCTCCTAAGGACCCCCTCAGGCTCAACCCCGAGACTGCATGCCAGCATCCTGCCCTCCTCTGGGCTCGAACAGCTTCTGCATGGACCCCAATCTCCAAACACAGGCCTCCCCGGGCCTTCTTCATCGGCTCATCTTTCCCCCAGAGGCTTGGCGCTGGGGTGTCTGGGCGCAGCTCATTGTCGGGACAGCCTGCCACTCAGGACTTGCAAGCCTGCAGGTACCAGCCCTGCGGGCTCCGCCTCGCAACACTTGAGACTCCACGCACGTGGTAAACAGGTCAAGGGTGGGCGCCGCCCTGGGAGGTGCGGGCACTGGCGGACGGGAAGGGGCAGGGCCCCGCTCATAGACCGCAAGGGGTAACCGTGGGGATGTTGGGTGGGGGGCGGTCAGAGAACCTGTGACGCCCGCTCCGAGCCCGCCAGGTCCACCATGAAGAGCCTCCCGACGCGCACTTCCTCCAGCGAATCTGCCCCTCGGCTCCGCCGGCGCACGGTGACCTGCAGCACGGCGTGGGAGCGAGAGGATGTCTTGTTGGCGGCCGTGGGCTCCTGCGTGCGCTGCCGGTTGCCTTTGGTGAGGAGCTGCATGATCTGAGGACACAGGCAGAGCTGGGCGGGGGGGCCACACACTCCCCCAGCACCACATGGGGCCCACAGGAGGGCTGGTCCCCGGGCCCCTGGGACAGCTCTCTGCAGAACCTTGTCTGACAGAAGCAGCGTCTCGGTTGTGGCACGGAGCGACCCATCGATCGAACTAACCAATCCAGCCGGGATGGCAGAGGGCAGACACTGGTGTCACCCTCCCCCTCCTCTACCTATGGCAGACCCTGTCACTGGGTCACCCACGTCTTCCCCACACAGCCAGGACCAGTTCTAGAACCTTCCGCCACAGAACCCTGCAGGCATACAGGCTCGCTGAGGTTGGCAGGTGGGCTGGAACCCATCTGTGTGCAAGCCACTGCAGGACCCAGGCCAGCCAGCCTCGGCGGAGTGCCCACTGTGTGCCAGGAGGTGCTGGGACCACAGAGCACACGGGGGATTTCAGACGGCTGGGACTGGCTGGGGTGCTGTGTGGGAACAGGCTCCTCGCCCACATCTGGGCGCAGAGGGAATGGTGGTCAGCGATGTCTGCCCTGAACGTACGATTTGCCACCCCGTTAGTGGGGAAACAACCTGGGGCTGCGTGTCTGGCTCCACTCCGTGAGCTCTGGAGAGCGTGGTGGCTGAGGTCGAGGCCCCCTTCCCTCCGTGGGCCCCTGTGACCCTCACCTCCTGGGCGTTCGAGGTGGAGACCTCCATGATGCCTGCGATCTGGATGTTTCCCCGAGAATCCTCCCTCAGGTCCAAGAACCCCGAGGATGGGTTCAGGAGATCCCGGATCACTTCATTATAAATCTGGGAGGACAGACACAAGCGGGAAAGGCAGCAGCTTTGGAACAAGAACAGCGCAGTAGGTACATCTCCACAGAACTCCAACGCCCTGAGGGCTGAGGTCTCCCAGGAGGCCAGCGGGCAGGCTCACCTCCAGGTACGACATGGACACGCTGCAGTCCGCATGGTCGCGGGTCTCCTCGATGGCCTGGAAGAGGTCGGTGAGGGTCCGCAGGTAGATGCCAGGCTCCGCGTCCATGCCCAGCATGGTGTAGGTCTTCCCCGCGCCTGTGGGCAGGTGGACAGCCACTAGGGCAGGGACTCCTAAGGTGGGCTCCTACCTTGCCCGGACACGCGCCACCAGGAGACGGTCCACACCTCCACCACCTTAGGCAAATAGTCCTGAACACTCAGACACGCTCATTTTCTGTTTCGGAAACGGGGGTAGGGGGAAGGCTGCGAGAGTCTGATGGCTCCCCTGCACAAGAAACCCTGGACTCGGGGGCCGGGCTCGTGCCTATCGGCAGGGATGCCCCCTGCCCCCCAAAGACCCCCGTCTGCCACAACCTGGCAGGCAGTAGATGTGTGCTAACGTCCACGGCATGAATGATGTCCCCAGGCCGTGACCCTGGGCCAGGGGCTTCCCAGACCTCCATCTCCCCATCTGCGCCAACCTCTGCCATCCTGGCTTTCAGGACATGAGAGGTGGCTAAGCTTTGGGGACCATTGTGGAGCCCAACTGTTAGTTGGGGAGACGTCTGTGGGTTCTCGTGGGCAGCAAGGGGCAGACGTGGCTGGACGCCCACATGCACGCCTACCAGCCGTGTGCGCTCTCTGAGGCTCAGCTCCCCCGTGTGTGCCAAGGGGGTAGCACTCGCTGCCCATGGGGGCCGCAACGGGGATGGAAGGGGCCAGTGGGCGCGGGGAGAGCGGCACGCGCTGGCGCAGGGTGGTGCTCTGTGCTGGGAGGGAGAGCACTGCGGCTGTCAGCCCCGCCCCCTCTGGGGGCCCTGCCCTTGGCGGTACCTGAGGGGCCATAGGCAAACACCGTCACGTTGTACCCAGACACGACACCTTCCACGAGGTGCTGGGTGGTGGCACGATACACGTCTTCCTGTGGACGGACGGGAGGACAGACCGTGGGACACGTGACCCAGCCAGAGTTGGACCGGTGTGTGGTGTCTGCACATGGCCAGGGACCATCGGGAGGGGGCCGGTCTAGATGCGGCATGGGCTCCAGTCCCCATCCTGCTGCTGTGCCACCCCAGGTAATGAGACAGGGCCAGGCTCCTGGAGAAGCCACCAGGGAGGATTACACACGAGCGTGCATGACAGCTCCCGCCATGAGGCCTGTCACATGTCTGGCGATGGACACGGATGGGGCCACTCCGGGCTTCTCAGGAGCCAAGAGAAGTCAGATACAGTGCCTGGGACTAGAAGGCAGCACAGGACTTGCAAGGGCATTAGGACTCCTCGTCATGGGATAAAACCAGGACAGGCCTGACCAATCTCAGGCCAACAAAATCCCACGTAAGGTAGCAACACCTAGCAACAAGTGTGGTAGTGAGCTCCCTGCCCACAGGGGTATTCAAGGAAGGACACCTCCAGGTGTGTAGGTATGGCTGGACCTGACAGAAACGACAATGCCGTATCTGCTGCCCTTCCTGGGCGCCCATCTGGACCCTGCTCCCCACGTCACAGAACTGTCCTGGTAGCCCTGGCTGGCAACACGGCTCACAGCATCTGGGCACAGGTACTGCTTTCCCCAGCTCTGGACTTACATCATCAGGGGCCGGGACCTGGCCTGCAACTCTCTAGTGTCTAGACTCGGTTTCCCCATCTGTACAATGGGGCCCCATCACAGGACAGCGTGGAGAGCTTCCAAGAGACTGGCAGGACCATGCACGTGAGGACAGCCCTCAGCAGGGGCCGCTGTTCAACTCCCTCCTACTTCCAGCCCCATGAAGATCTTGGGAGTAAGAACACATGTCCGCTCGGACAACACCCGGCTCGGCCACGCGGAGGAAATCCATTCTCAATAGAACTATGGCTGCGTCCTGAAGAGGGGGGCCACTCCCGGTGCCCCCAGGTGGCCGGTGTATCCAAGACAAGCCATGCCGGGGCCCAGCGGGCAGGGACAGGGTGGGCAGGGCTGGACAGGTCTCGGGGCCAAACATCCCCTAGACGTCCTCTCCCTGGCAGACATTCCCATCTCCAGAAGCCCGGGTGCCAATCCTGCTCTGCTGGACTCCCCAGGCTCCCCTCTATGGCGTGGGGTGATGAGACCCCCTCACAGGTGGGGGTCAGGGGATGAGTTGGACAGCCTTTCGTCCTTAGGGGAGGGTGCTGGTGAGTGCGCCCTGATCCTGGGACTCCCGCACTTGGTCTGTGGAAGAGGCCAGATAAGGCCCGCGCCGGGACCCCTCGTCCCCTGCAGCTGTCCCCACTGGCTCACCCCTCCTCTGGGTCCCAGCTCACAGTCGCACGCCTGGCTGGTCCCCCACAACAGTGCTCATTCAGCACCTGCCTCCCTCACTGAACGGGGGCCCATGTGGGTGGGGAGCATGCTCCAGCCACATGGCAGAAGGGACCCCACCCTGTCTGGATGGACAAACGAGAACGTGTGTGAACCGGGGGCCCTGTGCATGGCGCCTCCCGCTCCCTGCCCCAGGACAACCCAAGCACCAGCTCCTTATTCAGCAGGGAGACTCCTGTGACAAGTGGCGGACTGGACCACCTGGCCACTGAGTCCTCCCCAGGAGGGCTCCAGGGTCAGGTGAGCCCCCGTGGGAGCTCACAGGGGCCGGTGGGCCGCATGGTACCTGTGACGCATGCTGGTCCAGAACAGCGTCAAAGGTGAAGGTCTTCTCCCGAGACCGGTGTGTGCGCAGCGTGTCCTCAGGATCTTCACTGGGGCCCATGAGCACCACCGTCTGTGGCGGGGGAGAGAGGCTTCAGAGGAGAGGCTACTCACAGAATCAGGGTGGGCTCCATGTGCTCAGAAGGACCCCAGGCCTGGTCTTTGCCTGAGGATGCTCGGGGCTTGGTCTGCATCCCAGGAGGACTGCAGGCCTCTTTGCTCAGCCGGGGCATGGGGCGGGGGGGTGGGGGTGGTTGTCCTCCAGCCCTGGGCATCCTCTCCACCTTCCATCCACGTTCCTGCACCCCTGCCCCGGGCCTGCTGAGCTCTGCACCCCAGCACCCATTCAATAGGGACGGGACCCTTTGATGAATTAAAGGAAGAAGGGATGGCAGGAGCTGGGTCGCTCTGTGCCCCCCCAACCCCAGGCTGCCCAAGTGTGCACCCATGCCTCTCCTGTCCACCCCCCAAGCTCCGAGGTCCCCTCTGCTGCTCCAAGCCAGTGCACGGTGGCCCCCTCCCCCGGGCCTCTCCCATCTCATACAAATACCTAATTACGAAGCACAGTGTAGGAGGGCCTCTGGGGATGGGGGGCAGGGCAATTAGAGATCAATCAGCTCTGTTTACTGTGGGAGGAGCTCCTGGGCTGGTGGGGGGCATGGGCTCCGGGTGAATCCTGCATGCACAACTGGGCAGACCAAGAGCCTGGCCAACCTGTGTACCCAGACCCCCACTGGCCACCCAGGCAACCCCTCCCTCCGTCCACAGCTTTGGAAACATAGGCCTCAGGAGGCAAGGGCTGCCCAGAGGCTCCTGGGGAGTCAGGCGGGGCTGGGAGCCCCCGGGGCCTGCCCCGGCTTCGGCTTCGGGCCAGCAAGTTTTCCATGACATAAGCTAACTATTTTCAAACTTTGTGGAGAGGATCTCAGGGAAGGGACCCGGTGGGGACAGCCCCCATCCACACAGCTCCCGCCAGGTGAGCGCAATGTCAGCCAGGCCAGAATGTCAGGGGACCAGGTAGGTTCAGAACAGGCTCCCACCAGCGGAAGTCCTCGGGCAAGTTTCCCCACCGACCTGGGCACTGTTTTCCCATGTATAAGGTGGACTTGGGAGCAGAACCCACAGCCATAAGGGGCACAAGCGATCACATGCTCAATATCCAAGAAGTATCAGCAGCAATGGCTCTCATATGCGAAAAACAAACCTTTTATTTGCTATAAAACAACACGATTGAGAGAAAAGAGCCAGCCATAAACACACGTGCTGGTGAGGTATTATCAGTATCGACTTGATTTTGGTCGCTGTCCCGTGGTTGCAGAATATCCGTGTTTTTAGGGAACACAAGGACATCTCTGGGGGTGGAGGGGCGCAACGTCTCTAGCAGCCCAGTGAAAGGGAGCGCGTACACCCAGGGAGAGGAGGCCAGGCGCCCCTGCGGAGGAAACGTGGTACCGGACAACACGGGGGCTCTTACACGGGTCTCTCTGCCTCTGGCTGGCCTGAGGTCCCATCAGAACACGGAAACGTGGATGTGCCAACCACACAGATGAACCTCAGAACCACCAGGCTGGATAGGACCAGGTCACACCCCACGGGCCTCGGTCAGCAAGCCAGCCAGTGGGGGCCAGGGGAGGGTGAGGGGCAGCTCAGAGAGGGCAGGGGACCCTTCCTGGGAGACGGAAATGTTTCAAACTGGACAGAGGTGGTGTCTGCCCAGGGCTGCGTGTCCTCACAGCCACTGACTTGCTCAGCTTAAAACGGTGACCTGTAAGTTACAGGGGTCTCCCTCCAGTTCTTAAAAACCCAGCTGTGTTTCATGCAATACGGAGCAAGGGGACCTTGGAGCCAGGCCCCAGGTGGGCTCTGAAAGGACCCTGCAACGGAAGTTAACAGCAGAGCAGGTGGCATGTGGGGGAAGGGAGGGCAGAGAGGGCCTCGGGGACATCGCACACACAGCCCCCACCTGTGCCAAGCAGACCAGCCAGGTCATGACGTCCGAGGCTTCAGAAGGACGATGGCCCTGGGAACTGAAGCTTCAACTCACAAATGCCTCTTCCTTCCCCACCCTCCCGAAGTGTCCTGTTTCCCTCAAGTCACAGGATCCCCAAAGCCAGAGAAGTGGGAGAAAGTCTCATCATGACCTGTGGGAACCCCTGGGCAGCGCTCATCCCCATGGAGCTGCCCCATGGAGGGCCAGCAGGGAACACTTCTCGCTTGGGGATCGGTCACCTCCCAGGTGTGTGACCGTCAGCACGAAAAGGGGGCCTACTGACTTCCAGTATCAGGGAGGACAGGAGGTACCGTGGACAGTAGGGGCGCTCCCCGGGAGGACGTCCGTCGTTTCCCGATGGGCCAGCACCAAGGTCTGGGGACTAATGACACTACCCTGAGAACCACTATCGATCCCAGCAAATTGTTATTCTGCCTTCAGAGTTATGTGACAGGGCCCTCTCTTCCTCCTCAGACCACGCACAAGGCAGTCCCTGCTCCGGGCGGTCAACAGTCCCCAAGTGACAGCAGCTTGGCTGGGTCTCCCGCCGCATCCCGGACCCCCAGCTCACTTAGCACGTGAACTCAGCAGGAGTGATGCTGCTTCCATAGTGAGAACGCCCACACTCTTCACACTGGAGCCGGATTCGTCCCTGCACGACTCCGCTCCCCCCAGTTTAATGACTGTCACCACGGGCTGCTCATGGATCTAAATTCACTGCAGCCTCTGCCCAGGGCACCCCAAGGTGTCCGCACACCGAGACGGCTGTCCATTTCCTTGTCCCACAGTGTCCTGTATAGCTCCCCAGCTGCCAGGTCAGCACAGGGCAACCCCGAACAGCAGCCAGGGCTCCCCAACATCCTGGTATTTCGCCTCTGATGTGCAAACCTTCTCCTAGGCATGACATTCAATCCCTTGTTACAACTGCCTTTCTTTTTTTTCTTTTTTAAAATATTTTATTTATTTGACAGAGAGAAATCACAACTAGGCAGAGAGGCAGGCAGAGAGAGAGGAGGAAGCAGGCTCCCTGCAGAGCAGAGAGCCCAACGCGGGGCTCGATCCCAGGACCCTGAGATCATGACCTGAGCCGAAGGCAGAGGCTTTAACCCACTGAGCCACCCAGGCGCCCCTACAACTGCCTTTCTAATGACAGATGGAAAAATCCAGTTCATCTGACAAAATCTGTCTTAGCCCATACTTGACATTCATTTTGTCATGCGACTCCTGTCACCTGCAGGGACAGCTCAGCCAGTGGGGTCCCGGAAGAACCTTCTATTACCGTTGTTACCTGGGGCCCTTTTCAAACGAGGGCCCTAGACCCTTAGCTAGACCTGCCGGAGGGCTCTGGTCCCCTCTGCCTCTCCTGCCCTGTGTCCTCAGAGCGGCCACACTCACCCCCCGCCCCAACCTTGGGGGCTGACTTCCCCTTCTGCCAGGACCACCCCCTCTCGCCTCCTCTGGGCACTCTCTTAGAGAGTGACCCCCTTTGCCCTGCTTGATCCTGTGACAGCAAGCAGGATGGGGACAGTCCTGTGTTCCTCTCAGCTCTGCCTGGTGTGGGAAACAGCTGGGAACAGCTGAGCTGGTGAAGCGCATGAGGTGAGCGTCGCAACCCTGTGAACGCATGCCCCGCGCCCCTGTGGTCTCACCTGGTCCCCCACCTTGTGGGCAATGACGGCGGCCCCTTCCTCCAGTTCTGTGTCACTGAGCGGGCGGATCCGAAGCGCTACCTGTGGGCAGAACACCATGGGGGCTGCCTTCCAGAGGTCCCCCTGGAGGCTGCTCCCCATCCTCCCAATGCACCGGGGCCCCACATCCTGCTCCACAAGGGTCTCCCTGTAACCGACCTCAGCTCACCAACCACCAAGTAGGCTGAAGTCCCCCTGCAGGGCCTGGAGCTTGTTGGGGGAATCACAGGGCTGGCGGGGGGTGGGGGGAGAGGCAGAGACAGGGGAGCAGAGGCAAGGCCCTGGAAGGGGACCTACAGCCCTGCACACTGACCCGTGTCAACAAGGCACCAGGAGGGTCAGGAGTGGCAGCCTGGGAACACAAGGGGGGATGCTCACCGTGAGCGGCTGGTCCTTGGGCTCCACCTCTCTCATGGCCGGGCTGCCTCTGGCTGGGGAAGGGCCAGCCGCGGGGCCAGCAGTGGGGCCAGCGGGCATGGCGTGCTCCCTGCTCTCCTGGCAGGCAAGGCAAGGCGACCTGTCTGCCCAGAGCTCCAACCCCCCGCCCGCCCTGCCTCGGTGACATCAGCAGGCCCCAGGAGCCCAGCCAGTCCTTAACTGTCGCACACATGGGACTGCACACGTGGTTCGGGAGGCCCCAAGCAGCTGGGTGGCCTGGGCCCTGGAGGACACAAGCCAGCTGCATGCTGGGCATGCGGGGTCGAGCTCCAGACCTTGGCCCATACTTTATGTCTTTGCCGTCACTCACTGTCAAACCCCAGGGCTCCTGGATTGCTTCACCTGCTCTATAGGGAAGCCTGAGAGCCAGAGGCTTGGCCTCGGAGCGTTTCCACCAATAGGCAGCCAATCCCACCAGTTAACGTTTAAAAAAAAGTAATCTCGACTACAAATGCTTCTCCCCATGAATGCATTTCTAGAACAACCTCAAAGTGACCTTCTGGTTTCTGCTCGGGACATCTTTCTAGCTGCATTTTTTTTTTTTTAAGATTTTATTTATTTATTTGACAGAGATCACAAGTAGGGAGAGAGGCAGGCAGAGAGAGAGAGAGAGAGAGAGAGAGAGAGAGAGGAGGAAGCAGGCTCCCCGCCAAGCAGAGAGCCCGACGCGGGACTCGATCCCAGGACCCCGAGATCATGACCTGAGCTGAAGGCAGCAGCTTAAACCACTGAGCCACCCAGGCGCCCCTCTAGCTGCATTTTGTCTCCACCACACCCTGGGCCAGACTGGCATTGACCGTCAGGCACCTGTGCAGGTGGGCCGGGCTGTGCCCCGCTTTTCCCCACAGCCTCTAGGGCGGTGTGCCCTCGTGGGGAGAATGACTGGCGTGAACAAGCCGCTCCTGTGTTTAATGAAAGTCGCTCAGAGGCCAGATCCAGTAAGCTTGTGCCTGAGCAATCTGGCTTGGGAGACTGCAGCCGCGTGCTAGGAGGCGCAGAGGCCAGTGGAGCAGTGGGGGCTGGGCCTGAGCTCAAGTGATTGCCCCCAGGTCAGCATAGCTGTCCCAGCCTGGCCGTTCTCTTCCGGATGGCAGGTCAGCGCTGAGCAGCGGGACGTCCCCACCCCACCACGGATGCAAGGGGAACAGAGAGCACTGCCCACCATGATGCCCACATCTCCTTTCCATGAAGGCTCCAGCCTGTGACCCACAGGCAGATGCCAGAGAGCCCAAGGCTCTAGTTTCTGCACGAGGGCAAAGGTCTCCTCTGGAGACAGGACTAAGATGGCGGGTCCACACTGGGGGAGCTGGGGCTGCACCCACCCTGATGCCCCAGCCAGAGCACAGAGGCCACCCCGACCCGCAGGATGGGTCAGGCCATTCCACCGGGGCCTGGACTGGGAAACGGTTCTAGAGCAGATCAGAACAAAACAAGCACATGTGTTTCAGAAACTCTTTTATTAACAAATTATGTAAAACAATTACAACTAACAAGTTTAAAACAATCAAAAGTAAATTTTTTGAAAGCTCTGTTAAAAATCTGGGAAAACGACCAAAGCCTGGACCCTTTCTTTCTTACCGCCATCAAATGTAAAACCCAGGACTCGGCATGCTGAGGTTTAAAGGACGTGAGCGTGAACAAGGGGCACCTGTGTGTTGACGG
Organism: Meles meles; assembly: GCF_922984935.1. Taxonomy (NCBI): domain Eukaryota; kingdom Metazoa; phylum Chordata; class Mammalia; order Carnivora; family Mustelidae; genus Meles; species Meles meles. The sequence goes on from NC_060086.1 coordinate 15,212,171, forward strand.
GGAGCCAGGATGGCAACGGCTGGAACCGGGAATGGCGCACCAAGAGTGCCTCGCAGTGAGGCCTGGGGTCGCGGCAGGCCGCGCACCTGCTCCTCCAGCGCAGTCCCCACAGGTCAGGAACTGCCCGGGCCCTGCAGATGACAGCTTAGCCTCCAATCCCAGAACCTTTCAGGTCCATGCGAGCCCTGGTCGGGCGTCTGTGGCGTGCCCGTCCCATGCTTCACTGCTTCCCATGTCAAGCACCAGGCTCCTGGACAGACAGACAGAAGTGCAACCACGGCAGCCGACAAGGCACCAACCATAGCAGATGTTGCAAATAAACAAGGGCCAAGGTTACACGTTCTTGTCTGCCCGTTCCAGGAGGAGCGTGAAGTTAGATGTTCGGAGCACCACATGACAGTGGCTGAGGGGACAACTCTCAGACAACTGCAGATGTGCACGACTCCAAGGAAAAGTCTAAAGGGTATTTTCTCACCAGGTGAAATGAGCATAGAAAACAATAGCTGACAGGCCCGTTTTCTGCAGGGGCGGGGCCGCGGCTGTACTTTACACAGCTCAGCTGAAAACGCACAGCCACGGGAGGATGGCGGCCTCCCTCCTCGCCACGTTGGCCTCGGGGGCCAGCAGCAGTGGGCGTGCTGAGCCCAGACTGCCGCCACGGCTGGGGGCACTGGGGGACAGGCACCAGATTCAAGGCCGATATCTACGTGTAAAAACAGGAGAAAGACAGCGTTTTCGTACAGGTTTGCTTTTATTTGGACGCTCAGCCTGTTGAGAAGCCAGCACAACCTGAACGGCGCCTGCAGGGCGCAGCCTCCCTGCAGCGCCGGGGACGCAGCTGGGACACAGCCAGGCCGGCCCACGTGCAGGGCAGGACCAATCCTCGAGGGGAGGTCGCTTGGCTGTGCACCTCAGGAGGACGGGAGGGGCCCCCGCAGTGGCACACAAGTGTGAGGAACAAACACTGGTGGCGTGATTTTAAAAATCCCAAACAAGAAAAAATTTAAAGCAGTGCCTTCGATCCTCCCCTGCGGTGGAGACCAGGGGCTAAAGGCACAGTAATGTGTGGAGATGGGGTCATCCGGACACACAGTCTAGAGCAAGAGAAAGCACAGGTAAGAATTCAGGCATCGTGCAGGCTTCCTGCAGAAGGACGACCTGGTTCCAGCACGCGACGCGGGGATGCTGCAAGAAGGGAGCAGGCATTCACTCTTTGCTCCGCACCATGACAAGAGGCACGTTAGCAACAGCGACCCCTGACAGCGCGCCCTGATGGGCCATCACTGACTACATGGTCTCAGAAGGCATCTGAAAGGGACTCCGGAGGTTTGTGTCAACCTGATGCCCGAGACGAGCAGGAGCAGACGCCCTGGGGGGCAGCCTCCACAGAGAGAGCCTTGACTGAGGACCCGCCCCATGGGTGACTCTGGGTCCTCGTGCGTTCACTGAGAAGTGCCCTGCCTCGCCTGACTGACCGGGTTCTGCAGGCTCCTGGCTCTGCAGGGCACACGGAGGCCATCTCCCAGCCACACATCTGGAGACGGTCCACGGCTGGCCTCCTTCCTCCTCCCCAGCCTGTGTCTTATCCACAGCCAGACCCCACTTGCAAGGCGCCCTGCCCTAAATCTGGGGCTTGAGGCCCTGCTGCCCTCAGAGGAGAGCTCCAGCTCTGACAGCCTGGATGAGCACGGGGCCCCCTGCAGCTGCTACACAAGGGACATCCTGACCCCAAGGACGTGACCCTGGGAATTTCCTCACTTGAGGAACCACACAACATGTCAGGGTCCTGATCGTCCCCACCTGAATAGATCTTACCACAGTGCTCGGGTCACTCCTGATTTCCCAAGGGAATGATCTCCTCAGTAACAAAGAACTCGATGGTCTCCTCCTCCCAGTCCTCCACATTGCTGTCCAGCTCGTCCGTGTCCACACCTGCAAGCAGGCGAGGAGGGTGAGCTGCGTGCACACACGCTCACACCCACATCCACACACCCGCACTAGCTGAGAGCCCAGTGTGAACATGGCAAGGTTCCCTGCAGATGACTGCGGCCGTGGGAAACTCGAGTCCCTGATAATTTAAGGATCTTTACAACACTCGACGTTTAACTAGAACACTCACATGACAGGGTAGAAAAACGTCTCAGCGAATGCATACTCTAAAACACGGGTCTTTGGCTCATAGTTACCTCCTCGCAATTCCAGACGTTCACTCTTCTGCTCCATATAAAGTTCCTGGGCCATTTTCCGGTATTTTCGGAAATCTTCCATCATGGTGCGTCTTCTTTCCACCAGTTCCTGTGCATGGAGTTGCGGGAAGCTGACAGACCCCTCACTGTGGCCAGCCCTGGGTCCCGTGAGCACCACTCTATTCAGAGAGACTCTTGGGACAGGAATGGGGACACGTGCTCTCCTCCTCCCTCCCCACTCGGACCAACTCCACGTCCCCCACATCTGGATGGCCAGCCCCCCGGAGAAGTGTGCCAGGGCCCACCAGTCTACACACGGCGGCGGCACAGCGAGCGTCTGTGGCACACGCCGCCGTCCCCACCGGGCCTGAAGCTGGCTCCTCCCTCAGTCCGGGAGCAGCCTAACCTTTGAGGCTTTGGACTGGCTCAGACGATCCTTCTGTTCAAAGATCTTTGAGTACTTCTTCAGGTCTTTTTTAATTTGCTGAAACAAAAACAGAAACAAGACACTCAAGACTGAAACGTTCAAAGGATCTCCAAAGTCGTCAACGTGCGACAGCCTCAGGATCGCGAGCACAGAGGTGCCCACGAGCATTCACACCGGCACCAGGCTGCAAGTCTCACGGCATGAGCGCCTGCCTCTCACGGGAGCCACGTCCCGCAAGCTCGGCCCTGACGCCGGCAGCACACTTCACCGTGACAGCGCACACGCGGACACGTTCTCCCACCACCGCCGGCACGGCTTACATCCCCTCCGCTCCGTGCAAGTGTCCTCGAAGAGCACGAACGCGGCTGGCCGCGACCTACAAACCCACGGATACAACCCTGCAACTACTCCTTCCTATGGGGTCCCCAGGGCTCTCACATCTCTTCAAAGGGCGCCCCAGACGTCCCGTTTCCATTCCTCAGGCGTGACCACCCGAACACTGACAGAAAAGACGTCTCCGTCAGTGCCAGGAGGGCGTCCGTGCTCCCCTGGCCCCGGGGGCCCCAGACCTTTATCTGATCCTGGCTCAGGAGCGTGGGGGGCCGCGGTCTCCACAGCAGCTGGCAAAAGCGGTCCTTGTTGTTCTTCTGCAGAAGGCGTCCTTGGAAAGTCCACAGCCAGTAAGCGTTGTCCACCTGCAGGGGGCAGAGGCCCGAGCACTGCTCACGCTGCGACTCCCGCAGGACGTGCTCCTGGCCCTGCGCCCTCCCAGAGCCCAGCACACCAAGCGTCTCGTTCACATGGTCTGGAGCCCTCATGTAGCTACGCCGTCAGCACCCGGGAGACCACGGAGAGGCGCGCTCGCCTGCGGCCCGGGGAACACAGTCCACAGTCCCAACAGGAGGGGACATGGAGGGCAGCTTGCACAGCCACCAGCACGGGCACTCTACCGGCCCATAGCGGAGCGCTCCTGCCAGAACCCAGCTCCTACGTCAGTAGACGCGCTGCCCCGCTCAGCGGGCGTCTTTCCTGACAAAGGGAATGGCACCGGGGCCGTCTCGCTACAGACCAGCCCTTTGGGAGCCTGGGGCGCTGGACATTGGCCCACGGTCTACAGGATTTTGGCACCAGACAGCACTGTATATGCGGGCAAGGTCTACATGCTGGTCCAACACACAGACCCTTTCCAAGACAGTGTTCAGGGACGGCGGTGGGGTCTGAGCTCCCACATGTTCGTGCTTTGTCACACAGAATCGCCCTGATTTGATCTCTCAGGCTCTGCACACGTGCATGAGCTGGTTCAAGTCCCAGCATGTCCACGAGCAAGGAAGACTCGGCTGAAAGAAAGGCTTGGCGGAGTTCACCAGCAGCCCAGGAGCACTGACCACGGGAACATAGCTGCAGACCCGCCAGCATGTGCAGACCACACAGAACCACCTTGGACACAGCCTCTCACACTCATGAACATGCCATTTCTGAAGTTTTTCAAGTTACGGACGTTTGAGACTGAGAACACGTGCACACACACATTTTCATGTCTTTTTGGGGAGTCCCAGACCCTCGGGCAAGCAGCCCTCTCCAGTGGCTCCTACATGGCACTCGTCCCCCCAGTCAGCCAACTGAATGAGGACCACATGCCAGGCAGAACCAGAGAGAAAGCCCAGGCCACATGACACCGCACTCTCGCAGGAAAAGGAAGAAACAAACTGTAAAGAGTGGCCTCAGGGTACCTGGTGCCCTTCAAGCACCTAGAAAACAGAGCAGGTCCAGGGAGCAGCGCCCTGAGGCAGAAACCCCACACACGCAAGGGAACCGCGACTCCAGCAGGAGAGGCACAAGCATGGGCCACACGGCCATGTCGAACGAGCAGAGGCCAGCAGAGGGCGCAGAGGGCCTGGCAAGCTGGGCGCCAGATAAAAGGGGTCCAAACCATGGACTTCTTGAAGGGAAAATGATCCTACTGGGAAAGTGCATGTATAGCACGGCCTGTCCTCTGAGCCTTCGAGGCCCATGTGGGTGAGCTCCCTCCCGGCTGTGGGGAGAAAGCACACCCGAAAAAGCCCCCCAGCTCCTGCTCCAGAGGAAGGGGGCTGGACTCAGGCTGCAGCCGGCCCGAGACGCATTCCACTCAGGAAGGGGAAATCAAGGAACGCCGACCAGCTCATGGAAAAGCTGGCCGTCTCAGGGGTGCTGCCGAAGGGCTTTCCGGAGGTGCCAGGCAGGGCAGCAAAGCGTGACTAACAGTACCCACCTCACGGAGACCCAGTGTGGCAGGAGGCAGGGACCTGCAAGGCCCAGCACAGCCGGGTCCCACAACACACAGGCCACACATGGGGCCCCATACCTTATGGCTCCACCAGGACACAGAAGTGACAACGTAGCGCCCAGTGGGGTCCCACTCCACGTCGGAGGCCATGTAGTGCTCTGCGATGTTCATGACTGTACAGTCCGACGTGTCAACGAAAGCCAAGGCACCGTTCATGCTGGGGAGACAGAGCAGTCAGTGCGCCCACGGCCTCCGGGCGTCCCGCTCCTCCGGCTCCAGGGTGGACTCGGAGCCCCGCCGCTGAGGAGGAAGTGCTCCGTGGGGAACGCACATGGGAGCCCCGTGTGGGTGCCCCAGATTATCTAGAAACACAGCAGGTGCCTCCCACGAGGTCAGGAAAGCAGGACTCTGAGTGTGTTCTGCTGACGCACTGGCGGACAGAGGCACCTCAGGCTTCTGTATGGCTGGGACGGCGGGTGAGCAGCGGCACAGAGGGTAAACACCGCCACACCTATGCTCACACCGCAGAGAAGGCCTCGCACCCGTCCGTCTGCTCAAAACAGCCTTCCCGCAAGATGACGCGGGTTTCCCACCGAGCTCACTGCCAGGCCAGGAAGAGGTCTCGTTCAACCATGAGGACATCGCAACACTCCCATGTCTTCCAGACAGAAAACATCTGCACTGCTTTCATGACCTGCTTTTGGCCCAAGTCTGGACAACATGGAAACACAATAAACCCATCCACCAAAAATACGGGGACAGCCCTTTCATGGGAAGACGCTCCATCGTCATGTGGAGGAACCGCGGTGACCCGCAGGGACCAAGTCAGGCCCCACAGTGGCGCACAGAGCGCTGGGCACCACGAGCACGAGGCATCAGGCCGCAGAAACCCACCTCCTCAGGCCAGCCAACACCACGAACTGTCCCTGGGGGCTCCAGAAGATGGTATTCGCCTGCTGCTTGTCAAACATTTCTGAAAACAAGAAGAGTGTCTGTTCATGTCTGTCAAGGTGCCAAAAGCAGGGTGTGGCTGGCACAGGCGACAGGCTCACGCTGCCCTGTGGGGTACGTTCTCACGTGCACCCCACACCAGCCTGGTGCCCAGGAGCACGATTTTGGAAAACCCTGAGCCGAGTACACTTTAAGTCACAAAATACGCTTCAAAGGGCACCTGGGTGGCTCAATCGTTAAGCATCTGCCTTCAGCTCAAGTCATGATCCCAGGGTCCTGGGACCGAGCCCCGCATTGGGCTCCCTGCTCAGCGGGAAGCCTGCTTCTCCCTTTCCCACTCTCCCTGCTTATGTTCCCTCTCTGGCTGTGTCTCTGTCAAATAATAAAACCTCAAAAACAACAACAACAAAAAAAAAACACGTTTCAAGAAAAGAGAGGAAGCATTCTAAAGCTACATTACCATTTGTAGTTAACATTTCATGTTCAAAACAATTTACTTCCCAGAGAAGTTAGACAGAGGAGTCACTATAAACACGGTCGCAGGGTCTCCACAAGGGCAAGGAACCCACCCTCTCACCCAGTGCAGAGACACGGGACCTAAACAAGCCTAAGATCCATCCATCCAGTGACTCAAACCACTTTCTCAAATGTTGCGCTCAAAAATGTGAAAGCCACCATCTCTCCCAATGTGCAGCCCGCCTCCATCCAACCGAGGACCCCACAGAGCCCCCGGATAGCACTCAGCCTTCACCCTCGGGTCTCCAGTCAAGGGCACAAAGTGAACCCCAGTCCGACCTGGGCCTGCAGCGGATCCACAGACCAGGGCCAAGGGGGGACAGGGAGATGGGGAACGGCAGCACGGCACGCCAGGCAGGATTCTCAGAGATGAAGGTGGGAGAGAAAGCCATAAGATGTCCCTGAACGGCCACAGACGTGTCAGCTGGCCTCACACAGTCACCCTTCCAAGTGGGCAACCCTGAGCCCTCAGGAGAAAAAGGTGTGTCTACACTGGCCATTCCCAAACCTGCTTTCTAACCAGAAACAATGCCAACTTCCTGGCAGCCTAGAACAGCCCCTCTTTCCTTCTACATCACATGGAATTAACAGTGCAGCTGGTTTGGTGACAGACAGCCTGTCTCCCGGAAACACCGCTGAGCTCCCAGCATTCCCTCAGGACAAGCTCAGCAACCAAGCTGCTGGGTATGGGGACACACAGCCTGTTTCCACTGCTGAGGTCCCCACACGACACAAGCAACTGTTCACCCCATGGTAGGCGATGCCCTGGAAGGGCCTGCTGCAGGCAGGAGCAGGTCACCGAGAGAGGCCAGGGAATGAGGGGGGCCCCTCACAAGCGGGGCAGAGCACAGCGAGACGGGATCCCCAGCAAAGAGACAACAGCTATGACCACAAGAAGGAGAGTGCATCTGCTCAGAACCCCTCTCTTGGAGAGCCCGGTGGGAGCTTCCTGAGGGGCCACAGCCTGCGCGGCCATCGCAAGGAAAGCCAGAGCCACAGGGCCCTCTTGGCTGCGGAACAGCCTGAGCAGTGCCCCTAGCCAGCAGAACAAGTGTGTGCAGTGACCCTCCAGAGGGCCCGTCTGTCTGTCCTCCCTCCCGTGCACCCGTCAACGGGGCAAGGTTACTTACTAATGAGCTCGATCTTCCCGTTGTTCTTCACGTGGTAGAAGGAAACGGATATCCGCGGAGCCTCCCCGTGCAGCACAGCAAACTTACTCCCGTTTGGCTCCCAAGCAAAGGCTATGATGGTTTCTGCAACCAAGAAAGAATAAGTCTATGTTTTCTTGGTCGTGTGACAAGGTAACGCTCCCGATCAAACTTTCCTCCAGCCTTCACGACTCAACCAAAGAAAACGCCCCAAATCCTTAAGTTTGTTAAACCACACAGGAGGCCTAGGAACGAGGGCATGGGGACTTGGGTGAGACCAGCCTGGCCAGGCGGGAATGCCGCCTAAGCGCATCTCGCTTGCTGGTGCTCGCCTCCGTAGTCTGTATAGGACCCCGCGGTCCCGGGGCTGACAGCACAGAGCACCCAGGCCGTACCCTCTTGCTGTGTCCTCCTCTCCTTCGCAGACCAGAACACAACTAAGGCACAAAATCTGCCAGCGATCCAGGCTCCGCTTCCCACCCAGAGGCACCAGAGCACCCGCTCGGTTTTAGGCCCAGAATAAAGCTCTCGTCATCCAAGAACTCGTTTGTCATGTGAAAAGCCCTTCTGCTGCCGGTCACTGTAAACATCAGGAAAACCCACTCCCTGCGCATCTCTCAGCGGGAAACTGGCCAGGACCCTCGCTCCTCGGCCCGGCAAGGGTGTGAAGAGAGAGTGAGCAAGCCACATGGCAGCCCGAATGGAGACACGTGTGTTCAGGCCCGGGAGGCAGTGCGCGCGCTCAGGGCTGCAGCCACCTGTGCAGGCGGGCAGCACAGAGCACCAGGGCCCAGAGGGCTGCAGATGGGGACCACAGACCACAAGGGACCACACGGAACTCGCCTTTCATTTCCACCACGTCGACAGGCACCTGTTTTTCCCTCATTCGGAAAATTTCAAAATTTGTGACAACGCCCTGTTCGGGAGAGAAAACATGGGGGCGGTACTGTGAAAGCTGAAGCGTGAGAAGAACGAACCCCAACAACAACAGAACAGGACGGAAGGGGACACACGTACAGTCGGTAAAGGTGTATGAGTATTTACATGACAGAACTCGGCCCGGGAGGTTCTAGCCAGCACCCACAGATGCCAGCCCGGTGCAGGACAGCAGGCCCCCTTGGCCCTCCTGCCACACCCCTGCACGGAGGCTCAGGACTACCCACTGCAGCTTGTCTGTCAAACTGCACAGTGCCCTGGGGGCCCAGCACCGGGGTGTGTGTGTGTGAATGAGAGAGAGAGAGACCCTGCAGCGATCTCCCGGACATGGGCATTAAACAGAAGCCGGGATGCCGCCTCATCCCCGACGGCCTGAGGGTGCAGATGACAGGCGGGTCCACCCACACACACGTGCACACAGGCCAGCACAGCCACCTAGCAGAGCACCACTCAGCACTGACCCGGAACGAGGTGCAGACACATGCCACAGCGCAGGGGAACCCTGAAAACGTGCTCGGTGAGGGAGGCCAGGCCGCATGACGCATGCCTTCATTCCCACCGAGTGTCTCGACACTTCTGGGTGGGCCCACAGAAGAAGAAGGTGGAGCAGCAAGTGTTGGGAGCCCAGGGGACGGGGCACTGGGGTGCTGACGGGTGCGGGCTTTTCTAGAGGATGAAAACACCCTCCAGTTAAGAACGTGGCAAGAGCCGCATGGGCCTATGAGGGTCCCAAGAAGCCAGTGGGTCTGAAGACCAGCACAGGCTTGAGCAAACAAGCCACTAACACCCTTCAAACAGGAGGTGGGCGTGGAGCTGGCAGGAGGGGCCTCTGCTCGGGGGCATCCACTCACCTGGGTCCCTTTGGGGGTCCTATCCACTTTGACACACAAGTAATCCCCGTTTTTCTGCCAATGAAGCTTGCAGTCCACCACGTTGAACAAATTCCGAACCCTAATCTCTTGTCTGGTGGGCAGCTGCATCAGGGTGACCCTGGCTGGGATATCTTTGTCCTCAGGAACCCAAAAGGCTATGATGTTACCCCCGGGAGACCACGAGAAGTCCCTGGAAGACAAAGAGAACACAACGTCAACTGAGGAGTGGCTAGGATGCCGCCAGGAAGGGAGCAGAGTAGCGGAGATCAGGCTCACAGGCCAGAAACCAGCCCGGCGCTCTGCTGCCACACGGCAACAGCCATCTTCCCCGGGAGCCCCCCGCCCCCACCATACCCTGGAGCTGCTGGGCCCCAGTGGATGCCCAACACCCCCCAACGCTCAGGAAAGAGCAGGCCTCAGAGGGCGTGACAGGGTCCCACGGTGGGAGGACTGGTTTCCAGCGTGCAGTCACCTAGGCGCCGAGCGCCCTCACAAACCAAACTCCCTCTACTGTGATGGTGACGGGGAACCAATTCCTGGTGTAGCTCGTATCGTGAGCCACCCCTGCACCCAAGAACTCAACCCAAAAAGACAACTGTTCATGTCCCTGCACGGCTGACAGCTCTCTGCAGAGACAGGCCCCTCTCGAGGAGCCACATGAGCCGAGTGTGCCTGCGCTGGGCCATTCACCACGGACCACCCAAGAGCCCTGCTTGGTCAGCAGACCTCACAGAAGGCTGTCAGCGACATGGAGTCCTTCGCCCTCCGCCCGTCTTTCCCAAAGACTGCAGCCCGAGTCTCTAGTCCCAACGTAGCAGCAGGACACAAAATAGAGCCTGTGACCGCATGAAGGGTCTACATGCAGGAGAAGGGAATGTGGGCCATTAGCCCCACAGAGTCACAACAAGCAGGCCAGTGGTGGTGGGCTGGGGCCTGCCGTGCTGCCCTCGGGGACCAGAATGAGGACATGGTGTCCTCTCCAGCTGAGGAAGCACCGAGTGCCGGAGCAGGGGATGCCCACTCCTACCGCCCACCTGAGACAACACTCACTCACTTTATGCCGGAGATCTTCAAGCTCTTCTTGTCCAACAGGCCCATAGACTGTGGAAACACAAGAGTTACAACGGAGTTAAATCATGCCACTCTCTCCATAACACACCTGCATTTTCTTTTCTTTTCTTTTTTTTTTTTAAAGATTTTATTTATTTATTTGACGGACAGAGATCACAAGTAGGCAGAGAGGCAGGCAGAGAGAGAGGAGGAAGCAGGCTCCCTGCTGAGCTGAGAGCCCGATGCGGGGCTCGATCCCAGGACCCTGAGATCATGACCTGAGCTGAAGGCAGAGGCTTAACCCACTGAGCCACCCAGGTGCCCCTCTTTTTTTTTTTTTAAAGATTTTATTTATTTACTTGACAGAGAGAGATCACAAGTAGATAGAGAGGCAGGCAGAGAGAGAGAGAGAGGGAAGCAGGCTCCCCTCTGAGCAGAGAGCCCGATGCGGGACTCGATCCCAGGACCCTGAGATCATGACCCGAGCTGAAGGCAGCGGCCTAACCCACTGAGCCACCCAGGCGCCCCATACGCCTGCATTTTCTTGAAAAGGAAATAAGAGTTTCTGGAATGAGCCCAGCAAGTAAGCCCAACGGGGGACACACAGCAAGGCAACAGTTTACCCGCAGCAGCAAAGTACCCATCACCAGAGGCCCTTCTGTTTCCTCCCGTCCCAGACTGACAGCAACAGCACAGGCACATCAGGGCGTGGAGCCCGGGGCAGCCTCGGGAAAGGGGCAACTGCCAAAGGCTGGGCTCCCCTCATTCTGCACACATTCACTGCTCTGCCCGTCCCCTCGCCCGCGAGACAAGGGAAAAACCACGCCCCCAGGAAACCGTGTCACTTACAGGAGTTTCATAAATGCTAAGAGTGTCGAGGGTCATTCTGGCGAAGAATTTACCATCGTGGCTCCACCTGAGAGAGAAGAGAAGAGTCAGGCCCTGTCGTGAGCAGAGAAGGCTCCCACACGCTGCGGGCTACCGAATTTACTCACTTAAAAATCGGCCAGTGGGCTGAGCTCTCGCAGTGGAAACCCCTCTTCTTCTGTCCGGTCAGGATATCCCAGATGATGATGGCTTGAGGATCGTCCTGAGTGTCCATCAGGGGGCTGAATGTCACTAGATACCTGTCACAAAGGGAACACTGTTGATGATCCCGCCCACCATCCCACCTTCTCCCAGAGCGTCACACTGTGTGTGGGCGAGGTGAGCACCGGTGCCCACCGAGCCTCCACTGCAGATCGCGCCAGGCCTAGGAGCAGCTGTTAGACTCAGCACGGTCTCCAAACCCCGTCTTCCGGGAAGGCTCTCCCCCCACAACCCGCTCCAACCATGGTGCAGACCATCTGCGAGGCACCAGGGCACTCCAGGGGCGGCCCCCTTGAAGGCTTTCTCCACGAAATCAGGACATTGACAGACCCAGCAGGTACCAAACCAAAGTCTGCGTGTGTTCCAGACGGACTGTGGTGCAATTCTTGATTTTCGTCAATGTTTAGTTGGCCCAAGGAAGGAAACAGATTGGCCACATGCATTTCAAAAGCCAGCACTCGTCCATCTAGGTCAACCTCTGTGCCTGGAGCTTCTCACTCTCCCAACGCTGGCTTGTCTACACCCAGGCCCCCATTCACTCTGCTGACACAGAGCACAACCATCAAACCAGAGAGTCCCTCGGAACAGGACGCAGGTAAGGCAGAAGCAAACTCGAGGAGAAAAGGCCGAGGATGGGCGCTGTCTAGGTGCCCCGAGGGCCTACCGATGGGCTAGAGTCACCCGCACCCCCAAGTTACAAAGATCCCCCTAGACCTATCCCAGATGTCTGCATCAACGTGACACCGCCACGAAGAATGACAGAAACAGCTTGATTCACTGCTTATCTGGAAAACAGTCCTTTCACACCCCTCTGCAGGACAAAGCAGGTGCTGCTGCCTTAGGCAAGGGCTTCCTGGGAGCACCAGGACAGACACTGAGGAAGATGGTCCAGGGGGGCTGGCCTGGAGCAAAGAGAGGTCTATGCACACTGACGACACCACACGAGTCTGGGACGCAGCTGAAAGCAGATGCCGGCCGGCCGGAGGGGGCTCCTCTCCACACTCGCCATCCACACACAGGGCCCAGGAGTCTCCACGCACACCAGGTCCCAGCAAGCTCCACTGTAAGGAGCACCTCAGGTGGCCTGTCCCCAGAAGGTGCCAGTGCCTATGAAGTCGTGAGACCTCCAAGAAGACATGCCAGGAAAACGACTTCATCAAAACTGAGAAACGTCCATCATGGAGAAGTCACGGTTCACGGAAACACAAGGATGGAAGGAGCCAGTTATGGGCTGCCCGAGGAAGCATCAGACACGCATGCCCAGCGGCCCCTCACAAGCCACCACCGAAGCGCCACATGGGAAGGGTGGGCCACACAGGGCGACAGGCGGACTGCACACACAACCGCTAGGGCCGGACATGGGTGCAGGTGCACATCAGAAGATGCTGAGGGGAGCGGTCAGGGAGAAAGAACTATGACCAGAGAGAACACACGCCTTTACCCAGACTGATGCCTGTTTCCTAGAGGAACCTAGCACTTGTCCAAAATGCCCCAGACAGGTAGGGTTTTTTTGTTTTTGTTTTTTTAAGATTTTATTTATTCATTTGACAGGCAGAGATCACAAGTAGGCAGAGAGGCAGGCATAGAAGAGAGAGGAGGAAGCAGGCTCCCAGCTGAGCAGAGAACCCGATGCGGGGTTTGATCCCAGGACCCTGGGATCATGACTGGAGTCGAAGGCAAAAGCTTTAACCCACTGAGCCACTCAGTCGCCTCAACAGGTAGGGTTTTTTTTAAGATTTTATTTATTCATTTGAGAAAGCTAGCAAGGGAGAGCAGAGCAGGAGGGAGGGGTAGAGAGAGAAAAGCAGGCCTCCTACTGAGCAGGGAGCCCAGCACAGGACTCAATCCCAAGACCCCAGAATCATGACCTGAGCTGAAAGCAGATGCTTAACCAACTGAGCCACCAAAGTGCCCCTGCCCTAAACCGTTTTGAATTAAAACGGCAAAATGAGAAATCATTAAAGCTAGATATTTACCACATAAACCTTATTAAAGTCCTCTCTCTAGTTTTCCTGGTGTTAGGAGATTCTCATACCAAAAAACTTAAAAGCAGAGCAGATATAGGGGAGCCACGTCTCAGGAGCCCGGGGACACGGGGGGGCTGTCACGACCCCACGATGAAGTCAGACCACATGGTAGGAGGCCGACCTCTTCTGGACAAAGGAGGGGACAAGACAGGGAAGGCTTGGGGACAGCCCTGAGCAGGGGACACAAAGAGCGGTGCCGCAGGGCATGCTGGGCCCTGAGGCCATCTGTGAGCACCCAGGAAGGAGGACTTTGTGGCCCCAGGAGTTTTCCTTCAAGCTCCTGGTACGGCACCTGCTGCCACAGACCTCTGCGCTCTCACATGCAAGAAAATGCCGTTCACAGTGAAGTTACAGGCACAGGACACGTGCCCGGACTAGACCTGGAACTGAGGGGACGAAAGCCGTTACTAGACCGAGTGAGATGCGGGAACAGGGTAGCACTCAAGTAGAAGGCGGAGATAATGCCGGACCCTCACCCAGCACCATGTCAGGACCAAGTCACATGTATCTGGCGGAGAAACAATAAAGCAAACCCCACCAAGCGCTAAGTGGGGAACATCAGCAAAGGGTACACACGAGCTCCTCCTACGTCTCCTGGGATACTTCCGTTAGGTTTGAAAGTACTGCAAAACCCGAGCTATACCACTACCACAGAGGCCGGCACAAGGCGAGCATGGACCCCACCTGCCTCTCCTCCCCACTTACCTCTCACAAGGTGAGAAGTCAATGAGCTGAACCCCCTGGTGGCTGAATCTCTGGATTTGCTTGAACTTCTCTCCGCCCCAGAGGGCGATGCCTCGCTGATGGAACGTGGCCAGGTAGGTGCCCTTGGGGGACCAGCGCACGTACGTCTCCGTCCACCTCTGCGGGAGAAGTCAGAGCCCATGTGAATGTGACTCCAGCACAAAGCCTCCTCCTTCTGCAAGGTATCGACTCCTCAGACTCTTAACCGGAAAACACAAGAAGCCTCCTCACATCTTGTGGCTTATTTCAAACCCAGAACGAAGGATGTCGTTCTCAGGGATGCATTCTGGAAGAACACAACACTTCACGTGCTCGAGTACCCACCTCGCCGCCCATGGAAACACACAGTAAGCCCCCATGTGGCAGCAAACACCCACCGCTCTCTCTTCAATGGAGACAGGATCCTTCACGTCGTTCCAGAATATGGAAGTACGGTCTCCACTCTCAAAAATAACACTGTACTGATCTCTGCATTCTGCCTCTTCGAGCCAGTACCGCAAATTTCCCTGGGAAAAGAACCAAAGGCAAGGGATTAGGTACATCCCATCAACTTCCATCTAAGAAGCCGTATTCCTGCCTCATGCTCCTGGAGGTCTGAGCGACTCAGGCCAGCAGCAGCGACTCCTAAGGAGCTCAGCCTGCAAGCCACAGGGCTGCCCAGCTCTCCTTGCAAGCACGTACAGGTCCCACCCACGTACCAAGTCTTTGAAGGGCTGTTTCTCTGGAATATCCCACTCATCACTGATGGTCATATACCTGGAAGAGAAAAAGGAACTGATCAGCAACACACAGCACAACTACAGTGGGTAGGCGGGGAGAGACACACACACACAACAACATTGGAGGGTCTTGGCCACAGGCTGTATGGTACTGTCCCTTGTCCCCGTCGGAGAGGGAAGAGTGGGTGAGGGGCACTGGTGGCCAGGAGTGTCAGGGGCTGGGGCAGAACAGGGGCCCGCGGCGGGGGGCCTGGGGAATAGAGTTCCCCAAAGGGTTACCAGCACAGTCCCAGAGACGCAGAGCCTCTCTTGCCTAGTGAAGGCCCAGGCTCTCACCCGTTGGCACTTACTTGTCAAAGTCTGTGAAGAGGTTGACCCTGAACGTGTGCTGCTTGTCCAGCTTGTAGCCATCAGCATTCTTCACAGCGTCTAAGGCGTGGGCAGGAGACGCATATTCCAGGAACGTATACCTGAATTGAGACAGAGTTCAAGTGCAAACTGTTAAGACCAGGCAGGCTGTGCTCAACACAAGACCATCCATGCGACTTGTCAGCACCGTCAAGGCCTGTGACCCATCTACTGTCACGTCCCCGAGAGTTAAGTCACTGGTGGAATGGTTCCCTAAACACACACAAAATCCTAACAGAAGGCCCAAAGTCCCTAATGCCACCATTACAAATCAGACAACAGATGACTAATGAAATGTTTACTATCTTGACTGTGGTAGCGGTTTCACGGATGTATACGTGTCAAAACTTACGAGATTATGCACTTTAAGGCTGCGCAAGTGTACCGCGTGGCAGCTTTCAAGTAAAGCCATTAGAAAATCTGAGAACATGCATAGTCTGATATTGTGTATTAACAGCAAAATTATAGGGACACCTGTGTGGTGCAGTCAGCTAAGCGCCAGACTCCTGGTTTCAGCTTAGGTCATGATCTCGGGGTTGTGGGATTGAGCCCCGTGTTGGGCTCCACACACTCAGCACTGCGTCTGTTTGGGACCCCTTCTCCCTTCTCCCTCTGCTCCTGCCCCCCGCAAATAAATCCTTTATAAAAGCAAAATCAGGGCGCCTGGGTGGCTCAGTGGGTTAAGCCTCTGCCTTCGGCTCAGGTCATGATCTCAGGGTCCTGGGATCAAGTCCCACATCGGGCTCTCTGCTCAGCAGGGAGACTGCTCCCTCTTCTCTCTCTCTCTGCCTGCCTCTCTGCCTCCTTGTGATCTCTCTCTGTCAAATAAATAAATAAAAATAGGGGCGCCTGGGTGGCTCAGTGGATTAAGCCGCTGCCTTCGGCTCAGGTCATGATCTCAGGGTCCTGGGATCGAGCCCCGCATCGGGCTCTCTGCTCTGCGGGGAGGCTGCTTCCTCCTCTCTCTCTGCCTACTTGTGATCTCTCTCTCTGTCAAATAAGTAAAATCTTTTAAAATAAATAAATAAATAAATATATATATATATATGTATATATATATAAAAGCAAAATCATAAAGGCTTTCAGAGGATGCTTCAGAGTAACAAACACACACAAGAAACCGCTGGTCAAAAAGAGGTTATCCTTCCACCTGATTTCTAAGACAGAAATCGTAAGAATCATAACCAGCATTTGGCAGGTTTGTTTTTTTTTTTTTAATACAAAATGGTTTCTTAAAAGCTACCCTAGGTAGTTTCAAATCTGAATTAAAAAAGCATCAACGGGGGTGCCTGGGTGGCTCAGAGGGTTAAAGCCTCTGCCTTCAGCTCAGGTCATGATCCCAGGATCCTGGGATCAAGCCCCACATCGGGCTCTCTGCTCTGCGGGGAGCCTGCTTCCTCCTCTCTCTCTGCCTGCCTCTCTGCCGGCTTGTGATCTCTATTAAATAAATAAAAGCATCAACGTTATCATCTTCTCATTCCTGTCCCATAAAAGACAATCTGCATGTATGGAGACCAGTATCACATAACACTCTCCTGGAGAAACATCCTAAAGGCTTGCAGCACAGCAAAGAAAGCTAATGTTCTGCTGGTCACATGGACCAGTCAGAACCGCCCGAGCACAATCCCATGTTGTCTTGGGGTGTTCTAAAGGGGTAAAAGGGGCAACAACGACATTCACGTCAACTGATGGAATAGCCTCGTGATACGAGAGTACGACACAGCACCGAAAATAAAGAAACCAGAGTCATGTTTACAAAAACTTCACACCAATTTTAAAAAGCAAATTCTAGGACACGGACCTCACACTACCAATTTTAACAGATGTGCTACTTGAGGTAGCAACAGGGGAGAAGTTGCTAATGAAGCCATGACTACAGCTTTCGCCTTTACTGTAAGAAGCATCCCCACCCATTTCAGAGATGTGAAAATGTCAGAGGGGGGAAAAAGCTCATTTTAGAATCAGTAAAATACCATATATAGAATTTTCCTGAAATCCTGCCAGCTTCCAGTCTGCTGGTCCCCTTATCCAGGAGGCATCTTATGTCAATTACCGCTCTGATGGCACAAGATTTAAGGACAAAGCTCTGATTTCTTAAGAGTTCAGCAGCCCACCCACAACGCCCGAATTCCAGAACCACAGGCTCTCCTGCTGAGGGTATGGAGCCCTCAGTGGAGGGCGGGGAATCAAAAAAGAGCAGAACCACTGGGGGAGGTGTGCACCGTGTGCATCCACAGGGACCTCGGCCACCAGACTGCCACCACTCACCCTTTTGTCTTCCCATCCTCCTCTGGGTAAAAATCATTTGTGATTTTCCCAAACTTGGAGAAGATCTTATGGATGACGTTTTTCAGCTTCTCCAGGCGGTCAGGCCCCACCTGAGGGACGTTGTCCACCACGATCACCGAGTCAATCCCGTCGGCCTCCTGGGGCCGGTCCTTGAGAATGTCCCCCAGCAGCTCTGTACGGTGGGGAAATTGGACAAATGACTTTTTTTGGACCAAGCAAATTAATATGTTAGTTTAGCACGTTGAACAAATTTCCAAGAAATAAAAAAATGAATAAACGCTTTCACTGTGAGCAAAAGAAATCATGGCCCTGAACTGAATCAAAATTTAAACTTAACAAGTGAGGAAGACTTTAACTCTGTGTGCTCCTTCTGTCCACTGATATATCCATTCATTCCTGAAAATAATGGAAGACTTCAAATGAAATTTTTTAGAGATGTAATAACACCGAATGCCAACAAAGAGGACGGGACATTTCTCCAGGAAAAGCAGGGCCATAGCCTCCTGCACGGAGCCTTCTTTGATCCACCCGGAATCAAACGCACAAGCAGGCACTTTCTCCCCATTCAGGTTAAGACAAAACAACTCAAACCCAACAGGACCCAGCACTACGTACAATAGCCTTGCGAGCAAGGAGACAACCCACAAGCCGCCGAGCGCACAGACGATGCCCCTTCCTACTGACAGTGTCCTCATTCCATGAAGAGCCTCCCGGAGCGCTTGGGAGGCCCCAGCCATTCAGACCGTAAACCCACAAATGCTCAGGAGTGTGCTTGGGACACAGTAAGCAGTACATGGTAACCACTATGTTGGTAACTACACTCAAAAACTGAAAACCCAAAAACAAAACTGAAAATTATGTTCGTGTCATCTAAAAATTAACATCATAAAACCCAAATCTTAAATACTCAATTGTCTTAGGTTTGCTTCATTTCCATAAGACAACTGGCTGGATGGGAGAAAGAGGACCACCAGAAGCCCCCTGGGGGAACGGCCGGCAAGCGTGGGAGCAGACAGGACCGCCATCTTGTCCAGGAGAAGCGATGCCACCTGGGCGCTGGCCCACAGCAGTCTGACCTGCAACCTGCTGCTGGCCTTGAGGTCTTTGGACCATGAAGCTCCAGCACCAATGAACTCGCTGACCTGCTGCTGGAGACAGGGACGGACATTTGGAGGTCAAATGGTGAATCGGAAGAAGTCTTCTTATTATCAGCTCTGCACAAACCCTTAACCCAGTTAGCTCTTCTGGAAAGCTATAAAGTTACAAAGCACTGGCTACATGAGGAGCTCAAGCAGATTAAAGCACAAGGTCAGATGAAGCTGCCTCAGTCCACGCAGCCCAGAGAGTCCTGCAACTCAAACAGCAGCACTGATGGTGGCTTTTACTTTTGTACCGTGTGCCCCGGAACCCAATTATGACTCCAAGTTTTGAATTCTACTCTTAATTTTAACATGCTAAACAGGATACACGTCCGAAAATATCCTTTGCTACATTTCATTCCCACAAGATGAATTTTCTATATTTTCTTGCTAGAAATTTCCCTTCATAAAAAGTTTAAAAGGTTTTTCAGAAAAGAAAAAATTATTTTAATTTCAAGAAGCAGGCCCTGTTATAACTCTCTAATTAATTTCAATACTTTCATAAATGATATTGAAAACATTACTTTAAAAGAACTGCCTCATGAACTTCAAAAGGGCTAAAACTGAGAGCAAGCAAAGAGAAAAAAGAAGGAAAGAGGACAAGCAGAGTCACAGCTATGGGAGACGCCCGCCCGGTGAGGCTGGAGGCAGCTCCTTGGGTCATTTTTAAAGCTCACTTGCCATACAATTAAGTGGCCTGTTTAGCCTGATCTGAATTTACAAGGTTTACAATAAAAAGTTCAGCTTTTACACAAAGAGTGGCCTCCTTCCCACAATCTTTTAAGTGTCTAGTTTGTAAGACTGCGCCCACATTCAGTAAGTGAAGAAACACAGCAATTGCACGACGGAGAGACGCGTGTCCTTCATAGTCACCAGCCCATGTGCCGGGTTACTCTTGCCGAATGGATTCCCAACCTGGCTCCAGGAGAAACAGGAAGAGGTAATTCTAAAAACTAAATACCAAATGTAAAGATAAATAATATTTGACAGCAAAAGAAACCATCTTGAGTTAAGAGCTTGGTCATGGGGACACTTGGGGGGTTCAGATGGCGAAGCATCTGCCTTTAGCTCAAGTCATGATCTCAGGGTCCTGGGATCAAGCCCCGTGTCAGACTCTGCTCAGTGGAGGTGGGGGTGGTCTGCTTCTCCTTCTGCTTGCTCGCTCTCTCAAATAAAAATCTTAAAAAAAAAAAAAAAAAGGCCAAAACAATTTTGTCACGTATTTGTCTGGCTGACCATCAAAGGCAGCTGAAAATTTAAACGGATGACCGATGACCACAGGAACAAGGCAATGGGACAACAGTCTAACATCTCAGAATCAGGAGTCAGGATGACCACGTTGGAGCTGCCGGGACCTCAAGAGGCCTCTTCATGAGACCCTGTCCACCTTCAAAAGAACCCATCCATACCTTCTGCATCTCGCTCTGACCCCGCAGAGCAGGTCTCATTAAACACAAAATGTCCTTGGGCCACTGACCACAACCAGATAGCGATGTGCTCAGTTTCAGATCCCCATGACCAGGGGCCTTTTGGGGCATTCTGCACAATTATCAGGATCACAACGGCCCCCAAAGGCCCTCCCAGCAGTCACTTGGGCCTGGCTGGCTTGTGCCCACATTAGCATCCTGACTGTCACACAGCCCAGTTCTGGGAATAATTCACATGGTAGTAATCTTGTGCTCAAACAATTGCTTTTTAAAAAACCAATGGCAGAGTAAACATCCAGGGGCTCAAAACGGACTTTCAACCCAAAACTTACAGATTTTAAAGTGTAAGAAAAACTGATACAATAAAAATGAATGTTGATCAGGGTGGGAGAGTGTGGTGGGCATCCCAGCAACACGGCCTCCTTATAAATTCTCCCACACAAGGAGCATGTTTTCTCACAGGTAGGGGACCGCAGCAGGAACAGCCCAAGTATTCCTGAGCTGTGCAGCCTCTCTTGCTGTTCATACCATGCTGTCGCCTATGAAACAGACTGTAAGGATAGTGACAACAGCAGCGAGCTCTTTAACAGTATGTTTAAATTAAAAGTAGATGATGCTGTTGATTCCCTATGCTTTCTTTTTTGTTTTCCTTTAGATTGTTTGATTCTGACTCAGTCTCAATATGATCAGACACAATACCTCAAAAAAAAAAGCATCCTTTTTTTTTTTTTAAGATCTCATTTATTTATTTGACAGATCACAAGTAGGCAGACAGGGGAGGGGGGGAGGGAGAGAAGCAGGCTCCCTGCGGAGCAGAGTGCCCAATATGGGGCTTGATCCCAGGACCCTGAGATCATGACCTGAGCCGCAGGCAGAGGTTTAACCCAATGAGCCACCCAGGCACCCCCCCCCAAAACGTATCTTAATGTGACATCTGATTTTCTTGGTGTGGCCTGAGCTACTTCGCTGATGGTTCATCTTTCCTATCTTACGATAATGTAGAGGAATCCACTGATGTCCTCAGAGCTCAGAGGGCTCAAACAGCTAAAAACAAAACATAAGTGAACAAAAGCAAATGAGCTTAGCCACCTAGACAAGTCGTTAGGAGACAAGCTCTCAGGACAAAGGCAGACATAACACCTGTAAACTGAATCAAGGTAAACAGGAAACCAAAACAAGCTACATGAGTGACACTAAATTCAGAAAGGATTATCTGCCAAAAGGAGAGTGATCTACCTACAGACCTAACAGACTAAACAGGAATGTGGGAGGAGATTCAGCAGTCCTGCGAAGGAACTCTCTGGAGGCAGAAGCTTCCATGCAGCAGGAGCAGAGAAGAACCCGACTCTGCCCAACCTGTTTAAGGAACAGCACCGCATGAACCCGGAAAAGTATCCACACGAAGTTGGTCCCAAGCGTTTGACAAGTGTGGCTCGTCCCTCGGGGCACCTGGGGTCTGCATATAATGAACTGTCACCCGCGACAGTGAGGCACGTGGAGCGTCCCACTTTGCTAGATCCTAATTGCCACGCACGGTCGCGGCTCCAGCTTGCGCGCTGTCCCCCATCTCCACCCTCCAAAGTCCTGGTGCCGGTGTCCATGAGAGGCTCCCAAGTTGTCCCCAAGAGGTCCGCTCCGCCTTCTTTCAGAGAGAGGAAACAGGGAAGGGGACCCAGACACCCCCAGAAGGCCGTCCATACGCGCGGGAGAACAGCTGCAGCGCGGGGACGCCCCTCCCGCACTCCCCCCGCACGCGTGCGCCGCCTCACCTTCCTCGCTCACGTCGTCTACGAAGTCCTCGGGGTCGCTGAAGGAGGGCTCGTCCGCGCCGCCGTCCTCCCCTCCCGCCCCCTCGGACCGGGCCTCGGCCGCCGCATCCCCGGCCTGCTCCGCCGGGGCTTCACCCGCGGCCGGGGCGGGGGTCTCTTCAGGCGGCGGCGGCGGGGACGAGCCGGGGGCCGAGGCGGCCCTCTCCTCCCCGTCGGCCGCGGACTCAGCCGGCTTGGCCAGCACGTCGGGCTCCGACCCGGCCTCCGCCTCCTCGCCGCCCGCCGCCTCCTGCGCGCCGGACCCTGCGGGCCGCGGCGGCTCCTCCCCCGGCGGCGGCTCTGCGGCCGGCTGCTGCTGCTCCCCGGGCTCGGCCGCCTCGGGCGCCGCCACGTTCTCCGCGTCCTGCATGGGCCCGCCGCTGCCGCCTCGCCCGGCCTCGCCGCGCTTCCGACTCTCCCAGGCCGCACCGCGCGGCGCCTGCCGCCGGGCCATGTGCGTGCGGTGGGCCGTCCCACGGGGCTCGAGGAGGGGGGACGCCCACGCCCTGATGTTCGCAGCGCGCCCAGAAGGGCCCCGAAGGCGCAAGCGTGTGCATCGGCAGCAACAGCAGAGCGTCCGTGACACGGGTGCGCTCGGAGCCTCGCACCACCCTTGCGGGGCTCAGTCCGCAGACTCACGAGGGGGCTACGGCTCCCCCCGTCTATGCTGCCGGGTAGTTCCGTCCAACATGGCAGCCACTCCCGGCTTCTCCCGGCGGGCGCTGCGCTGCGGGGCCAAACCACTGGCCACACCGAGGGAGGGGCGAGCGACCGGCTTAGTAACTGAAATTGCATGAGCACAGAGTTCTACAGGACACCCTAGAAAAAGCTACGAGCTCGACAAACACTCTTAGTCGTGACATAGCCTTTCGCTAGACAGGTACCCTCGCTTACACGAGTAAGCTCTCCCCTCTTCGCGTGCGCTTTTAGACTCGTCTACTGACTGGGCAAAAGAATGGACGATTCCAAAATAGAAAAGGACCTCCCGGCGGCCCAGAGATGGCCAGCACTGCTGGAAAGACGCCTGTCCGGCGTTAGAGCACCATGAGGAAGAGTCGCTTGAATCACACGCCCGAGCCCACGGCGGCGGCGGTAATTCCGTCTTCCCCCATTCCGAGGGGCACCATGGTTCCGCCCGCGGAGGCCTCAGCCCACAGAAGCGCGAGCGCGCGGGTGGGAGGGGGCGCATCACGTGGGTGGGCGTGGCCTGTCGCTTCTGAGGCGGGACCTGCCGCCGCGGGGGCGGGGCCGGCGCTGACAGGTGCCCAGGAACGTGTCCAGCGCGGGTCAGCCGCGGTGGAAGGGAGTTACGGTGGGGGTCGGTGTGTACTGGGTACGGAGGCTCAGGCTGTACTTTCGCAGATGTACTTTCCCTGAGTCGGAACAACACGGGCGCTTGTTTTCAACAGAACCTGGGTTCTGACACTGGGTTCGAATCCTCGCCGTCCTACTTCCAGCTGTGCGGCCTTTCTGCCTCAGTTTCCCCATCTGTGCGGACAGCCCGGTTTCCCCTGGAGGTCAGACTTCGCCTAATTTCTAGTTGTGTCTGCGGTTTTCATCCGTCACTGGGTTCTACCAGCCTTTCTCTGGTAGAAAATGCTGAAGGTGACAGATCACCAACAGGAAGCAGATATGCACAGAAAAGCTTGGAAACAGCTGACCTCAGCTGGGCAGCGACGTGTGTTTTGGGGAAGGTTTTTGGGACATGCATGTGCGGCATAGAGCTGCTGAATGCTTGTTACTGCTTCTCCATGAGGGACCTTGTCATTTCTTTTTCTATATATATTTATTTAAAGATTTTATTTATAATCTGAGAGAGAGAGAAAGAGAGAGTATAAGCAGGGGGAGAGGCAGAGGGATAAGCAGGCTGCCCATTGAGCAGGGACCCGGATGTGGGACTCGACTTGAAGACCTCCGTATCATGACCCGAGTCAAATGCAGACACTTAACCGACTGAGCCACCCAGGTCCCCTTCATATAAATATATATATGTATTTTTTAAGTTTATTAATTTATGTATATAATCTTTATGCCCAACCTGGGTCTTGAACTTACAACCCGGAAATCAAGAGCCCCATGTTCTTCAAAAGAAACCAGCCCAGCACCCCAGCCTCGTCATGTCCTTTAACACAGGTGATGGGAATGTGCCCCCCGATGCAAAACAAGACATCTCTTCTTGTTGTAGAGAGCACCCCAAGACCATCCGCTATCCCACACCCCCAAAAGTCTAAAGCACCCCACAGAAGCAGTTCCAAGTGTGTGAGGGACCCAAATGGGGTGTGCTCTGTTGAGGGTATAGTGGTGAGCAAGGAATGCATGATTCTTGCCACCTTAGAATTACGGCGTTAAGAGAGACAGCATGCAGGAATCAAAGCATCCTGGGAATCATGCAGGAATCAAAGCATCCGTGTTCATAATCTGTGATGGGTTTATCAATCCCAAGCCAGACCCTGCTCCCCTCCAGGGCAGGTGCACTTAATCAATCTAAGGAACAGAACATAGCAGAGTGATACTACATCCCCTCTAAGTCTACGTCCTAAAAATGGTGGTCCTCCACCGGGAGCTCAGTCTCTTCTCTCGGCTTGCTGGCTCTGAACGAAGCTAGCCATCGCATGCCGTAAGGATACTCAAGCAGTCTGTGGCAGGGCCCCAGATTGGGAGCAACGGGACTCCCGGCTGACATTGGCTCCAGGCATCGGCTCCGGGTTGTTCAACAGGAGAGATGGGGGTGGGACCCGCAGCCCCTGCCCCTGTCCCGAGAGAAACCAGACCCGCTCACACCTTGACCTTGGACGTCCAGGCTGCAGAATCGTGAGACCCGTTCCATGGTATTCTGTTACGGTGGCCCTAGCAGACTAGCACAACAGGGAAACGCATACAGTACCCAAAGAAAGACCTAGAAGGAGACACACAAACTGAAAACGGGCTCTGAGAAGGCAAGTAGCATTGGAGATGCTGATTGAAGAAAACTGATCACCGTAGAATCGTGGCGGTAGGTTTGTTACTGGCCTCTTTGAGGTTCTTTCAACTTCTCTATATGTTTTCACATTTCAGAGTAAGTTATTGGGGTGGAGGGAAGGAATAAGGAGCCAGTTTCAAGAGATCCGTCCCCCCCACCCGGGACCACGTGAGTTTCTAAAGAATAAAAAATCTGTGTGTTATCTCAGGTGAATATTGCTAAGTGTCGTGTCATGACTCTGAAAATAAACCAAAGACTCGAGCAAAAAGTGATTAGTCTTGCCTTTCGTATTTTACCTTATACTTCGAGGTAAAATAGTTGGTTCTATCAAGAAGAATTTTAGCTAATAAATGCAAAAGCATCAGCAAAAGTAAGGCAGCAACCTTTCTTGACCCTTATAAAATAAGGGTACAGAAACTCTGTCCCAGGAGGGACGAGGGTCCGAATCTCACATACTGTGTGGTCTATGTTTCTGAATACTGAAGGCTGTAAGTCTCCCTCCCACACTACTTCAGTTATATCCCACAAACTTATGTGGTCTTTCTGTTGAAAATGGTGTTTCTAATTTCCGTGATGATTTCCTCTTGGACCCACAGTTTATTTGGAAATGTGTCATTGATTTCCAAATATTTGAGGATCTTCCAGATAGGTTTCCAAAATGAGTTTCTTGTGCGATGATGTTGTGGCTAGAGAGCATACTTTGTAGGATTCCAGTCCTTTCTAAAATTTGAGATTTGCTTTCTGGCGTAGCGTGACTCACCTTGGTGAAGGTTCCTTGTTGGCTTGGAAAAGGTACTGTGGCCACTGGATGGGGTGTGGTGTGTCAGGTTGAGTGGGTGGACAGCGCTGTTCAAACCTTCAGAAACCTTTCTGGCTCTACCATTGCTCAGAGAGAGATGTTGGAATATCCACTTCTCGTGATGGATTTGTCTATTTCCCCTTTGTCTTGTCCCTTTCTTCCTGGATGTCATGTTCTGTAGGACATGCAGACACACAATGAGGGTGGCTTTGCCTTTTGGATGAATTGACCCCTGTTCCCATTTTAAATACTCCCTTTTCTTCCCGCTATTATGTCCTCTTCTGGAGTCTGCCATGTCTGACTTCCAAGCTGACTTCCAGCTTGCTTTTGATCAGTGTTTGCATGGTGTCCTGCATTCAGCTGTGTCCCCTGGAAAGACATGCTCCATCCAGTCCCAGCCCCCAGGACCTGTGGATGTGACCTTATAGGAAACAGGGTCTTCACAGACATCGGCAAGTTGAGTGGGCCCTAATCCAGTGACCAGTGTCCTCATGAGATGGAGAAAACTTGTACTGATCTCGGAAGGGAAGAGCACGTGAGGATAGAGACACAGGAAGTGATGGATGCCAAGGCCGAGAACGGTCAGGGATTGTGGGCAACCACCAGAAGCTGGAGAGGCCTGGGCAACCGATTCCCTCTCGGAGCCTCCAGAAGAAAAAGTCCACGGACTCCTTGGTTTCGGATGTCCCACATCCAGAACTGAGAGAATAAATTCCTGTTGAACTGCCCAGTCGGTGTTCGCAGTCATCTCTGGATAGCTGGATATTTAAAGGGGGTTTTACAGAGAGCACCTAGTAGGACCTCCCTTTTAATCCAATCTGTTCGTCTTTGCTTTTAACCGGAACATTTATCTCATTTGTGGCGGATGCGGATTACCGTTCGTTTTGGGATTAAGTCCATTTTCCGTCTGTTCTTTGTCCTTCTTTTCCTGGCCTTTTAAACACTTGATGGACTATTCTTACACAAGTGGCAGCAGGCTCCAGGCACCGTAAAGCACCGTACATCGCATAGTTTATCGTAAGCTCTTTCCACGTCCGTACAGAGATCCACGTCCTTTCTCCCCACAAAGTGGATCATCAGAGAACAACTGGGACGTGTGAATGTTCTCCAAATGCGAGTTAAATGTACTCATTTGAGGGAGACCGATAACAGATGATGGTTACCCACAAACCAGGCAAAGGGATGTTTGCTGAGAGAGACCTGCGGTCCGGGGCTGCGTGCTGGCCTTCCTAAGGTAGCATTCCCATTTTCATCTGTTAATGATTAAAGCAGATGACGGAGGTGATGCAATCCTAATTTAACACTTTGCAAAGCGGACGGTCTCCATTCGGAGAACCACGAAATGGGGAGCAAGGCACTAAACTTCCATACAACAAAGAAAACAAGAAGAGAAAAACAGAACCTTTCAGATCAGCCAGGGTCACACAGTCACTCTTGTTTGGGGTCAGAAGGAACAGGGAAGGAAGGAGGGAGTTTGGGGTAGGTGGTGTGTAGGGACTGCGGAGACTGCATTCCTGGGTCCTTGGGCTGCCTGCAGGGACCAGAAGTGACGGCCAGAGTGGCTTCAGGTGTCTTGGGGACAGAAAGTCATCGCAACACCCTATTTTTAAAACTTAAATGCATTTATAGGTGAAATCTAGAGTTCCCACAAAGTCACAAGTTTGATGGGCTAAATGTTCTGCGACATCCCCCCTCGGAGGCCTGGGACTGGGGTGGGAGAAGCCCAGGCAGAGGCCGGGGTGCTTTCCCTTGCCCAGGAGATAATGGGGGGGGAGGAGATTCATTTCATGTCACTGAAACTACATCCTTGCCAGAAAGCGCAGAGATAACAGTAGGTAACTCGGCGGGAGGCAAGGGAGAAGCAGAAGTATTTTCAAGATGGTGGGCCAGGTTCTGAAGGGTGGAGGAACCCGCTGTCCCAGAGGGGACCGACCCTCCCGCCTCAGCTCCCCGCTGTGGACCCACCTGGGCTGCTTTGTCAGCACCGAGGCCCAAACTCAGTGGCCTGAAGGACCGCCCCTAAAAAGAAAGGTGAAATTGAGTTTCGTGTTAGCCAGGTGAGTGGACGCCCGTTCCGGATTTATTGTGACTTGGAAAAACGAAACGAGATGTTTGTGCATGTCTTCCGTACATGAAAGAACGGTGCCCGTGTTACAGGATTTCTTTTCTCCTTCCGTACCTGTGGTTCTCTGTCCCACTGCTGCGAAGAATGAGGAGGTCGGGGCACTGGGGGGCTCCATCGGTGATGCGTCTGCCTTTGGTTCAGTTCATAATCTTGGGGTCCTGGGATCGAGCCCTGCATCAGGCTCCCTGCTCAGTGGTGGGCCTGCTTCTCATTCTCCCTCTGCTGCTCCCCCTGCTTGTGCTCTCTCTCTCCCTGACAAATAGATAAAATCCTTAAAGGAAAAAAAAAAAAAAGAAAAAATGAGGAGGTAGACTGGACAGAGTGGTGGGCAGCAAAGAAAAGATTATTGAGCGATAGCAAAACGATAGTAGGAAGTTCCTGAGGGGGGAGGGAACCTGCGAAGGTGGTCACCTGAGTTTCTAAGTCTCAGAGTTTTTAGGGGCTGTTTTAATCTGATTAACCCTCTCTGTGCCTGTCATCCGATCAGGTTTTTGTCACCTATCTATCGCATGGGAAAGGGCGGAGGGCTCCTTCCTGGGTGGGTGGTGTAAAATCCTTTTAAGGGTGGTTTTCTGGGGCACTGGGACCGCTCAGTGGGTTATCATCTGCTTTTGGCTCAGAGTCCTGGGATCGAGTCCTGTGTCAGGCTCCTTGCTCAGTGGGAGTCCGCTGCTCCCTCTGCCCTCCCACCCCGACTCTCTCTCTCTCTCTCTCTCTCTCTCTCTCGTGGGAGCCTGTGTGTTCTCTCTAATAAATAAATAAGATCTTTAAAAAAAGGTTTCGTGGTGGTTTCCTCTTGGCGGAGGACCCCTTGTCCCTGCCTGCCTTCCAGGGGTCCCTCATCACCTGTCACATAGTCAACTCTCCGATGGCCTGATTTGGGTGATCTGTCCCCAGCCAGCCTGCCGTCCCGTGGCAAGAAACGCACCTGCACATCACGGGGCTTACGGTCTTGGAGCAGTTGGGTGGGTTCAGATAGGTCTGCATATCCAGGAGGCCATGAGGTCTACATATCCAGGAGGCCACGGTCTCCGGCGCTCATCCCTCCCAGAAGGCTCCTCATGCCCCTTTGCCGCTGCACCCCGACCCAGGCACCGCTGCTTTGGAGAGGAGGAAGCCAAGCGGTGAGAAAAGAAAATGAACACAGGAACAAAACAAGCGACTCCGGAGGGAAAATTGAAAACCAGCAGGGTGCTCTCCAAGTTTCTGCTTGCAAAATTGCTTTGTGTGTACGTTCGAAGAGAGGCCAGGTGTTAGAACAGATTTGCACTTTCTCTGTGATTTTTCTATCCAGTTAAAAACAGAACTTCAGTGGGTAGAATCTGAGATCGCAGCCCGTCCCATGGTAGTCAGGTGCTGACGCTCAGAGCGCTGGCGGCCCAACACCGGGCCACTGTGCACACAAGTGACCATCCAGGGAGGGCAATAAACTTCGTCACACCCTTGTCTGTCGTGATAGCTCTATAGTATAGGTTTATATATGATATAACGTAGATCTGTATGGACAAAATATAATGTATGTAGTATTTCATCTGTATATGGTATTTTGTATAATACTTATCACGTAACTAGTAAGATGATTATATGCATGGCATGTTTTATATATTAGAGTATTTATGGTATTTGAGTATACTTATAAAATTATAAAATACTATATATAGTAAACATGCAGAGTAAATACGTAGAGTGATAAATATATAGTAAAATGTATAGTAAATACATATTTATATGTAACATACACAAGCTAACATATAAATTGTATATTATATACTCTCCACATGTTGTGTGAAGTACCACATATAGTAAAATTGTACATCTACAGAGAAAGGCAAGGACATTGTAAATGTAAAAACACACATGCGGTATACAGATATGTCTAGTAAGATATGTGTATCACATATATTAGAAAACATAATGTGTGTTCGTGGTCCTTATTTACATGTCTTTTCCTGGAATTGCACTTTTTTCCCATTATGTTTATTTTTTTTAAAGATTTTTATTTATTTATTTGACAGACAGGGATCACAAGTAGGCAGAGAGGCAGTCAGAGAGAGAGATGGGGAAGCAGGCTCCCGACCGAGCAGAGAGCCCAACGTGGGGCTCAATCCCAGGACCCTGAGATCATGACCGCAGCAGAAGGCAGAGGCTTTAACCCACTGAGCCACCCAGGCGCCCCTCCATTATGCTTATGAGATTAGTTTGTTATCACGTACAAAGCCACAGCTCGCCCATTGCCCTGCTGGCTAGCCTTCCACTGTAGACCACATCCCTCTTTATGCCTCCTCTGGCCCTTGGAAATTTGGGTTGTTTCAGCAGAGGGTCAATCTAGGTCTGGAATGGATGGGGCCAGAGTAGGGCGTCTTCAGCTGTAAGATGATGTCACATTTTTTCCAAACCAGCCAATCTCGGTGGAGACCTCAGAAGAAAGCTCCCACCATCAGTGTGCGTATATTTGAAATTCTCCTAATGATATCATCATTAAGAGGCTGCAGCTTAGGGGGGCCTGGCTGGGTGGCTCAGTGGGGGAGAGCATGCAACTCTTGATCTCCTGGTTGTGAGTTCAAGCCCCATCCTGGGTGTGAAGTCTCCTTAAGAAAACAATGTTAAAGAGGGCGCAGCTCAGTACCAGACGCACAAGAGTTTGGAGCTCCATCGCTGGCCAGGACAGCAGCTCTGCTACCAACCCGGTAAGTGGCCTCGGATGATGGATCCAGATGCTTCTGTGGGCCATAGTCTACTCACCTGCAAAGTGAGGATGAGAATTCTGCTTCGAAGGGCTCTGGGAACCAAAGGGACGTGATAACTAATTCCATTGCCAGATCTTGGCTGGATCCCGTACCGGGGGTGGGGGTGAAAAGATGCTTTGAAGCCTATTATTGGGCGAATGGACAAAACCGACAAGACTTGAATACAAACAGAAGATTAGGTAAGATGTATGAACCCGGTTACGTGTGCTGAAGTTGACAGCTGTTGCTTAGGTGATGTAAGAGAACATCACTCTTCTCAGGCAACCGTCTGGGACTAAGGTGTAACGTGTAAGGTCTGACTCTAAGGTGTAAATACGGTTTGCAAGAGGAAGCAGGTGGGGTTCCGTGGTAGGGCCAGGGAACAGAAGCGGTGGGAAAACCTCAGTCGCTCAGGAAGATTGAGAGCAAGAGCTGCGATTTCTGGGGAGCGCTGGAGCTCGCCAGAGGCCCCAGCAGGTAACAGGTGTTTGGAGAGGTCTGTCGACGTGAGTGCATGATTGAATAAATAAAGGAACGAATGAATCGGTAACTGCATAAAAGATGTGAGATTGGGGCTGGACCACAGTTGGGGAGAACTCCGTGGGTTAATACTGACCTTTTTAGGGACGGCTGGGTGGCTCAGTGGGTCAGGGCCTCTGCCTTCGGCTCAGGTCAAGATCTCAGGATCCTGGGATTGAGCCCGGCATGGGGCTCTCTGCTCAGCAGGGAGCCTGCTTCCTTCCTCTCTCTGCCTGCCTCTCTGCCTGCTTGTGATCTCTGCCTGTCAAATAAAAAATAAATAAAATTAAAAAAAATACTGACCTTTTTATGAAGTTTGATGGGGCCCAACCTGCTCCTAGCACACAGGACATCAGTGCTGTCCAATAAAACTATGTCACATGGGTAACTGGAATTGTCTACCGTACAAGTATAAAAAGAAAAGGTAAAATCTATTTTGATAATGTTTTGTTTAACCCAATGTATTCAAATATTATCACTTTAACATCTACAGTTAAATCAGAACCAAACTTTCAAAATCAGCCAAAGAACATTTATAAATGGAAAATAGTCAACAGCCGTGGGGTTTTTTGGTTCTGTTTTTTGGTGTTTTGTTTTGTTTTGTTTGCATTGTTGAATGACTATTGTGTTTTCTGACCTCTGTCATGGGTCCTCGGAACTTTCTAGAAGAGCCTAGTGGTCCTCGGGGCTGCCGGTCCCGTGTCATCCGGAGTGGCTCCTCCCGTAACTTGATGGAAGACGTGGTTCTGTGGTGGAACTTTGAAGCGGACTGCCCCGTGCTTGGCCTGCTGTCTTGTGGCTGCCTGACCTCTGGATCCTGCCATGCTGGACTGACTACCGAGTCAGGGAGCCCCAGAGTAGGGTCAGCTCTCACATTCATGTTTCGGGCCTTGGGCTGAGCTCACTGGGGAGGCCCGAGTGCAGCTTCTGGGGTAGACATCTGAAGGCAGAGCTAGCTTCTCGCTCAGCAGCTGTGGAAAGCTGCCCTCCCTCAGTGCTGTAGGCCCGCTTCCCCAGGAGCAGGGCCTCGGTGGGGATCCTTGGGCAGGTGGCTGATGAGGGAGTATTCTCAGGGGAGATGGTGAGGAGTGA
Organism: Meles meles; assembly: GCF_922984935.1. Lineage (NCBI taxonomy): Eukaryota > Metazoa > Chordata > Mammalia > Carnivora > Mustelidae > Meles > Meles meles. The sequence continues at coordinate 15,244,393 of NC_060086.1, forward strand.
GAGGGTGCAGAGGATGGCGGGATATGGAGGCCAGCTGAGGCCCAGCCTCACCTGGCTCCCCGGGAGCTCTGCACCTGGAGGCCGAGGGCCAGAGTGAACCCCACGCCAGTGACCTCTAGGCCAAGCATTACCAGGAGGGGGAGCAGGAGCTCAGGCATGGCCTGGGAACAATTTTCCAGAGAAAGGTACAGCGGGATATGGCTGGCCGCAGAGGCTGGGATACACCACGGACCTTGGTGTTTGGCTGGTGCAGGGGACTTGGGGAGAGGGGTGGGGTCACCGAGTAACAGGGACAGAGTAGGGTCTCAATGTGAGAGGATGGAATGTTCTGGAGATGGGTGGTGGGGACGGCTGATCAGCAGTGTCAATGTCCTTAATGCCACTGAGCTGGACACTTGGAAATGGTTCAGATGGTACATTTTATGTTGCACATGTTTTACCACAATAAAATGTTTATTTTTTTTTAAACATTACTATTGAAACCACCATTTCTGGGGCAGTCTTCCGTCTGGGTACCCTTGAACAGGACACTGAGCTGACAGTTTTGGTCTTCGTGGGTGTAGTTTGCGGGGTGGGGTGGGGGGGTCCCCACTCTGTGTAGGGAAGGACGAAGATGTTGCAGAAGCAGCCACTCACCTGCAGAGGGAGCCCTCGGCCCTCCCTTTGCAGCTGAGGCACTAGAGCTGCTGTCCAATCCTTTCCTTTTCAAATTCCTACCATCCTGGGAAGACTGAGCACTTATTTCTCCAGGATATCTCATCTAAAAGGGGCTGACCCTAAGCTCACTGAGTGGGGATGGGGGTGAGGAAGGATAGAGGGACTCAAGAGTTGAATACAGCCCCAAATCCTACAAACGCCTTCCCCCTCTCACTTGACCCAGCCCCTCCCTCTGCCTCCCGCTTCAGACATGCACCTGCTCCAACTGGGGACGTGATCAGCAATCAGTCCCTGTTCAGCTCCAGGGGCCTTGGACACCTTGTTTGTCTCCTCTGCTCCCAGTGCTGACAGCAACATCGGTTGAGAAGCTAACCTCGAAACACAATCATGGGGGGCCGGGGGCAGGGGGAGCATTTCTACCTCGGTCCAACCACACCAGGGTTAGCCAGAACCCAGCTGCCAGGCCCTGCTATGCATGCTTCATACGTGTTAACTCACGATCGCGGGGTCCTCGGGACAGCCGTGGAGGCAGGGATGGCTAGGGTCCCTGCGTGGGGACCGCTCCTCTCCATCGTGTCGGCCTGCATCTGCTGGACACTGAGACTTCTCTGTGCGCCTTCCTAAGGAGGGTTGAGCAAGAACGGACAGCGGATCTCGCGATGAGGTGTCAATCCAGGCACAGACCGACGAATTGACCGAAAACATACGTCTTGGGAGCCAAGCAAGCTGCTCACTGGCTAACAGACTAGTAATTCTCAGGGATGCTGAGATTTACAGAGTGCCTACCGCTGCCCAGGCACTGCTTTCAGCCCTTTCTAAACATCAACCCACTTAGCTTTGGTGGCATTTTTTTTAAACACAAAGAGAAGTGCAGAGTAGTATACGAACACACATTCACCCAGATGCAGATTTTAAGTGTTGGTATTTTGTCATATTTTCCTCAAAAATGTTCTTCCCAAGGAGGGGGAAAAAATAAAACATTCCGTTGGTCCCTTGTCTATCTCTCCCAGATTCCATTTCCTGGAAAGAAGCCATCATGTGTCTATAAATAATATATACATTGTTTCATATTACATTAAATTTTTATTAATTTAGTTGCAAATTTGCAGGAAGTGGTAGGAAAGAAGACAGTTTGCCCCGTTTCTCCTAACGAGGCAAAGCTGCAGTGTCCTGGGCTAACCGGGATGTTGTCATTGACATAAGCACCAATCTTCAGATCCACATCTGCCCCTTATGTCTCCGTCTCCTACTGAACGCGAACAGTATACTATACTAACTTGTCCTTCTGCGACATTGTGTCCTTCTCAGAATCTCTCCATCTCGAACGTTCTGTTCTAGTTCACACGGTGTATAAATATACTGCAATGTATTATTCACTCCATTGACATCAAAGTAGGGTTTAGGGTGGGTTTTTTTTTTTCTGGTGTTATAAATAGCTCTACAGTGAAGACTGTTGTACTTGTTGGCACAGCTATGCTTTAGAGAATGTGACCAGCAGTGGAATTTCCGGGTCCTAAGATACCTGCATTCCGCTTTATTAGACACCCACAAATTGTCTTCCGAAGCGTCTATACCAATTTACACTCACTCCAGCGGTGTCCAAATATTTCTGTTTCTCATCATCTCCTGCGCAGAAGAGGGTCTCTATCTCGTTGTTGTTTGAACTTGCATTTCCCTGAGGTAGGTACATTTCGGATTAAAGCAGAAGAGAAAATTATTAAAGCAATCAAAATCTCCAGGGTTGCTGAGAGAGCAGGCTCGAAGCTAGCCAGGTGGAAACGTGCAGAGGGGCCAAGGTCTTCCCGACGCTGTCCCGTTGCCCAGTCACAGGTGTTAGTGCCCAGCACCATGGACAGTAGCCCCCGGATACTGGTGGAAGCCCACTGCCCTGCCTCCTCTTAGACGTGCGGGTACAGGTGCTATGGGGAATCCTCTCTGCTTCACAACCCCACAGCTTTGAAGGGAAGCCTGGCCAGGCACAGCTGGAAAATGTGTGTCTGATGTTGCACTTTCTTCTTCCTTTATTATTTTTTTTCCAAGTAGGCTCCACACCCAACTTGGAGCCCAACACGGGGTTTGAACTCATGACCCTGAGATCCAGACCTGAGCTGGGACCAAGAGTCAGATGCTTAACCGACGGAGCCACCCAGGCACCCCTGACATTGTGGGAAAAGACTCTCAGAGGAGGGAGTTCCTCAAACACAAAAAGAAAGTTTCCAAATCCCCAATGGCCAACAAATGACAAATGTCCAGTCTACCAAATTAGTAGTAAGTTAAACATTTTTTAATGTTTTTTGGCCTCTCAGATTTCCTTGACAGATGAGTTACCCATGCCTATCTTTTGCTCATACTGAGGGTATGAGCTCTTTATACACTCTGTTTGTGATCTTTAAACCCATTATTTGCATTCCAGTATTTTCTCTCGGCCGTGCCTTGTCTTTTCCCTTTGTCATGCCGGTGCCCACAATTATCAATAGCTGTCTTTATCGCCTGTGTCCCCTGTGCCTCCCGGTTTGAGAATGCAGCTAGATGGGGTATTTAGATTAATTCTGCTGAAAATAAGTAAATTCTAGATAAAATGTAAGAACCATCTGTTACAAGCTTTGAAGAGACTGAAGAGATAACGCAGAATTACTGTACATGGAGCAGGAAGAGCATAAAGGGCGTTTGGCAGCCTGGGTGACTGTGAGCTTCTCCAAATAGCCTCATAGTGCATAGCAGGTTGAAGCCTGGGCTCTGTACCCTCTTGTGAAAATCATAGAGGGGCACCTGGATGGCTCAGTCATTAAGCGTCTGCCTTTGACCCAGGTAATGATCCCAGGGTCCTGGGATGGAGCCCCACATTGGGCTTCCTGCTCGGAAGGAAGCCTACTTCTCCCTTTCCCACTCCCCTTTCTTGTGTTCCCCCTCTTGCTGTGTCTCTCTCTGTCGAATAAATAAATAAAATCTTTTAAAAAAAATCATAGAAAGCCACTGTCCCTTAAAACTTGGAGCCCAAAGGCTATATAAACACACACATATATCTCCAAGGCAAGACGGGAGCAAAATTAAACTTGACCTTTGCCAGCGCAGCGGGGAATTAAAAGGAAAGCTGGCTGGATGCAGCAGAGATGGCCTGGCACCAGCTGGAGAGGACACTTCTCTCTGAGAAGCTCAACCACACACCTGCCCTTGCAAGGAGCTGTAGTGCAAACCCGGAGTCTTAAAACCTTGAGCTTCAAAAGCAGAGTGGTCTCAGACTGGTCATCCCTCTTAGTACCCAATAGAAGCAACTGTAAATTCTTCTTTTTTCCCCAAGGAACAAAGGGGTTTCCTCTCTTTTTCTGGTATCTAGAGGTGACCCTTGAGCTAACTGATGTTCTGTCTTGCACGTTTTCTCGTGTGCTTGTAATATTATACCTTTCCCTTTAAACATGGCTTTGTCTGCTTCTCTTGAGTTCGGATAAGTAGGACTTTCATCATCAATTCCAAATAATCTGTATTTCATCATGCATTATTTTATACTTTCGCACAATAGGAGATTCTTAGCTGGCGGTTTATTACCCGTTTTTATTGAGGTGGAATTTATGTAAAAGAAATGCACATGTCTTATGTAGTAGAGATCAAAGAATTGGGACAATGCCCGTAACAATGTCAGTGCAGCAAATACCCTTATGGAGAGCTAGAACGTTTTTTTGTTTTTGTTTGTTTTGTCTTATTTATTCAACAGAGACAGACACAGTGAGAGAGGGAACACAAGCAGGGGGAGAGGGAGAAGCAGGCTTCCTGCAGAGCAGAGAGCCTAATGTGGGGCTCGATCCCAGGACCCTGGGATCATGACTGGAGCTGAAGGCAGATACTTAACTGTCTGAGCCACCCAGGCGCTCCCAAGCTAGAACATTCTATCAGCCCACACAACTCCCCCGTGCACCCTTCCACAGCACAGAACCACCACCATGCCTTCTTTCATTACAAATTAGACCTCCTTTTACGGGGTCGTCATATAGTTTGGCCTATTGTAGAGTTTGTGACGGATGGAAAAATATATTTAGTTTATGTTGGGCTTTGTTCACTTAGCAAATTGCTTTTGAGATATATCCCTGTTGTTGCCTGTGTCCACAGTCCATTCCTTTTTATTGCTGGGCAGTATTCTGCCATATGACTATGGAATGACTTGTTTACCTGTGCAGCTCAGAATGAACATCTATAGACCAATTAGGGAAGAATTGCCATCCTAACAATATGTCAATACGAATATCTCGGTCTCCTTGAATTACACACTCAGCAATGTTTTATAATTTTCATTGGAGTTTAGCCCATATCTTTAAACATTTATCCATAAATATTTCCCTTTTTTATGCTTTTGGTATTTTTTTAAAGTTTATTTTCCACTTGTGCATGGCTAACATACAGAAATACAATATTTATATTTGATGTCGTGCCTTACTAAATTTTATTACAAATTCTCGTGGCCTCTGTGGATTCCATAGAATTCACTATATATGCTGTCATCTTTTTCTTAAAGATTTTATTTATTTAACAGAGAGAGATACAGCGAGAGCAGGAACACAAACAGGTGGAGTGGGAAAGGGAGAAGCAGGCTCCCCCCGCGCTGAGCAGGGAGCCTGACGTGGGACTCGATCCTAGGACCCTGGGATCATGACCTGAGCTGAAGACAGATGCTTAACTGACTGAGCCACCCAGACACCCCAAGATTTTTTTTTTTTTGAAAGAGAGAATGTGTGCACATGTGTGCACTTTGGGTGGGGAGTGGGAGAGAAGACAAAATGTTAAGTAGGCTCGAGGCCACTGGAGGGCTCCATTCCAGGACCCTGAGATCATGACCTGAGCCAAAATCAAGAGTCCCACGCTTAACTGACCGAGCCAGAAACCCCTTTAAGGATTTTTGTGTCTGCATTCCTGGGGAATAGCATCTATAGTTTCCTTGTGGCATATCAGGATAATTTTCTTCTAATGCCTGTGATTTGGGTATCATGCTTTTACTGCAAAAGTTTGAGGAAACTTTTTTTTTTTAAGATTTTATTTGTTTATTTGTCAGAGAGAGAGAGAGAGAGAGAGTGAGCCCTGGCAGGCAGAGGCAGAGGGAGAAGCAGGCTCCCTGCCGAGCAAGGAGCCCCATGTGGGACTCGATCCCAGGACGCTGGGATCATGACCTGAGCCGAAGACAGCTGCTTAACCAACTGAGCCACCCAAGTGTCCCGGAAACAGTTTTTTTAAGGCGACTTTTTATTGCAGCTTAAGATTCACAAAAAAACCAAAAAACCAAAAACGCACAAAAGGAGGGAGGTACAGTGATTTCGCTTACCCCACTGCACCCACACATGCATTGCCTGTCCCCTTTATCAGCATTCCCCACCAGAATTATGTGCTCACTGCCAGGAGTGAACCTGGCCTGACTCATTACACAGTCAAGGTCCGTAGTTTACCCGAGGGTTCGCGCTGGATGCTGTGGATTCTATGCATTTGGACACGTCGGGAAAATGGCGGGCTTCTCAGTTTCATTTGGCATCTGTCTGTTGCTAGGATACGGAGACACAGTCTGTAAATTCCCTTGCTCTTGTCTAGGGGGTGGTGGTGGACGGTATGGGTCCCTCTCATTCCCTAGATACTTCCACATACACGTTCCTTTCCAGTTTTCGTGCTGTTTTCGTCTTGCCCCGTCTGTGGGCGAGGACTCCCAGGCAGTGTGGACTAGAAGCGAGAGCGACCAACTCACCTTCTGGCTAATCCCAGGGTGAAAACATTTGGTCCTTTGCTGTTCAGCATGAACTCAGCTTGAGATTTTCAAAGATAGTGCTTATCAGCTTGAAGAAGTTATCATCATAAAATGGGTGTTGAATGTTGTCCATTTTCCTCCTGCATTTCAGGGAGCATTTTTTGCATGATTGATTTTTTTCTTCAATTTATATTTTCTGCATAGGAGATGATCATGTGGTTCTTCTGCTAACATGGTGAGTTACATTGATCTTTCAACCAATTAAAACAACTCCATTCCTGGAAAAAGCTCTGCTTATATAACATTTCTATCATTTATTCCTTAGAAGTTCAGTAGCACTCACTAGTAAAGCCATCTGGACCACAGGTTTTTGTTGTAAGGAAGGGGTGTGTGTGTGTGTGTGTGTGTGTGTGTGTGTGTGTGTGTTTTAATTGAAAATAATTGGAGCCCAATGTGGCGGTTAAAATCATGATGCTGAGATCAAGACCTGAGTTGAGATCAAGAGTCAGAGGCTTAACCCACTGAGCCACTCAGGCGTCCCGAAAATAATTTTTTAATTGTGGTAAAATAAAATATGCATAAAATTCACCACCTTAATTGTTCTTTAGGTATGAAATTCAACAGCATTAGGCACCACAAATTCAGTGGCTTAAAACAGTAAAAACGTGTTGCCTAATAGTTCTGGAGGTCACAAGTATGAAATGAGTTGAAATCCAGAGGTTGGTTGGAATAGTTCTTTCTGGAAGCTTCAGTGGAGATTCCATTCTTTGTCTCTACCAGCTTCTAGATGCTGCTGGCATTCCCTAACTCGTGAATGCATAACCCCTGTCTCTGCCTCCAACATCACACGGCCTTCTCCCTAACGGGGACACTGGTGTCCTCCTCGTAATGACGTCGGACCTACCCAGTTAATTCAGGAGACTCTCCCCATCTGAAGAGCCTTAACTTGGGTGCCTGGTGGGCTCAGATGGTTAAGCGTCTGCCTTCAGCTCAGGTCATGATCCCAGTGTCCTGGGATCTAGTCCCACGTCGAGTTCTCTGCTCAGCGGGGAGTCTGCTTCTCCCTCTCCTTCTGCCCCCACCCCAAACTCATGTTTGCTCTCTGTCACTCTCTCTATCTCATAAAGATAAAAAGTCTTTTTTAAAAAAGAGCCTTAACTTGACCCATCTCCAGAGTCCCCTTTTCCCATATAATGTAATATATTCACAGGTTCTGGGGTCTAGACACTCTTGAGGGGCTGGTATGGGTCTACCACAGCTCACTTTCTGGCTCCCAACCATTCACATCCACCCAACACACAAATACACCCTCCCATCCCACTGTCCCCCAGGGTCCCAACCCTTGACAGCACGATTCCAAGTCCCAAATCTCCCCATCTCAATAAGATAAATCAGATATGGGGGAGTGTCTGTCTGTGATTCATCCCGAGGCAAAATTCCTCTCCATCTGGACCCCTAGAGGCAAATGATCTAATCCCCAAATACAAGGGCGGGATAGGCATGAACTTTCCCATTTACACAGGAAGGCAATGGAAGGAAGGAGGGTCTGCAGTCCCACGTGATCTTGAAACCCAGTCGAGCAAAGTCAAGTTTCAAGGCCTGGGACTTGTTGTCTGTGGCTCAAGGTTCTGGCCCTGGGGCCCAGAGCTCCACCCGGAGTCTTCCTTCCTTTTTTGTGAAGGGTAGCACGCGTTTGAGGCGGAGAGTGTTTTCCGCCTGTTTCCTGCCCGCATTGTTTGAGAGGCAGACAGCTTTCTTTCATTTCGTGTTCCTCTGCCCCTCCCCATTCAAGCTGGTAGTGTTCTGACGATATAGGATGTTCAGAAACTGTGCGGGTTTTCCACGCGTGCTGTCCGGAAGAGGTTTATCCATGGGTCTTTGTCTTTGTTCTTTGCTCCTGCTGAAATGCCACGAACTAATCTCTTCCAAGAGCTCCTGGTGTGATGACTGCTATGGCTTTGATCCCTTTCCAGGTGCACACACAGCGTGGGCTTTCTCTCCAGAGCACACTTTCCTGGCCGGGAGTCCCCTAACTTTACCATTGTTAGCCACCTGGATGGTTTCTTCTGCGCGTCCCTGGAGGCACATGGTCCGGCTACCCCCCGTAGGGCAGGACCTCTTCTCCCCTGGTTTCCAGGAACGTATTCCTTGCTTCCTTCTTCTTCTTCTTCTTTTTTTTTTTTTTTAAGATTTTATTTATTTATTTGACACAGAGAGAGAGAGAGAGACCACAAGTAGGCAGAGAGGCAGGCAGAGAGAGAGGGGGAAATTGACTCCCTGCTGAGCAGAGAGCACGACGACGCGGGGCTCGCCCAAGACCCTGAGATCATGACCTGAGCTGAAGGCAGAGGCTTAAACAACTGAGCCACCCAGGCACCCCCCCTTGCTTCCTTCTGAGGCCTCCCCTGAGATGCCTGTCATGTGGGAAACTACCAGCCGTGTGTTTATGACAGTTTGAGTATTACCATCTAAGACGACGTAGCTTTTCTATGCCCCAGTCCTCCCGAACCAACTTGTTAACACGCTCGTGTCTGCTGACAATCTGTTCGTGGCAATCTAGGCTCTTTCTCTCATGCTTCTCGGAATTTTTCCAGTCTCTGCCCATCCCCCACCTCAGAAGCCTGTTGCACAGTTTGCAGGGGCTTGGATAGCGACAGCCCCCTCGTGCATACCAGCGCCAGGATTGTGTGGCATGCCATTGTGTGTGTCTCCACGGCCATATGCTCGCCCAGGCTGTCGTTAACAGACATTTGGGGTATTTCCAGAATTTAGCTATTTGAAGGAGCCTTCGAGGAATGAGCCTTCTTGGGTGGGTGTATGATTTTATTTCCCTCGGGGAAATACCTAGGAGTGGGGTCGCCTCGAGGGCCATTCTTTTTGCACTCCTGGTCGGGTATGGACAGCCAGCTCCTACGCTGCATCTCAAGATGGACAGATTAGCTCCTTGTCAGTCCTCCTCTTCTCTGGGAAGTTTGGGCCATATCCCATCCTCTCTGGGGCTCAACCCTTGCTCTCCAGCTGTCTCGCTCTCTGGCTGTGGAACCCAGGCTCCCAGGGTTGTGATTGCATCTCAAAGCTCCGTGGGTCACCTGGTCCCCACTCTAGTTGATTGCTGTAACTTAAAAAATCTTTCCTGTATCAGGTACGCTGGTACCTGGTACGCTTTCTTGCTTAAGATGCCAGGGATGGGGGCGCCTGGGTGGCTCAGTGGGTTAAGCCTCTGCCTTTGGCTCACGTCATGATCTCAGGGTCCTGGGATCGAGCCCCACATCAGGCTCTCTGCTCAGCAGGGAGCCTGCTTCCCTTCCTCTCTCTCTGCCTGCCTCTCTGCCTACTTATGATCTCTGTCTGTCAAATAAATAAAATCTTAAAAAAAAAAGATGCCAGGAACGTATTGAAAACATCTTAGGGGGAGGGGACAATTTTTGCCAGCACATCTGTATGTTTGGGGAAGGAGGGTGAATGTTCTTCTGCATCAGACACCAGAAGACATCTCTTATTTAAACCTTACCCTTTGGGGAACAAACCTTTGCAATAAAGAACCGCTGATATTTGCACTTGATACACCAGCATGCAGAAGCTAAAGAGAGTTAAGTAGTTTGTCTGGAGTCTAAAGAAGAGAACCCAACGTTGTTGTGATATTTAAACCTTCCCAGGGCTCCTGGAGGGTGTGAGCAAATCTCTTTCCTTCACGTGGGAGTTCTAGAATGGGTGCTTCAGAAGATATCCTAGAGGGTCACAGGAGGATTTGATTTTTTTTTTTAAGATTTTATTTATTTGAGGGGCGCCTGGGTGGCTCAGTGGGTTAAAGCCTCTGCCTTCGGCTTAGGTCATGATCCCAGAGTCCTGGAATCGAGCCCCGCATTGGGCTCTCTGCTCCGCAGGGAGCCTGCTTCCTCCTCTCTCTCTGCCTGCCTCTCTGCCTAGTTGTAATTTCTCTGTGTCAAATAAATAAAATATTTTAAAAAAAGATTTTATTTATTTGAGAGATGGTGGGGGGGAGGGAAAGAGAGATGCAGACTCTATGCTGAGCACAGAGCCCAATACAGGGCTCGATCTCACCGCCTGAGATGATGACCCTGACATCACGACCTGAGCCCAAATCAAGAGTGGGATGCTCAACACACTGAGCCAGCTAGGCACCCCCGCAGGGTCTGATTTCATGACCTGCATGGTATGAAGTGAGTTCGTACTAGTTCATCACTCAGAACGGAGCCTGTCACATATGAGTTTAATAAACGTTTGGGGGCTGTCGATATTATCCATGACATTGTTACCATTTTTCCTGCCTTTAGAATCCCTCCCCTTCCCCCGGTATGATTTACAGAGCCATATGCCATTGGCGCCCCAAGCCTCCTCAAATAAGAGGTTCCGGGGGGGGGCTGGAATTTCCACAGTGAGAATGTTGAGGGGTAATGGCTGGGTCGATGGCACGGGGTAATAAAGCCACGGGGACTATGAGGGTGGTCTCCGGCACCGGACAGGCTGGGTTCAAATCCTGGCTCTTCTGTGGACCAGCTCTGCCATCTCAGCGTGTGGATTTTCTGCCTTCGTTGTCTGGAAGATGGAGACAATCACGGTACTATTTCATAAGATTTACTGTGGGGCGTTGAGGAGCCTCCCAATAAGAGGCACCTAGAAAAGTGCTCGGCATGTAGTAGGCAGGCATTCAATAAATGCTAGTTTGGTTAGTGTGGTTAGTATTGATCGCTATTTGCAAAATAGTTCTGGCTTTCTGTCCTCCAGGCACAGGGTGGTGTCATCCCTTCGGTTCTCTCGTGGGTGGGCAGAGCCATGCCACTAGTTCTAGCCAAGAAGTCATGAGTGGAGCGTCGTGTCACTTCTGGGCCAGAGCATTTTGGTGTTCACGCTGGACCGACCCTCCAGGGGCACTTTCTCTTGGTCACGATGGCAGAAATTTCCGAGAGACTATGGTGAGCGTAATCGCCTTGTTATTTCAGGCCTCGGAAATGTACCAGCATGATATCGCTTACCCTGACAAGTACGTCAGCTAGATGAATAGTCGAGAATACAGTACTCAGAGCATTTTAAAGATTTTATTTATTTATTTGACAGACAGAGATCACAAGTAGGCAGAGAGGCAGGCAGAGAGAGAGAGGGAAGCAGGCTCCCTGCTGAGCAAAGAGCCCGATGCGGGGCTCGATCCCAGGACCCTGGGATCATGACCTGAGCCAAAGGCAGAGGCTTTAACTCACTGAGCCACCGAGGCGCCCCTGAACGGTCTTAGTGTAACTGGATTCTTGCCATTAATTGAAAGGTCTTAAAAGTCAGAAATTCTGATTTTTTATTTGCTGTTCCCCGAGATTAGTCTTTCTGGTGAGGATCTAAAGAAGTTGCAGGCAGACATAGTTCAGTGCACATTTCCGTGGACTTTCTAACCATTGGAGATACCTGGAAATGGAGCCCACCACCTGTGAGGACCGAGTTCCCTTTTCTGGCATTCAGAACGGGTCATGTCAGAACCCATGGCGTGTCCCCCTTTCCTCCCACAACACTTATGTTTCCAGCCCTAACAGCTGCTTCGCTCTGCCATGAGAATCCTGTTGTACCCTTCAGCTTCCCACCCTCCTCCCCCACCACACAAAATCCAGTACCGAGGAAATGCCCAGGCAATGTTTGCAGGAATAAAACTTTCAACATAGAGCAGTGGTCTTCCACCTGATTCTAATGAATCATCTGGGGAGCTTAAAAAAAAAACAACAAAATCCCAAGTCTGGGCCACACCCCAGATGAATCAAATCAGAATTTCTGTGGGCTGAGTATATTCGAACTCTCCCCAGGTGATTGGAAAGCGCAGCAAGGATCCAGAACCCTAGAACCGCTGAGCTAGAGGCTGTGTGGGTCTGTGTCAGGGGGGTTAAAATAATACATTTATGCTATCATTCTTGAATAATGTCTATCTGTGTATCGTATAATGCTTTCCAGTTTGGAAAATGCAGTGAACTCTTAGACATTTAGTAAAGACTATCATCTACTGAGGGACAGAGATACACGCTGACTAATACAGGGATGTTAACAGAGAGAGAGAGAGAGAGAGAGAGAGAGAGACTGTGTGTGTGTGTGTGTGTGTGTGTGTGTGTGTGTGTGTGTTTGGGGTTGGAGAGATGTGGAGTGGAGTCAGGGAAAACGCTGAGCTCATCAGTTGATGCAAGAGCCACTGAAAGCAAGGCCAGGGTGGCGGAAGGAAGCAGCATCAGAGGAGGGCTGTGTAGCACAGGATCCTTCTGTGTCCCCCCTGTGACTTGGGGAAGCCCATGTGTAGCAGGGACCAGCACTTGGTAGGTTATGGTGGGAGAGAGTGTCTCTGCGTCAGCCTTCAAGGACGTCCTGGATGCGGTGATGTGTAACCAGAGCAGGGTCCGGTAGCTGTAGCAAGGAGAAGGGACTTCCTGGGGAAGGACCCAGATGGGTTAGGGCTGGGCTGTTGATCGCTGTAACCAGCTCCCAGGGGGCTTTGGTAGGCATCAGAATCAGAAGGTCCCAGCTCCTTGCTTTGGAAAGGAGGCCCTCCTGGATGGAGCCCTTCCTGAGGCTCCAGCTTCCTCTTCTGCCATTTCTGCACCCACACTTTTAGCTCCAGGAGGACCGCAGTGCCTGCAGCTGCTTGATGATGCCTCAGGGCCTTTGTGCCTGCTGGAGGCCTCTGCCTTCTCCTCCTGCTTAACTCCTCATCCCCTCTGCCTCACTGGGGGGGGGTCCCCTCATCCCTTCCCTGAGCCCCCACAGCATGACTTTCGAACAGCCAGGACACTTCCTCTGCTGTCCTGTCCTCCAGATGGGGGAGGGGGGAAGTATGTAATGGACTCAGGTGTCCTGGGCTCCCAGCACTGGGCAGCCTGCCCTCGGGTCAGGGAGGGGTAGTGTGTGTGGGGTGTGAACGGTAAGGCAGGTGTGCGAGAGAGCAGGTGAGCAAGTGAGTGGACGGATGAATGAGTGAGTGAGTGAGCGAGCCAGAGACGGGATGAATGAGCGAGTGAGCGAGCGAGCCAGAGACGGGATGAATGAGCGAGTGAGCGTGTGGGTGAGTGAGTGAGCAAGGCGGGGGGACGGATGAATGAGTGAGCGAGCGAGCGAGGGAGTGAATCAGTGTGTGCATGAGTGAGTAAGGCGGGGTGGACGAATGAGTGAAGGAGCGAGCCAGCGAGGGGGTGAGTGAGTGAGCGAGCCGGGGTGGGAGGGTGGATGAACGCAAGAATGCGAGTGGGGGAACAAATGAGTGGGTGGGGGAATGGGTGCGTGAGGGGCGGGGCGAGAGCCTAGGGGAAGCGCTGAGGGCTGCAGGGTGAGTGAGGAACGCGCGGGGCGGGGTGCGGGGGTGGGGAGCGGCCCACGCGGAAGTCCGAGTAAGGGGACAAGGGAGTGAGTGTGACGACCGGCGGCTGAACGAGTGGGCGAGCGGCGCCGGCTGCGAGCCCGCGGCGGGAAGCTGGAGCGCGGGCGGGAGCGCGGGCCAGGCCTCAGGGTGGCCGCGTGGCCGGGGCGGGGCGGGGCGGGGCGTTGAGGGGCCGGACTAGGGGCGTGGCAGGCCTGGGATGGGCGTGGGGAAGTCAGGCAAGGGGCGTGGCAGGCCCGGAGCGGGTGTGGCGCGGCCGGACAAGGGGCGTGGCGAGGGCGTGACTGGGCTGGACCAGGGCGGGGCGTGCGAAGGTGGGCGTGGCGCAGCGGGCCGCCCGGCGCGGAGGAAGTCACGTGGCTCGCGCTCACATGACTGGCGGCGTGATGGACCGGCTGCCCGGGGAGCCAAGCGCGGCGCCAGTCGCGGCGGCAGCTGAGGCGGAGGCTGACGAGGAGGCGGACCCGCCGGCGGCAGGTACGGCTGGCGGTCCCCTTGCTATCGCGCCCGGTCCTGGCCCCCCACCCCGTGACCCTGCGGCCCTCGGCTCTTTGGCTGCGCGCTGGCGCCCCGCGCGCCCCTGCCACGCTGCGGAGCGCGCCGCGGGCCCGGGGACCCGAGCACCTGCTCAGGTTTGTCCCGGCCGCGCCTCCCTATGCAAGCCCCTCGGGGCGGAGGCCCGTCCCCCAGTTCCCCAGTACCCCCACTCCGCTCCCCGCGGTGCCGCCCCGGCCCGCCGCGTGGGGCGCAGCCCCGGCACTTGGCGGGGCTCGGACAAGAAATCGCGCCGGCCAGGATTTGTGAGTTCCTATCCGCAGCCCGGACAGATTTCACCCTCCAGCGCTTCTGCCCCAGGGGATGAGCGTCAGCACGGAAAAGCGTGAGCGAGGCTTGGCTTTTCTAGGTTGCTCCCTGTTCAAAAGTTCCCCGCTGTAGTCCTCTAACTGGAGAACGGTTGCAGGGGCGATGTTGGTTGGAGTTGCTGCTGCTGCTTGGAGCGGGTTGGGATGGGGCAGGAGGCTGAGGGACTCCGCCTGGGGAGAGGGTCTGGCGAGGTGTCCCCTGGAGGGCTCCCAGAGTGTTTATTCATTAGGGAGAGAAGGCTGGGTAGCTGCGGGTGTTGCTGGTGGGCATTGGACTGGGCCCATTGATGTGAAAGCTTGTGGGTGAGTCTGCGTTTGGAATGAAGTCCCGCACCTCCAGAATTGGTTTTTAGTTATTTTTCATTTCATTTGTAGCCGTGTAAGGGGAAGCATGTGATGACTCTTGCTGTTGTTTAGAACACTGTGTTCTCGAGGTCACACATTTGAGCCTGGTGTGGGCAGTCCACCTCACCCGTCCCAGGGCCCCAGCCTGGACCCCTTGGCTGGTCACTCTTGGGAATGGGAGGCTGTCATTGGCTTATTATCGCTGGGATTATGAAACAGTTCCCAGTTGCTGGATGTGGTGGGGCCTCGGGGGTCTCTTTGTAGGCATGGGTGCTGTGGCAGACTTGTCCCGTGGGACTCAGCCACTGGCTGCCATTTGTGGATGGCACGAGCTCTCAAGCTTGCGCTCCCTGTGACTCGGGCGGAATAACCATGGTAGTTGGCTTTCTTTGGGGCTGTGGTGATTTTATTAGGCGTGCTTACCCTGCAGACAGTGTAGCACCTGTTTACAGAGTGCTGTCCTATAGCCAGGTGAGTCTCCAAGTGGGGTTCATGGACTGTTGGGATATGCCCTGTCATTTCATTCCATTTAAAACCCTTTGACTGTCCTATCAGGAGGTGAAGTGGTGGAACAAACCTTTTCTTTTAAAGATTTTAAATCTTTTAAAGATTTTAGTCATTTGAGGGAGAAAGAGAACGAATTGGGTGAGGGGCAGAGGGAGAAGCAGACTCCCCACGGAGCAGGGAGCTGGCTTTGGGGCTCCATCCAAGGACTCCGGGATCATGACCTGAGCTGAAGGCATACACTTAACCGACTGAGCCACCCAGGTACCCCAGAACAAACCTTTTTTACACTGGGGTAAATAAAACCCAGAAGCAAGTGACTTGGCCAAAGTGGGCAAGTATTAAGGAGGCATGTCCGGGTGGGAGTCATGGCTGGGGCGGGCGGCGGGGTGGTGGAGTCAGAAAACCTAGGGTTTGAGGCTGAGTCTTGACCGTAGACCATGAATGTCTATCTCACACCGTAACCAAGGCTGATTTTGATTTGTTGAAGGGTTTGTGCTTATGAGTGTAGAATGGAGTTTCTCTCTGGTATTCCGTCCATATAGGCAGAACCTGCTCGTGATATTGTAGGAACTGTGAGGTCTAGGTCTTTGTAGCGCCTTTGGGATTGTCAGAGAAAATGGTGTTCTCTGGTTTTCGGCATTAGATAGTCTTATAGTCTAATGCTTTGGAGCTCAATCTGTGAATGTAACTTTCAATTGTATTCAAATGTAATTTTGTAATTCAAATTACATTTCAAATGTAACTTCCAATTCAGCAATATATGGATAAATGGGTTTTCTTAAAAAAAATGTAGAACAGTATCCATTAAGTGAAAATCTCACACTGATTGCTATCACTGTCTTTTTACAAGAGGGGACGTTACTGGTTTGGGATGGATTCTCTCCTGTTTTTATGTTTTATACGTATATGGACTTAGGAAACGTGGATCTCCTCAAGCACATGTACCCACGTTCCCCTAAGTCAGTGTATTAGTTTTCTGCCACTGCTGTAACAAATTACTACGAATGTGGTGGCTTAAACAACATGAATCTGTCATCTCACAGATCTGTATAGAGGTTAGTAGTCCAGAGTAGGTTTCCCGGGGCTAGTATCAGGTGTGGGCAGGGCTGCGTTCCCCTGGAGGCCCCAGGGGAAAATCCATTTTCTGGCCTTTCTAGCTTGCACATGCCTCCCAGATTCCTTGGCTGTTGGCTCCCTTTCTCCAGCAACCATGGGTCACGTCTTTCTTAGGCTGTTGTTTTTCTGGTTTCCCTTTTCTTATTTACTTCTTCCACTTTTGAGGACCCCTGGACGACATTGGACCCACCTGGATAATCCACACCCTGTGGCTTATTTTAAGGGCCTCTGGCTGGCCACCTGCATTCCATTTGCTGCTACCTTAGTTCCCCTTTACCGTGGAAATGACAGATTCCGTTTCCAGGGCTGAGGTTGTGGACCGCTTTGGGGGGGGCATTATTATGCCTCCCACGAGCAGTGGGAGTGGCATTCTTGGTTTGTGGGGTGTGCATATCTTTCATCTTAACAGACACCCACCCCTTATCCTCTTGGCGGGTCCTGCCAGTTTGCCCCGTGACCGTAGTGTGCCATGTTAAGAACATCACTTCCTCATAACCTCCTGGACGCTACCTACAATTCTTACAAACTCCCTTCAGACTTACAATCAGAAAGTGTTTCATTTCTGTTTGGACCTCATTTCCTCTAGTGTTATTGGGGTTTAGTTGCTTGTCACAGTTTCATCTTGTGTGGCCTCTCTGAACGCACCATTCGTGTCTCCTGCTCATTTTTTGAGGAGTGTGTCTTTTCCCTTATTGATTTGTCGCGTGCATTTTTTCATTTTGAACACACGCCCTTTGGGGATTTTGTGTTAAAATTGTTACTATCATAATGTCTGATGGGAACATCCTGTTCTCTGTGCAAGATGAGATTTAATTTCAGGGCCTGTTGGGAGGTTCTAAAGCTCAGCATTTGGGACACAGTTAGAATGGCAAGGAATGAATGTGAGAGATGCGTGACTGTAATTGGAGTTTTTGAGATTGCCCTAATAAAAACACACACACACGACTGCTGCGTATCGCGGCCCCGCTTTCTGCAATCCGATGGACCTAAGTTGGTCTTGAGAACACGGGGGAACCAGCTTCACTTCTGTTGGAGTGGCTCACTTGATGGCATTCCATACATTCCATCTGGTTAAGAAGCTCCCAGCCATTTGTCTCCTGGTTTTCTCTGGGGTCACGGCTGAGCTCTGCTCATCATCCGAGCTCCTGCACACGGGCACCCACCTTCTCTGCATGCCTGGCCGATTTCCTTGCTCTCTTGGCCCCGCCACCACCCCTCGCCAGCTTCTTCTCTGGGTGTGCATTTGTCAGAATTCATTGAGCTGTCACATAACATGTATGCATATGGGTTAAATTATACCTCAGTGTGCTGTTTGCATTCTGGGAAAAAACTCTTCCTGTCCATCCTCCTTGCCATCATTACACACATTTTGGTTGTAAGCTCCCAGTAGTAAACTATTATTTTTCTTCACCTCCCAGGATCTAGAGTAAGATCTGCTCTGTAGAAAAGGCTGAGACGTTTGAAAAGAATTTTTATCGGAAGTTTTTTTAAGGATAGTATTGCATTTTCATTTGATAACAGTAGCGTGGAAATATGATTTAAGTTTGCTTTGCTGGCCTTTCAATGCTCTCCTACAGACATACACAATTTGCAAGGTAAAATGTGTCAATTTGAAGAAAGAGGAACTAACGGAATCAGTATTATGTAGAACAGATTTGCCAGAATTTGTGGTTAGCAAGAAAGTGATGTGTTCCGGGTGGGGGAATTCTGTTTTGGTATTTTTTTCCTTCCTAAGAAACAGGCAACACAAAAAGAGATGTTTGCTCGTCCTGCTTGCTGGGGAGAGACTGGAGGGGTGGTCTGGGTGTGAAGTGGGGCCGGCCGGCGGCGCAGGGGGACGCCTGGCCCCCAGAGTATGTGGAGAGCGTGACTCTTGATCCTGTTACCCTCTAAGGAGCTGTTTTCGCGCTCTCTGTGTTTTTATTATAGAATCACTCAAAAACCGTAACCAGACTTCAGCAGTAGAAGCTCTTTGTTGAAACAGTCAGGAATGAAATACCCTGTAGCCCAGGGGCCTCAGGATGGCTGAGATACATGTCCTGTCTGTCGTTTGGCTCATGGGGGACTCTGATGCCACACTTGACGTTTTCTGTTGGCTGGGTTGCCGGAGGGGAGCCCACTGGCTCTTTCTGCCTGTGGAGCGGTGTTTGGTGGGTTTTTGAGGACTCCTGACCCGTTTGGAGGTTGTGTGCTCAGCAGAGTCAAAGGGAAATTAGGTGATGCTGGATTAATTCCAGGGAAGCTTGGTACGGACTGGAGAGACTTGCGGGTTAGAAGTCCGTTTATGTGGGTCTCCCGAGAACCTTTCATACCTGATTTGTGCTGGTAAAGTTTGCTCACCACAAGTCTTACCAGTGAGTTGTAATCAAACCAGTAAAATTGCACTGTTGTCAGAGAGTTGGCACTTGGAGGAGAATGTTTGTTGTACAAGAACGTAACTGCCAGTACAGACTTTTGATAAACAGAGAACTCACCAATAATTCTGCCAGTTCAACACAACCGCTGTATTTTGGCGTTGTGAGCATCATGGCTGTCAGCTGTATGTGGTAAATACAGTGTGGGGCCGTAAACAGGTTTCCTTTCTGATTTTCTTAACGTTTCTTTTCTCCAATTTATTTTATTGTAAGGTTAGGGTATATCCTACGTATATAAAATATGTTTTAATTGACCTTTTGCTACCGGTGAGGCTTACAGCCAACAGCGGGCAGTGCATGGGTAAGTTTTTGGGGAGTCAGAAGTTACATGTAGATTTTCAGCGGTGCAGGGGGTGGGGTTATGCCCCTCACGCCCATGTTGCTTGAGGGTCAACTTTATTTCCTTTCTCCTGTGCATATGTTTTTTACGTGGCTGTCCTCATAGTGTATGTACCCCTTATAGCCTGGCCTTTCCACTGAACATTCTTTCTATGCTGCAAAAAAACAGCTTTCATCATTGCCTGTTGAAATACTGCGTGCCCGGCATCAGGCTGTCTGTTGGTGCTGCTGAAGTGCTGATGTCCTACAGTTTGTGTTCAAGACACTCTTGCCGTGTTTTATCAGAAAATGGTTCTTTGAATTGAACCAGGGTTAAAACTTGCCCTCCAGCTTGCACTTGGTCAGTGGTCTGTGTCCCACGAAGCTAGTTTGCCACCTCACAGGTGACGCCGTTACCCGCTGTGTAGCCGAATCAGAGGCTCTGTGAGCTCGGTTGCCTGGCTTTGAGAACAGGGAGAAGCCCTTGGGTGACCTCTTTGGGGCCCTTTGCAAATGTCAGAACTGAGTCCCCCTGCCCTCCGCTGAGGGGCTCCAGAGAAGCCAGAGAAAACACACACATTGGTGAGCCAGGTTTCTGTCAAGTTAAAAAACATGCAGAGTTCAACTCTGTTGCATAGGATGCTTCCTTGCATGGTGAATCTATGAATGAAGAGCACGCAAAACGCCATGAAAAGTTGGCAGTGGTCGCTCTGGTAGGAGAGAGGGGGGGTTTGACCTCCAAGGCATACAGGGCGGGGGTGGGGGTTCAGGTACTGCTGGTCTTTTAATGGTCCACCTGGGTGTATGTTGGAGATAGTTTTGTTACACGGCCCGTAGCCATGTCACAGCCTTGTGGTGTTACCTGTTTCTCATGGGAAACGTGGAAGGAAACCCTGCGATCCCAAGCCGCCAGGCGCCCTAGCTGGGCACAGGGTGTCTTGTTCTAACGTGGTTTTGTAGGCATTTTGAACTCTCTTGGGTTCTACTCTAGTTAATATTGGAAATGTATTTGTGGTGAAATACATGTGTGATTGTGTCAACATCAGAATCAATGGAGAATCCTGCCCTGAATCAGCAGGAGCCCCCCCCCCCCCCCCCCCCGGCCCCGTCCTGGCTTCCACTGTTTCTGATGTCTGTGTCTGGATGCTACCGGCGCTGGTGAGTTCAGCAGTTTCCGTGGGTCCTGGGAAAAGAAAAGCAGCAACCCAGACCTAAGGGCTGCTGGCCTGTGTTGCAGCTGGAGAGCTGTCTGGGGACGTCACCAGCAGTTCCCAGGATGTCCTTGGCCAAGGCCATCTACCATAAAGGAATCCGGCGATAGTCATGACTTAGCACTGTTAATCGTCTTGGGGACAGTAAGGTCACCTCCCAGCTCCTGAGAAACGTCCCTCACTGCTGGGTTTTCGCACCAGTGGGAGATTGAAGGTTGCGTTTGCTGCTCTTCCGAGGGAGGCTTGTAGGTGCAGTTCTGTATCTCGGGGCATCTCATGTGCCACAGGCCTTCCTTCTCGCGACAGACAGTGAAGGCAGGAGTCCCTGCAGAGTTTAGAGGTTAGCTGTGACCCGTGGAAGTGGCATGTTTCCCGAGATGGACCTGGTCACAAGTAGACAGTATCCCGTCTTCTCCCTCCTGGCGGAAGGGGCTTCCACGGAGGGCAGTCTTCACAGAGCAGAGGACGGGTTGTGTTGCTGAGGAAGCCTTGCACACGGCTTCCTGTGTGTCAGACGCTATGGTGGGGTGTCACGGAGGAGATGCTGTGACCCTCACAGTCACCCTGCGGAGTCAGCTGTTTATCACACTCCCACTTTACGGATGGGGAAACTGAGGCGGCAGCAGTCCCGTTGCTGGCCTGGGACCCGAGAGTGGGATTCACACGCAGCTGAGCGTGTGGCTCTGGTTCGGAAGCGGTAGGTGTCACCTCCTTGATCCAGTCTCCCACGGGCTTGTGTCGTGATCGCGCCTTTCACGAGTCTCCCCCAGGGTTCCCTTAAGCAGCCTTCCTGGCCGTGAACTTCCCCTCTTTTATGCACAGCGAGATTGTTCTATGTGACCATTCTCGAAATACTACGGAGGACCATTCATCGTGGGATGTCGCCTTTCTCTCTTCAGGAAGGGGGTGCACATTAGATAGTATGGCGGGATGACTGCAGGAGGTGTGTATATGGGCGGTGGTAGTTTTGCGGGAGAACCGTGACCCTCGTGGTTTGCACGTGGGCCTGGGCTCCGCGCGTCGCTATCGGAGCCCCAGTTGACTCTGGGGAGCGAGGGGTCAAGGTTGAATGGAGTGTGTTTCTTCCCGCTGAGCGGGATGTGACAGCGTTCAAAAACAAATTTCGGAATCACGGCCGAGTTCCTCCTCTCATGAAGACACTCAGATGATCCAAGCGAACGGATTCTGGAGTCTTGTGGCAGCAGACAGCAGAGTGCAGTCCTGCCTTCTCTGCACGGAAAACTGGGTCTCCATGTTCAGTGCACATTTGGCTGTGCGGGCAAGACTGACTACATACTTCTCTCACTGTGACATTCTTCCCAATTCCTAGTTTGTTCATGCCAGTTTCCAGGGCGTTCCTTTCTCCTGTTGATGAATGGCATTCCTGGTTGTCGACCCCGCGGGCGCTGGCTGGCAAGGACCTCGTCTTACTTTTTGTGGTTCCTTCCATAGACCAGTTGAGGTTTGTTCAGATGGATTTAATTGTATCTCACTTGGCTTATAATACGAGTGACTGCTTGGAATTTTATTAGTGGAGCCTCATTTGGTTGTGAATGCAGGCTTTTTAGCCTTCGCTGGGATAGAGACGCACTTAGGCCTGCGGGATGTTTTGGAATATTTTCACTTCCACGGCAAGAGATCCTAGAAAACCTGAGTCACTTTCAGGCTGAACTAACCAGACCCGGGGTGAGGGTTTAAAGAAAGAATAAAAACCAAAACCAGATTGAATTTGGTTAAAGAGAGAGAGCATGATTCTTTTTGGAATTTTTGAACTCCTTCTTTGTAAGTTATTCTAAGATTCCTCAAATTAGCTAAAACAGTATTCCTTTTAAACGCTGGGAAAAATCTCTGGGCCTCCCCACATGTAAACATTCCAAAAGTGAGAGACCGAAGAGGTTTTTTGAGGAATAAACCCAACTTGAATGGGGCCCTTTCAGAAGCAGGTTTGGTGAGCTTCATGGAGAAGCAGAGATCAGGCGGCCCCTGTGCTGGTTCCTCCTGCTCCAGTTTGAGTCAGAGGAAGTCATCTGAGAGGTGACTGTTTTTGGCACTCAGCTTCAGTTTTGTGATGTCTTCAGGAAACAGACCCGTGATTTTTTTTTTTCCTTTCTGTGGTTTGGTCTCTTGCATCTCCCTTGGAAAGGGGTAGCCCTCACAGCTGAGAATATCCTATTTGTGTGTGAGTGGCTCTCCTGTGTCCCGAGATCCCCGGGGCCATCCGCGATCTGTTTGTGATTAGCACGGAACTTCAGGCGTTTTCGCTATCATGGTGCAGAGCCCAGTGCTGGCGGCCATGAGCACACCAGGCCTGCAATTTGCTTGGTCTGGGGTTTGATCTGAAAGCTCCATGTCTGATCTGTAGGTCCTTTGGAAGAGAAAAGCTGGAGCACCAGGCACCGTGCTAGCTGCTTTCACATACCTTCTTAAGAAAAAAATTCTTGCAACCGGACAGTGATGTCGATGGTATGGTCGCCATCTTAGGGACGAGAAAACTGAGTGAGGTGAGGGAGGTGAGCTGTTGGTTCACAGTCACATAGGAGTCAGTGACGTGTGCTGAGACCATCTGAGCTCTGGCTCCGGGCATGGGGTGTGCCTGTCCCTGCTCCTCTCCCTGTGAGTCAGGGAGCTAGCACGGAATTGGACATCATCAGGTAGCCTGGTGCGGGTTCTGGCTCCGAGAGACTCAGCTGGCCAGCTCTGTGACCTTGGGCTGGCCCTGCTGCCAGCTGAGCCTCGTTTTCACATCTGTAAAGTGGGACCAGCACCTGCTTACGGGGTTCTCTAGGGCTAAGGAGTGAATGTGAAGCATTCAGTAAGGTTCCAGACAGAAAGAAATGTGTACATTGGGAATGGCCCCAGTTTGAATGGTGGTGGGTACTGCACGCGGCTGTCCGGATGGCCGGCTTCATCCCTGTCTTTGAATTCGAGGGAAGAGTTAGGGGAGTGGGGAGACACATTTATTAAGGGCAACTCTGTTTGCTTTGCGCATTCAGTGGCTGCGTCTCGTTCTGACTTGTAGCTTCCTGGTCACAGGGGCGACAGGGACCCCATGGGCCGCTGCGAGTTTCTGTGGCCGCGTCGCCAGCTGGACTTTTCTGCTTGAGCCTGGAACAACTGGAGGGTTTCACAGGTGGATGATTTTCCCCGTCTTGGTAGACACCTTCATTCAAGGTCGCAGGCCACTGTGTTCCAGGCACGGCGCTGGCGGCGAGAGGCAGTTTGTATCCACAAGCTGGAGAGAAGAGCGGGAATTCGTAACACATGTGACAGCCTCACTGAGGTCTCAGTCACACACACCTAATTCTCCCATTTGAAATCTCCAATTTGGTGGTTTCAGTGTATTCATGGAAGTGTGCAGCTGTCGCTGGCCTCAGTCTTCAGGCCTTCTTGTCTCCCCCGGGAGGAACCCCAAAGCCTTCATGGTCAGTCTTCATTCCCCAGTCCCTCTCCTCCTAGTCTAGGCGCTGTTGATCTTTCTGCCCCTACGGATTTGCCTCTTCTGGGGCATCATGTAAGCAGACACCTGTGTGTACGTGTGCCTTGGTGCCTCACTTCCTTCACTGAGGGTCAGGTTTATCCACGGGGTAGCACGGACCGGTGCGCTGTCACGCTGTGTGGCTGCGTGGCGTCCCATCTTATCGAGACTGTACCTTACCCATTCATCGGTCGGTGGACATGTGGGCTGTTGTCACGTTTTGGCTGTTGTGAGTAGTGCTGCTGTGCACGTCCATGCACCCTTATTTGTGCAGACACAGTTTTCATTCCTGGCAGTGGAATGACCGGGTCCGATGGCAGCCTCTCTCTGACCCTTGGAGGGATTGCTGGACTGTTTTCCAGCAAGTACATGGGCTCCAGTTTCTCCATGTCCTCACCAACACTTGTTAGTGCCTCTTGTTTATTTTTCTTTTTTATGCCTGTCTTTTTGATTATCGCCATCCCAGTGGGTGTGAGATGGAATCTCATTGTGGTTGGGTGTCTTTTCATGTGCGTATTGGCCTTTCCTGTATTTTTTGGGGAAATGTGTATTCAAATCGTTCATCCATTTTTAAAATTAGGTAGTTTGCCTTTTTACTTTTTAGTTCATTTTATTTTATTTTTTGGGTAGTTTTATTAAAAAAAAAAACATGAGTTTTAAGAATTTCTTTGTATAGGGGCGCCTGGGTGGCTCAGTGGATTAAGCCGCTGCCTTTGGCTCAGGTCATGATCTCAGGGTCCTGGGATCGAGCCCCGCATCGGGTTCTCTGCTCCGCAGCGAGCCTGCTTCCTCCTCTTTCTCTGCCTGCCTCTCTACCTACTTGTGATCTATCTCTCTGTCAAATAAATAAATAAAATCTTTAAAAAAAAAAAAAAAGAATTCTTTGTATATTCTAGACACACACCCGTTATCAGATCCGCGATTCCTCCGTGTTTCCCCCCATTCTGTGCGTTGTCTTTCAGCTTTCTTCACGGTGTCTAGCAGCAGGACAGCCTTTAATTTTGATGAAGTCCAATTGATCTCTCTTTTTTTTTTTTAAGATTTTATTTATTTATTTGACAGAGATTACAAGTAGGCAGAGATGCAGGTGGACAGAGAGGGGGAAGAAGGCTCCCTGCTGAGCAGAGAGCCCAATGTGGGGCTTGATCCCAGGACCCTGAGATCATGACTTGAGCTGAAGGCAGAGGCTTAACCCACTGAGCCACCCACGCGCCCCCAGTTGATCTCTTTTGTTCTTTTGTTGTTTGTGATTTTGGTGTCAACGGCTAAGAAGGCTTTGCCTCACTCCAGGTCAGGAAGATCTGGTTCTGTATTTTCTGCTCAGAGTTGGCAGTTTTAGAGCTCTCAAAATGGACCCTGGACCTGCATGTTTTAGTTCTCGTGTGTGGTGTGTGGCTGGGTTCCAGCCACGTTCCTGCGCACGCAGAACGCACAGGCGGCACGTGCTGAGTGCACCCCCCCCCCGGCTTGGCAGCGTCGGGGAGCCCAAGCTCCCTGAGCTGGGGTGGGGACATGGTGAATGTTCAGGGGTGGGAGAAGCCTGTGGGTGAGACGTGGAGGCTCGGCAAGGAGGTTCAGCCTGGAGAGTAGGAAAGGATCACGAGCCTCTTCACGGAGCTTTGGAATACGCTTGCTGTTACAGGAGTGTTTGAACCGAGCTTTGGAGAGGATTCAATTCCGAAATTCTCGGCTAAGAAGTACCCGAGTACTTGGAAGGACCTGAAGAGATTGTTTATTTTTACTTTGCTTCAAGGTAAAAACACTTGAACCATTGCAGGAAGATGAAAACCTTTCTTCTCTTACTGTGCAGGTTCACTATCCGTATGGCGCGTTACGGCTTTGTACAATCAGCGTTTTTGCCTTAGTTACTCTGGGGAACAGTGGCAATGGCTGCAGTTGGCCAGGAGGCCATGATGGGGGTGGGGAGGTGCTGCCAGTGTGAGCGGTCCCTGCTCGGGGCTCACCACGGCGGTGTGTAGCTCACTGAGTCAGGGTTCCTGTCGCCGGGGGGACCTCGATGAGATTTGGTGCGGACGAGTGGGCAATAGGCTGCTTCCCTGCCCACGAGAGCAGAGCGGGCCTCCATTTCTGTATGTGGCTTTCTTGCTCACGGGACTTTGAGGACTTTCATTGAGGCAGCAAGTGATTCCTGCGCACTTATTGTGCACTGCAAGCCATTCTTGATCACCGGGACGCCACGTATGGGTCGAGAGGGTGCAGGCCTATTTTTCTGGAGAGGATGGTCTTGTCGGGGGAGGCGGACAGTTTCCAGACGCACTGAACCAGTGACTGTGTTTGCACGTGGAGGGGGGAGAGGGGACAAGTTGCAGTTGTCTCCGAGTACACGTCATGGGAAAGTGGTGTTGGTTCCAGGATTCAAAGGAGGTGAAAGAGCTGGCCTGCGGGTGGCCGGGGAGGGGGTGGCCCCCGCAGGCGAGCAACAGCATGCAGACTCCAAGCGGCAGGTGCCTGCTGTGGCTAGAGAGAGGCGAGCGGAGGGGCGGCAGGACTGGAGTGTCTGCTGGTTGAGAAGAGAGAAAGGGACACTTGTGGGGGGCTGGAGGGGCAGGTGTGAGGAAACCTTGCACAAGGATCTGTTCCCCTCCGGGATTGCCATGCTGATCACAGGCAGGAAGCTAAAATTTCAGTGTCTTCAGTCTTCCTTTCTCTCTCTCTATTTTTTTCCTTTGAGAGAGAGAGAGTGCGCGCACATGTTTAAGTGGGGGCAGAAGAAGAGAGAGAGAATCTTAAGCAGACTCTGCACTGAGCAGGGAGCCCAACATGGGCCTCGATCCCAGGACCCCCGGGATTGTGACCTGAGCTGAAGCAGAGTCAGACCTTAACCGATGGAGCCACCCAGGCACCCTGGTTTTCTCTTTTTAATGCCACTGTCGTACATCTGGGATTACTGAGGTCACTGCACCAATGCTCAGAAGAGGGTTTCTTTTCCTTTTTTTTTTTTTTTTTTAAGATTTTATTTATTCATTTGACAGAGAGACACAGCGAGAGAGGGAGCACAAGCGGGGGAGTGGGAGAGGGAGAAGCTCTCTCCGCTGAGCAGAGAGCCCTGATGTGGGGCTTGATTGCAGGACCCTGGGATCATGATCTGAGCCGAAGGCAGACACTTAATGGCTGAGCCACGCAGGCACCCCAAGAAGAGGGTTTCTGAAAAAAAGTCTTACTCAACATGGGTGTGTATAAAAGCCATCCAGGGAAGAGTCCATTGGCAGGAAAAAAACGTAGCATTCTCTAGGAACTGATGCTAAAGATAGAATAAAAAATAGAGCAGAATGTTTTGTGAATGAGGCTGTTCTTCATGCATTTTCAGTAGCTGGGAACAGTTAGTGGGAGACTGGCTCCCTGATTTTTTAGTTGCATATCTGAGATCTTGTGCAATCACTCCAGGTTCTTAGGAAGACAGAAGAGTGGTTGTTAGGTAAAAAATCAAGATGAAAAGATGATTTGCTGGCAGCCGTGGTGGAGAAGTGTAGGCCCTACCGGAATGGTGAGGGGGAAGCAGGTGAGATGCCTGGGTGTGAGGCAGCCGGGCCTCTTGCTGATGGGAGTGCGATGTGGCTCAGTTGCTCAGGGAGCTTGGAAGTACTGGCCAAGCTGGACCCGTGAACTCCAGGAACCCGGGGACCTCACTGTAAGGACCGTGCCCAGCAGAAGGGAGTGTACGTGGCCCCCCGCCGTGTGCCAAGCGCTCCTGGCAGCGCCACGCGTCCAAAGGAAACCCGGCAGCTAGCCAGGTGTCCAGCAGTGGAACAAGAAGCTAGACTGCAGCCTGAGCCCATGGTGGGGTCTGTAGCGGTGACTGTGGCACGCGGGGACACGGGTGGGCCTCATGCAGCATGCCCAGCGGAAGCAGGCAGAGTCGGGGGGTACTTATAGCCTGATGCCACTTACGCAACAACGGACCAAAGTTACGTGTGGGGCTGAAAGGTGGCAGTCACCTTTGGGGAGCGGAGGGGAGCCTATGTGTCCCCTCTCTCCGTCTAGGTGCAGCCATCTGCCAGGCACGGAGCCGAGCAGAGTTGATGTGTGCACTTGGTGCACACGTGCTCTCTTTGGGACGAAAACGCAAAGGGAATGATTACGTTTGTTGTATATGTGAAATACAGTACTCGCATGCGCTTTACGGATGCGTGTGGACACGTGGGAAGCATGCTGGCCTGCCTGCAGATGCTGCCCGCGGGCCTGGGGCAGTGGGTGCTGGCGGATGGCAGTGGTGGTGTGCCCTGTAATGTGTTTTCTGTAGCTGCCGTCTTTCCAGAAAAACACATGGCACAATGTTATCTTCCGTGAAATCTCCGTGGTGGATACACGGAGTCTGATAGTTTCTGTACTTTTATGTACGTTTGAAATATTTCACAACAAAAACAAACGTAAATGCATTTGTAGAGTACCCAAGAACAGAGCTTGATGAAAGGAGAACAGGGTTCGTGGTGATCGTGTTATGTGAGTGGCTAAGAGCCTAGGAGGTTTTTGCTTTTACAGAAAATTTGGAAGAGAAATGTGGTCATGTACACAGGTGGAAACACGCTTTGTGTGTAAAAATTCCCCTATGGGGTGCCTGGGTGGCTCAGTGGGTTAAGCCTCTGCCTTCGGCTCAGGTCGTGATCCCAGGGTCCTGGGATCGAGCCCTGCATTGGGCTCTCTGCTCGGCGGGGAGCCTGCTTCCTCCTCTCTCTGTCTCTGCCTGCCTCTCTGCCTACTTGATCTCTTTCTGTCAAATAAATAAATAAAATCTTTTAAAAAAGTCCCTATATGTTGTGGGTCTGTCCTTGTGGGGAGTATGTGCAAAGGGGAATCAGATGTGTGCACGCTGTAGGGGGAGCGGCATTCTTTCTCTTCTCTTTTTTTCTCGGTGGGGGGTACAGAGGGACAGAGAGAATCCCAAGCAAACTCTGCGTAGTGTGGATCCAGATGCGGGGCTTGATCCCAGGACCCAAGACCATGACCGGATCTGAAATCAGGAGTTGGGTCCCTCTGGAGTAGTTTTCTTTTTTAAAGTGTCATAATGGTCCATGAAGTAGGTTGGTAAGAGAAAGCTACATCTGAGCAGTAGCGAAGCTGGGGCCATGAGAGTTTCTGTGTGTCTGAGCTCCGAGTTACGAGGGTTGTTCATGGTGCTCCCTGGCCGTCCGCCTGCTGAGCTGTCACTTCTGAGGCCGTGGTCACCATAAGGACGAAGACACTGTTGCTTCCGTTTCCTGAGAACAGCTGAATTTCAGAAAAACAGAGTAGCTTAAGACAGTTGTGGATCAGATGTAGAAACCTGTTTTGTGAGCCTGAAGAGGAATATTCCTTTGAAAATCGGGGACCCTGCTAATTCCATTTCCTGTTATTTTGGTGGAAGAGTTGTCATCTGGAATGCCATTGGTCACTGCCCTCTCTGCTGATGCGTTCAAGCACGGTGGCAACACTTATGAACACCTGCCTCATTTTTGTCAGATTTTCCATGGGTCCAGGCAAGGTGCTGCGTTCCTTCCTCTGCTCATCCTTGTTCGCTGGAACTCAAACTGTAGCCCCCTTGACCAGCAGCCCCTGCCCCTGGGAGCTTGTTAGAAACTCATTTAGAAACTCAGGGTCTGAGGCCTCACCCTGGGACTCTGACGATGAGCCCAGCAGTCTGTGTGGGTTTTCACCTGTAAAACATCTGTGACCCACAATTCGAACCATTTTCAGGTGTGTAATTCGTGGCGGTAAGCACATTCACACTAGTGTGCAACTATCACCACCGTCTGTCTCCAGAACTTTCTCATCTTCCCAAATTGAAACTGTGTCCCCATGAAACACTGACCCCCCCCCCCCCCCCCCGCCCAGCCCCTGGCCCAGCTGTCCACTCTCTGTGTCTGTGATTTTGACGAGTTCGGGGATCTCCTATAAATGGGATCCCACAGTGTTTGTCCTTCTGTGCCCGGCTGCTTTCACCAGGCACTGAGGTTCATCTGTGTTGGGGCCGGTGCCAGGGTTCCTTCCTTTTTAAGGCTGAAACTATCCCACGGTGCGGACGGACCACGTCATGTGGTGACCACGTCATCTGCGGGACTTGGCTACTGGAACTTGTGGTGCGAATGACCCCTCTTCATGGTCCTGCTTCCAGTTCTTGCAGGGAGAGACCCAGCAGTGGGACTGCTGGTTACGGGGTGATGCCCACTCTGTTTGGAGGCTGGACCCCCGAGACTGTGCCGTCCCTCGCTGGCCCTTGTCCTGCCGTGTTCTGGTGAATGGGCGGCCGAGGATGGTGGTCGTGGTGGATCTGCGTGGTGGTAGAACCGTGAACTTGGGGGCCATCAGAACGTGTCCCAGTGCACCCTCCTACTAAACTCAGACAGTGGGAACCTTCCTCCCTGGCTGCCTCTGGGGGACGAATGACCTATCGAGATTTGGGAAAAGCCCTTGATGCTGGGAGGGGCTCTATGCAAGTGGTGAGAACCCCAGGCAGTTGTGGGGCTGAGCGTAGTTAGGGACACCTGCATGAGCTCCATGCAGCCCTGGGCATGGGTTAGTGTGTGTCCCTAGGGGTGGCTCCCGGGACTGGCTGGCCTGCACCCGCTGTGCAGCATCTCATGGCCTGTGACTTCTGCAGCCCTCGGTGCTTGCTGAGGCCGGCTTAGTGTGAAGTATGGGTGTGGCTCACCAGGCAAATCCTCTTGGTTTGCCAAAGCTCTGGCTGTGCTGAGTGAGTACTGGCCTGGTTATTAGCTGCTGTCAGAGCACGGGGAGCTAGCCGTCTCTGCGTGCGTGCCCCTGGTAGGACCGCCACCCACGCGCTCTGACAGAAATGTGTTGGGAGGGCTTGGTGTGTTGGACATTTCATTGTGTCTCATGGGTGGATAGCTGGCTTGGAGAATCACAGCATTTCAGAGCTGAGGGGATGCTGAAGACGGCTCACTGACTGGTACCCTTCGTGCACTGCGGAGAGGCAGAGGTGTGCACTGGGGGTCCCACGGGGCGCTGGTGGCTGGTTTGGGAGTGATGCCTGTTTCTCTGACGCCTGCCAGGCTGTCTGGCAGTAGCAAGGTGTCCGGAGGAGCGGGGCCTGAGCCTCACGAGCCCTGCCATGCGTTGAGGCCTTGGTCTGTGGCCGGCCTGGAGCCCAGCGCCCCAAACACCTGTTGTTAAGGGCAGTTGGGTCTACATTTTAGTCCATGGATGCCAAAGACTTTGAAGTTGAACACCAGAATTTGGAAAGGAGGCTGGGGGATTACGAGTGATTTCTAAGAGCTAGTTATTTTCAGCTCTGTTGTGTCGTTTCCCCACAAGGGCCACCGGGGCAAGGAGGAATCAGCCTGCGGGTCTGAGTCTGCGGGTGTGGGAGCAGCTTCCCTCCCAGTGGCTTGTGGGCGGCGTGTCCAGGCCAGGCCTTGTTCTGGACTGGGCTTCCGTTTGGGTCCGAACCCTACGGTTGAGCAGGTTGGTGCCAGAAGGGTTGGGGCCGGGAGGGCACACCGCTAGGGGGGCATCCGAGGGGTGGTTGTGGTCATCGAGGTGCACCGAGGGTAAGGGGCAGGCGTCCTTACCCCCATCTTACTGGTGATAAGTGGTGAGCTCAGGCAGTCACCTGCCTGGCCACGTGATGAGGAAGTGAGACACCGGATATCAGCACATGGGTCTCTGACGTCAGAACCCATCCTTCCAGCCCTTCGGTCTGGGGCCCAGCCGCCTCTCTCCTTGTCTGCGTCACCTGTCGGGGCTGGGTGGGCACGCAGTGTGTCTCTTTTATGAGAGTGTTGAGGTCCTGTCTGCCAACTTGACATTCACTCCCACAGAAAACCAGAGTCTCCCTCCACGTGTGCCCGCTCTTTCCGTGGTGAGTGGGCCATTACAGGACAGGTGGCTGAATGACAGGACCTGTTTTTCCTTCCTAAACGGTTTTGTTTTTAAAAAAAAAAAACATGGATGTCTTCATTCAGGAAGCGGATACTTGGGGCCATAGCTTCCTTAAAACTGAAGCTTCTCCGGAGGGGCTCTTCTTCCGGTGGCGGGACCCATCGGGAGCGCGTGCTGTGTCTGCAAGTTAAAAGATGCCACTTGGAGTCTGACTTGAAAAAAAAAATTTTTCTTTTTGTTTTTTTTTTTTTTTGTTCTGACTTTTAGCTTCTCCTGTGGTCAGAGTTCAGATTCTTCAGCAGCACATGACTATTTGGTAATCATTACTGAGCGTACGTTCTGTCTTGGGATATTATCTTACTTTAACCATCAGGAAAAGAACAAACCTAGTACGTGCTTGATAGCGAAAACTCCCTCTTACTTACAAATTTTATTTTATTTAATTAAATAAATTAATAAATTAATCAAAATTAATTAATTAATTAATTTAGTTTTTACTTACAAATTTTAGTCAAGACTTCTTGGTGCTTCCCAAATTATCTTTCCCTCATTACTTCTATCTTTCTGACAGTGCCCTTTTTTGCATCAGATAGGTGTTTTCTTGTGTACTGCTGAAATTCCTTTGTTTTGGTCCCTGTATGATTTCTGGTATTTTCTTAGGGATTGCCCTGGGAGTCACAGTTTGCATCTTAATGTGTCGCAGTCCAGCTTGGATGGTACCAGTGTAAATTCAGGTGTGTGTGTGGAAACCTCGCTGCTGCACAGCTCCCTCTGCTCTGCGCTCCCTCACTGTCCTACAGATCGTATCCCTGTAAATGGTATGCGGTCAAAGCGGATTTGTAGGCTTGCCCAATGCAGCTGTCTTCTAAATCAAGCAGGAAAACAGTTACAAGTGAGGAGTAAGTTTCTGCTGCCTTTCATATTTACCTGTGTAGTTCTGGTTCCCGTTCTTTCTTCATGTGGATTTGTTTCTCGCAAGGAAGGGCTGCTGGTGCCAAGGTAAATTTGCCGTTTTTGCTCTTCTGGGGCTGTCTTAATTTCTCCTCCGTTCTGGAAGGATAGTTTTGCTGGTTGTAGAAGAGGGTTGACCGTTCTGTCCGGCACTTTGTGCCATCCCACTGCCCTGTGGCGTCTGTGGCTTCTGAGGAGTCAGCTATCCACTTGCTGATCTGCCAGTGCTTTCAGGTTTCTCTTTGTCTCTGGATGGTTTGAACAGTGCAGTTGTAATCTGTTTAGTTGTGAATCTTCCCGAGTCTATCTTAGTTGGAGTTTTTTGGATTCTTGGATTTTTGGGGGGAGATTTTATTTTTATTTGAGAGAGAGTGTGAGCATGTGTATGTGCACACAGGGGCAGGGAGGGACGGGGGAGGAAGAGGGAAGGAATCCCAAGGAGTCTCCGCACTGAGTGTGGAGCCTGACATGGGGCTTGATCTTACGACTCCAAGATCATGACTTGAGCTGAAACCCTACAGTTGGTTGCTTAACTGAGCCACCCAGGTGCCTCATGGGTTCTTGGATTTTAAAAATCAAATCTTGGAAAATTTTGGTGATTCCTTCAAATATTTGTTCTGAACCTTTCTCCTTTGAGGCCCTTGATGATGGTGATGTTGGTGCACTTGATGGTGTCCCCAGGTCTCTGAGGGTCTGTCCATCTTCCTCATTCGCTCTCCATTCTGTCCTCCGAACTAGACAATCTCTGTTGGCCTGTCTTTCCCTCTGCCCTTTCGGATCTGCGGTTGCATCCCTCTAGTGAATTTTTCATTTCATTTATTGAGCTTCTCCAATCCAGAATTTCTATCTGCCTCTCTTGCACAACTTTTTTAATCAGTATTTTCTGTTGCTGAGACATGGTTCTCCTACTTTCCCTTGGTTCTTTAGAGATGGTTCCCGTTAGTTCTTGGAACCTAATTCTAATAGCTGACCTATGGTCTTTGTCACATGAGTTCAAAGCCTCGCCATCCTCGAGGACAGTTTCTGGTGGAGGTTTTTTCCTTGTGTTTGGCCATCCTTTCTCATTTCTTTGCATATCTTACAACTTTAGTTGTTAACTGGATGGTTTAGTATATGTGTTGCCAAAGCGAACACTAACTGGACCGTTTAAATAATATAATGTGGCAACTCTGGAAATCACATTTTCCTCCCTCCCCAAGGTGTTGCTGCTTACCGTTGACTTTTTTTAACGACCTCTCTGAACGAATTCCCGTAAAGTCTGTTGTGAGTGTCGTGTGGCTGCCGTGACAAAGCACAAACTAGGTGGCTTGAAGCAGCAGAAACGTCTCACGGCCCTGGAGGTAGGAAGTCTGAGATCCGGGTGTGGGCAGGCTGCGTGCGCTCCCAGCCCACAGGGGAGAGTGCTTCCTGCCCCTTCCAGCATCTGGCTGCCGTGGGCCACCCTCCACCTTCTTGGTTTGTGGCCACGTGGCTTCAGTCTCTGCCTCTGCTGTCATGTGCCCACCCCTGTGTGTTGGTCTCTGGGGCTTCATGTCCTCCCTCGTCTTATGAGGACTCTAGTCACAGTGGAGTGAGGGCCTGCCCTATTCCAGTGTGGCCTCATTTTTTTTGTTCTTTTATGAAAGATTTTATTTATTTTCTCGAGGGAGAGAATGCAAACATGAGCAGGGGGAAGGGCAGAGGCAGGGGGAGAAGCAGGCTCCCTGCTGAGCAGGGAGCCCAGTGTGGGGCTCGATCCCAGGAGCCTGAGATCATGACCCGATTAGAAAGCAGGTGGTTACCCAACTGAGCCACCAGGGTGCCCCCAGCGTGGCCTCGTTTTGACTTAAGTAATCATCGCAGCGATATTACACTCTGGCTTGCCGCACATCTTCAGTTTCCTGTGTTCTGAAAACGCGAGT
Organism: Meles meles; assembly: GCF_922984935.1. NCBI lineage: Eukaryota > Metazoa > Chordata > Mammalia > Carnivora > Mustelidae > Meles > Meles meles. The sequence goes on from NC_060086.1 coordinate 15,279,060, forward strand.
TCCGACCATTTTTGCTTCTCTCGAAGGAAGGATTTTCAGAGGTTCTTACTCTGCCGCTTACTGGAGTCGCGCACCTTCTACACGTAAGGCGTTCCTGGTTCTCGTTTGTGTTCTATACGCTGCAGTCATGCCGACTGTACAACAGCGGTGTTGGCATGTGTATGGGTGGTGCCCCCTCACTGGGAACAACTCGGGAGCATCTTATCAACCCCCAAAGAAGCCCCTTATTTTCCAGTCCTCACTTCCCAGTTCTCCCATCGCTGCTCCCCACCCCCAGCCCCAGGCGGGCGCTTTTCCGCTTTGTTTCTGTACTTTGCATGGACTCATCCCATACGTGGTCCTTGTGTCTGGCTTCTTCCGCCATCGTGTTTTCAGGTCCGTCTTGTAGCGTGAATCTGTCCTGCATCCCTTTGTACAGCACACTAGTAGTTTGTTCGGATAAGCCACCCACTTTGGTTTATTCCTGGACAGTTGGTGGCCAGTTGGGTTTCTCTGCTCTCTGGCTCCTGCGGACCTTTGTTTGCAGGTGTCTGTGTGGACATCCACGTTCACCTCTCTGGGGTATTTCTGCTGGTGGGACTGCGGGCTCACACGGGGGCTCTGCCTCTCACACTGTGGGGACGTGCCGGGCTGTTCTGGAAGACGGCTTCCACCAGCACGTGTGATGCTTTTCCGCATCCTGGCCAGTGCTCACTAGTCCCTGTCTTTCTTTTCTTTTAGATGAGAGCTGTCACAGTGGGTGGCTGTGATTTGCATTTCCATGACGGTCTGGAATGTTGGAGCATCTTTTTATGTGCTTAGTGGCCACTGGTATACCTTGGGAGGAATGTCTATGCAAATCCTTGGTCCATTTTTAAATCGGGTTGTGTGTCTGTCTTTTATTTTTACTGTGTCGTCAGAGTTCTTTATGTATTCCAGATATGTTTCCTTTCAGGTATAGGTATTTGCATATCTCTTCTCTGATAAAAATGTTCTTCCCCTGGTACCTTTTTACTTCGTTTTTCCTGTCTGTCCACATATTCTGTGCTCTGATTACACAAAACTTTGTTTTTCCCAGACATGCTACTTTTCATTCCTGAAAACGCAGTAAATAGCAGTAGTCAGTCATTTGGCAAGCTTTCTTTGAGGCCCTTCTGTGTGCCAACCACCCTCCCCCGCTCAGCAGGGATGATCCCCTGGAGCTTGTGCTGGGCCGCTGTGTCTGGTCCCCCTTTCTCATGATCAGGGTGCTGTTAAAGTTAGGGCACAGTGGGATTCCCATTTGCCCTGGAGTTTGGATCCTCACGAACTGTGCCCAGCCTTGGGGACCATCCATAGCTGTGTACAGAATATGTATTAGCTCAGTGAGCCTGCAGTGTTTGTTACTGTCCTCGAGTGGGCACTTGAGAAACACTTGTTGGCTCCTTGACTGAGAGGACATGTGGTCCCTGAAGAGAGTAGGTAAACAGTTTAAGGCCAGCAAAATATTTTTACACGGAAAGGGGCTGGGTTCTTAGGATGGGAGAACCTTCTGGAGCTGTGGTCTCCACATTTTGGCCATTAAGATATCGGGGACTCTTAATATATACACACGTACACACACACGTGCACACACACGACATACACATGCACAACCATGCTTGTATGCACAGACACACTTGCACATTCACACTTATATACGTACACACCCCATATACTCCACTTCTTAAATTCTTATGGGTACATCCATAACCACATACCTCACACTTGTATACACTTGCACATACACTGTATACACGTACCACCCCCATACACACAGTCACACTCATGAACACACATACACCCACGTGCACACACCCACTCGGACACATGCACACACGCTCACATATGCTCACACATATCACACTCCTCTACGTGCTCACGCACACGTATGCATGCACACGCACACGATACACATTTAGGAAGTTATGTGCATGGCTGTCCTGCATCACGTGTGTTGACACAGGAGTGTCACGTTGTGGAAGGAGAGCTGGAAATACAACTAGAATTGCTTCTGTTTTCTCCTTGTGCCCGGCGGGCAGTTTTCACCCTGGGGTATGTGCCCGCACTCGGGAGCTTTCTGCTTTAGGGCACATAATACTGAGCTTGTGTGTGCAGTTTTTATGAGGACCTTGGGGTTCTCAAGTAAGCATTAAGGCCGTAGTTTATTTTCTTTCTTTAATCTTTAAGGTCAATTAAAGGCAACTACATTTTCAACTCAAATGCTGAGTAATTTCACGGATGGAGATAATCTGGTCTTTAATTCTGTTTAGAATAGAAGCCGTACTCTTACTCTGAAGTGTTGTTTTAAGAAGGAAATCATGAAAAATGATACAGCCAAGTTGTGGAAAATTTGGAAAAAAGAGGAAAGAAATCTGCATTTTGTTGTGGTTACTTATAGCAGTGTTGGTTAGAGGAGGACCCCCTCCCCCTCTCTGGGGTACCTTAACTTTACTGTGTTTTTTAACCCAAAAGAACTTTGTTTCTTGAGAACTCTCCGTACTAAAAACCAAACTGGCTTTTTAACATGACTTCCGTGTTTGTTAGCCTGTGGTCTCTCTGCTCGGTCTCTGGCTGCTCTGTGAGGGGTGGGCGGCTCCTGCCTATAGGGAAGCGGAGTGATTCTTTGGCTTGTGAGATTGGGAATCTTTTAATATTTTATTTATTTGACAGAGAGAAATCACAACTAGGCAGAGAGAGAGGAGGAGGCAGGCTCCCTGCTGAGCAGAGAGCCCGATGTGGGGCTCGATCCCAGGACTCTAGGATCATGACCTGAGCTGAAGGCAGAGGCTTTAACCCACTGAGCCACCCAGGCGCCCCTAGATTGGGAATCTTAACTCTAAGCAAGCATGGGGGTTTTTTGCCTGCATGGAATTGGAATGCTTCTTTTGGCACACGGAGTCATAGGTGTTCACTGTAGAAACGGTGGGACAGAGAAATTGTACAGCTTGCTCTTCAGTTTTAACCTCTTTCTGAACTGTAGAGAAATGGGGGACTCTTTTCCATGAAACTTGTAAAAAGCTCACATTTGTCCTGTCGAAGTTGAAAACTCGGTCTGACTGGTCTTGCATCCGTGGGTGTATTTGCTGACTCCTGGTTGGGTGGACGCCTCACGGCTGCGACTCTTAGGAGCAGAAGCTCCACAGCCTGAATGATGGGGGGTGATGTGGCCACGGTCCAGGTGCTGAGGGAGCGCACGGTGGTGGGAGGGCCGGCCGGGGGCAGCCTCCACTTTTCCGAGCAGTTGTTTTTATTGGCCATTTACCTTCTCTTGTCCAGACTCGCCCACGCCCCAAGTCAGCCAGCGGAGGGACCCGCACCCCAGTCGGATGCAGATGCCACAGGGGAACCCACTGCTGCTGTCCTGCACCCTGCAGGAGCTGCTGGCCAGGGACACTGTGCAGGTGGAGCTCATTCCCGGGAAGAAGGGCCTCTTCCTGAAGCATGTGGAATACGAGGTCTCCAGCCAGGTGAGGGGCAGGCGGCGTGTGCCGGCTGGGAGAGGAGGTGGGGTGGGGGTGGCGTGGGGGGAGATGGGCTGCGAGGGAGTCTGTGTGTTGGTCTTAGAGGGAAAAGCCGACACCAGGCGCGGAAAGTCAGGCCGCCTGACAGATGTTTGCACAGCTGGGGTGTCCCCGTGTCTCCTTCTGGCTCAGCCACACCCCAGCTCGCTCAACCTGCCTTCCCTGGCCCCGTGTCTGGGAAGCTGCTTGGAGGAGTGCCCCTGGTATGCGGGGCACAGGCTGGCCTGACTCCATCCTTGAGGGTGGAGTGTGGGCTCCGGGTCATGTCTGGATGGCGGGGTCGCCGTGCATCTTATCCTCACTGGGGACGCTGCCTGCGCTCTTAGGGGCCCCCGATACTGGAGTCAGGGAGGCGCTGGGCACCTGGCCGCACGTCTGTGCGGTGACGGGATAGCATCCGCGGTGCTAACTAACTTTCTTTTTCTCTTTCTTTCTCTCTCTCTTTCTTTCTTTTTAAAGATTTTATTTACTTGTTTGCCAGAGAGTGAGAGAGAGCAGGAGTGAACGGCAGGCAGAGAGAGAAGCGGGTTCCTTGCTGAGCAGGGAGCCCGACGCAGGACTCAATCCCAGAACCCTGGGATCATAACCTGAGCTGAAGGCAGACGCTCAACCAACTGAGCCCCCCCAGGCTTCCCTCCGTTCTCTTTCTATATCCTGGTGCTGTTAGATCAGATACTGGGGTAGTTTTTGTTCAGAAACCGAGGATTAAGTCATCGATGAGCTGACAGCATCGTTGGGCTTGTGGAGTCGCACTGTGTTATTGGGGGACGCGCCGGGACAGGTGGAGTGGGGCTGTGCCGGCATGACAGTGTTGGGCCACTGTGGGGCTTCGGTTGGAAGAGTCCGTGTTATCCTGGGGAGGAAGCACATTTTCCGAACCAAATGGCCGTGTGTGTGTTGTGGGAGTCTGTAGTCACAGGGTTTGTGTGTCAAGGTGTTTTCAAGCCGCAGAGACTGAAGTCTGTGCATCAGCTTTGTTCTAGGGTGCGTGTGGGTGCTGCTCCCCTGCTCCTCCGAGCCTTGTTGTTGCAGGTACGGTGGCTCTGGGTGTCCAGGGCTACCCTCCCCTCTGTGGCGCCAGTAGCTGGCCCTTTCCTATGTCGTTCAGGTGCCTGTTCTTTCAGGAAGTCTGTTTTCCTGTGATGCACATTTTCTCAAGGAGGCAGCTCTGTGCGGGCCACCTCCTGAGACATGCTGTTCTGGCAGTGGTGGGGCCACGCATTCTGTCCTGAGCCCCGCTCCTCCACGGGCTGCCCCCATGATCCGTGTCCTGCAGACAGGGCATCTGTCACATTCGGCCCCACACGGACATGTCATCATCACCCAGAGACCACAATTGGTGCCATGGTCCCTCTGGGTGGGTGTGCATTCTGTGGGTCTGGACGCTGATGACCGGTGTCACCCCATGGTGTCCTCCAGTGCTCATGGCCCTGAAAGTCCTCGTGTCCCACCATCCATCCCTCTACCCTGAAGCCCTGGCGGCTGGCCCTCCCCTCCTGTGTGCACAGCTCTGCTCCCCTAGAGCGTCCAGCCATCAGGATCAATAGGCGTCTGTCGCCGAGCCAGGTCACTTACAAGCAGGACAGCCTGCAGACCGCGGCTCATGTGTGTGTGTCATGTGCGCTCTGACCTGGAGCCAGGGTGGGCTCCTCTGCTCTGCGGGGGCTGGTTGTCACGGAGCCTGTGGGTCTGTCCGGGATGGGACGTTTGCGTGTCCGGCCTTCCTGGGCAGTGTCTGGTCTGCCGTGACAGCTGGTGCTCTCCCAGGAGGCTGTCGTGCCTGTTGCGCCTGCGCCGTGTGACCCTATATGGGAGGGTGCCCCTAGGACGAAGTGAAGAAGGCGTCATTTGCACGTGCTGCCTTGTAAGGGTGGGGCGGGTGCGGCTGTGCTGGGGCAGACCCCTGAGAGAAGTGCGCGGTCCTCAGGAGAGCCCGGTCACGGGTGGGTGGGCAGCGTGATCACGCCGGGCAGCGTTGGCAGCTGTGTGAGCACTGCCGGGGGGACGGAGCTTGTCCTGGGTAGAGTCTGGTGAGGCTGGGGGTGGGGGGTATCGAGCCGCAGCACTCCTTTGGCTCTGGTTGGTGGCGCGGGGTAGGTGGGTGGCGCGGGTGCGGTTTCTGGTATCCAGTCCAAGCACAGAGCCCTGGTCTTGCAGCGCTTCAAGTCCTCCGTGTACAGACGGTACAACGACTTCGTGGTTTTCCATGAGATGCTGCTGCAGAAGTTCCCCTACCGCATGGTGCCGGCCCTGCCTCCCAAGAGAGTGCTGGGAGGTAAGGCTGGGGTGCCAGGAAGGCCGGTGTGCCAGAGGCCAGGGTGCTGGGAAGGCTGGGGTGCTAGGAAGGCCGGCGCGGGCCAGTGGGCAGGTGCAGCCGAGCCCATCTTGACGGTCGGCGGTCTGCACGGTGGGGAGCACTGCGGGTGCGGACAGCAGGGCCCTGTGCTGCTCCTGGTGGCTTTCCGTACTGAGGTGTGTTTGCTGGGGGCTGGGCATGGCGGCCACCCAGCCCGTTGCTGAGTCCGTGCTCTCTGCCTGCAGCCGACCGGGAGTTCATCGAGGCCCGGCGGAGGGCGCTGAGGCGCTTCATCAACCTGGTGGCCAGGCACCCTCCGTTCTCCGAGGACGTGGCCCTCAGGCTGTTCCTGTCCTTCAGTGGTCCCGTGAGTACTTCCCTGTCCCGGGTGGAGCCTGAGCTTCCGGACACTCAGTTTGCTTGTCTTGCTGTCCTCGCGTGGGTGCCCTGACGGAGTCCCACACACATGACGGCCCCGAGTGAGATTTCCTTTCTTCCTGGGTAACGGGAAGGTGGGGTCAGGAGGCATCCGTGGCTTTGGCCTGGCAGGATTTGGAGATTCGGAGCGCCGTCTCTGTGGGCGCTGAGGCTCGTTCACTGAAGGCTTTGCTTGGGAGGGTTACGGAAGTGCTAGAGACCCCAGGTTGCAATGAGTCTCAGTGTCCCAGAAAGCAAATAAGGCCACTTTGATGACGTGCCATTGGAAGACTGAGCTGAGTCCTTTTCACAGAGCAGCAGGATAGACCACGTCCTGGGAGACCGTCTCCACATGGATGTTAATTTCCGTTAGAAACCAAGCGGCCGTGTCTCTCAGCTGTTGTGCAGCGTTCCTTAGCCTCGGGAAGCAAGGCAGAGCCCTTCCTTCCAGTTGGGGAGGAAGTCCCTGCCCTGTCCCAAGAGCAGCCTGCTCGCTGGCTGGGGTTGGAGTAGGGGTGGTGCAGGGGCTCCAGCAAGGTCGCTGTACTGGGGGCATAAGCGGGGTCATCTTCTGTCCGAGGGAACCCCTTCTTGCCCTTTCTTGTGTACTTTCCCAGTATGGAAAGCCGCCAGGAGCAGCCCAGGGCCCTGCTGTCCACAGCCCCTTCAGGAGGGGCTCAGTCCCACCCTCTCCCACTGGGGAAAGATGCTAGACACAGTTGAGGAGCCGCAGAGGCAGACACACCCCATGAGATAGAGGGGCCTGGGACCTCCTCGAGAAGGCTTTCCTGCTGCTTGCCTAGGGGTACCTGTCACCACCGCCTCTTTTCTGGGACGTGAAGCAGACATTCCGTGAGTGCTTGCTGTGACCGTCTGCTCTTGAGCTGAGTGTGGGCTTTAGAACCCCGGGCAGACAGGTTCCTTTCACGCAGGGATCTTTACTGCCAGAGAGGAATGTAGGGGGACTGGGAGCAGCATGCACTGGGCACAGAGCCAGGCGGCATCCCTGTGCTGGGGGTGTGAGGCCCCTCTGACCCCTTCCCTCACACACACAGGGTGTTCCTAAGAGCTCCCTGACTCAATTTCCTGCAGTAAAATGAGAGATTAGGACAGACGATCCTCCAGGCTTCTCTGAAATTCTAAAATTCCCTGACCTGTAAAAAGCTGCAGATGAGGCTCTCTGCCTGTATTTCCTGTGGCTCTTTGTGGGTCCTGGTCTTGGCCGTGGCTTTGCTGAGGAGGCCTATGTGTTGCCCATCAGCCCTCCTGGGGCTCTGTGGGCCTGCGTCCTGTGGGTCTGTCCAAAGGAAGGAGACCTCAGCTCTCGTCTCTGTACCCCATGCGGCAGGACCTACCAGGACCTGATGCTGTGGCACGGGGGTCATCCCTTCCCTGCAGATGGGAATTCCTGTGTTTCTGGAGAGAGAGCTCCTCTCTGGAGCCAGAGGTTTCGTGGTGCTGGTGTGGTTACGCCAGGCTTTCCTGTCTGTGGAAGGCCACCTAAAGGTTAAGGTCAATGGGAAGAAATCCGGGAAGATAGTGACGAGATCTTCTGGCGATGCCTGTGTAACAGTCCTCTTGCGGAGGGCTTGCGTCCTGCCTCCTGCTGGTCTCCTTGGTCTCACACAGACCGTTCTGCAGCTGGTAGATGCGGGCTGTTTCTGTTTTCCTTTGCAGGACGTGCAGAACAAGTTAAAGGAATCAGCTCAGTGTGTTGGAGATGAATTCATGAACTGTAAGCTGGCTCCCCGGGCCAAGGTACTTCTCTTGTCCTCCAGTCCTGGCAGTGACCACTTGACCCGGTCATGCTCTCTTGCTTCCACCGCGCGCCAGGGATGGGACTGAGGCCTGCCGTCGGGTTTTCTCATCGACTCTCCTTTCACCTGCTCTAATGCACAGCACGTGACCTGCCCATTTCACGGATGGGGAGATGGGCCCCGAGAGGCTGCCAGGATCCCAGACCCGCTGAGCAGTCGATCTCGATGGGGCTGAATATGGTCTGGCCTCAGAGCCCCCCAGCTTTCCTGCCACTTCCGAGGCTTTTTTTGTGATCCAGGTGGACTCCTGCGGGGTCACCAGGCTCTCGGATTTCAGGGGGCGTGGGATTGTTGCGTTGGTTTATTGGAAAATTTGGCAAATCTGTTCTGTCTCTGAAAAGAATTAAGGTGGCTACTGGGTAGCTTTTTCCTTTTGCTTCGTAAACTGCTTCTCCATGCAGAAACATGGACTCTTTTATCTTTGTTTCACTTCCAAAGTTTCCTGCCTTCTAAGCATTATGTAGGTCATGTTAGTTAATGCCAACGGGTAGTTAACAGTAAAGCTGGTAAAAAGCGCCCCTTGAGGGAAAGTGCGGCCCCCAGAGTCAGGCTTGAAGGTTATCATTGAAGCACATTCTGGCAGGACCTCCAGTTGGATCCACTTTTGGTGGACGCTAGTATCGCCGTCTCCTGGGGTCACTCAGCTTGGTGTTTGTGGTATATGCGTGGTGATGCTTTCTGTTTCTTTTTTGGACAATGAGGGAGGCCCCAGGAGGCCCCCACATGGCCTGGCATCTGGGCCGATGAGTTGCTCTGTTGGAGGGCTTCGTCCCCGTCCTGAAGGGCGTCGTCTCCGTCCTGAAGGGCGTCGTCTCTGGAAGGCCCCTCACAGCCTGTAATCCACAGCCTTGCTGTCCTCCCTGCCAGGACTTCCTCCCGGCCGACATCCAGACTCAGTTTGCTGTCAGCCGGGAACTCATTCGGAACATCTACAACAGCTTCCACAAGCTTCGCGATCGGGCTGAGCGGATCGCGTCCAGGGCCATCGACAATGCTGCTGACCTTCTCATATTCGGGAAGGAGCTGAGGCAGGTGCCCCACCCAGTTCTGCAGGGCAGTCGGGGGAGGGATCTGCAGCCCATGGGGCAGAAGGCATTTTACCATAGCCACGCCAGTTCTGACCTGTTTCACTTTTAGAAGGTGAAGGAGAGGGTCGGGGAAATGGGTCATGGAATTTAGCAGAAAAAAAATGGGGGATTTAAGCAGGGAAGTGTGGATCCTTGAACACACAAGCCTGTGTTACGTAGGTGACACGGTGTTCTCCCTGCTGTCAGGACTAGACTGGAAAAGGACACCAGACTGTTCATGCCCCTCTGGGTGGAGGGGTGGTGGGACAGGCAGCCAGGACTGCGCCCCCTCCCTCCCAAACCCTCGTGTGCACACCTGTCGGGGGGGGGGGGGGGCGGAGCTTGCTGACCAGGACTGATTCAGGAGGCCTGGAGGGGCGGCTGAGGTCCTGCCTTTCTGGCAGATGCTCAGGTGGCCCTGGGGACCCCTTTTCGTGGAGCAGAGGGTGCCCTGGGATGACACGTCAGGTTGGATGGCCAGCTCGGCTCCCAGTCCTTGAGTGTCTTCTCTGTTTCTTGTTCCCTTAGTGCTTTGGGGTCTGACACAACGCCACTGCCCTCCTGGGCCTCTCTGAACAGCAGCACGTGGGGGTCCCTTAAACAAGCGCTGAAAGGCCTGTCCGTGGAATTTGCCCTGCTTGCTGACAAAGCTGCCCAGCAGGTGAGTGAACTTATTCTTCTCGGTGCCCAGTAGCCTGTGCCTTGGGAATGGACACGGGCATGGCTTCCTATGCGGACTTCGGAGTCCTGATCCGGGGCGAGTGGGTGCTGGTCTCAGTTGGAACCACACATCACCACCTGTTCTGAGGGCCTCCCCGTGAGCCCTTGACACTCTGAAGAGGGTTGCCCGTGACAAAGACAGACTGGGTTCTGGTCCTTTGAGAGTTGACTTTGCTGAGGTGAGAAGCTGTAAGCTGTCCTTGAAAACATAATCTAGGACTTCTCCGGATGCTTCTGGGTGGACCAGGTGGTTCCCACTTGGCTGTCCTAGTCAGCAAGTACTCGGTTCCTCGGTAACTTACCAGGACACTTAGTAAGCTCCAGCAGCCCAAGAGAGCCCACCCGTGTTCCCCCTAGAGACCCAGTTAGCCTCCGGAAATGCTTCCGCCACATGTGCAGCGGCCGTGTGGTCCTTGGGATCGCTGCCAAGGTCCGGAGGTTACTGACAGACGGAGAGGCTCATCCGCATGCGTTGATGCTGTAAAACCACTACGTGACTCTGAGGGTGAGCCTTGGCAGCCTGGTTCTTGGGGAGATGGACTTGAGGCTGGTAGTAGGTGGTTTCAGATAGATGAAAACGGTGTACTTGAGAAGAGCCTTGCTGCCTGTGTGACGGTTGAAGCTCCTTAGTAGCAGGCCAGAGGACACAGGGACAGCAGCAGACCCTCCGACCGTGAAGCTGGGTGATTTTCAGGCTCGAGGTGAGGCCCTCGGGCCCAGGACGTCTCTGAGTGCCGAAAAGGAGATTTGATTTCATTGCTGGTACGGAAAGTCCTGGGTTATCTTTGTGGTCCCGGTGCCTGTGTGTTCCCGTTAGAAACTGAGCGCAGGGTGTTGTTGGCATTTCTCAGAATTGGTGCTGGACCCGGTCCCTGTCCAGGCCTGCCAGGGGCCCACGTGTGCATTGCGGGGAGGACCGGTGCCGCGCTGTTGGAGGTGCGGAGAGAGGCGGCCTGCTCCGCGCTCAGCCACTGTCCTGTGCTGGGCCTGCGCTCGGGTTCCGTTGCTCCCTGGGCCTGTTTCCCTGTCTGGGAGATGCAAGGGCTGGAGGAGGTCATTCAGACACTTTTTATGGAGCCTGCTGGACTTTGCTCAAAGCTCACTTTAAAATCTAAAATGGAAGCTGTCCTGGTTGCAAGGACCTAGGTCCTGGGCCCACACAGCTTCCAGTTCAATGGGTAGCCTCATGTGGGGGTGGGGGAACGCGTAAGGGTGTGCCGTGAATCCCCGGGCATCACGCAGAACAGAAGCTCCTCTAACTCTGTCATCTCCCGTGTTTTCCAGCTGAGACTTGGATGCTGTGTTCTGCCTTTGAAGAGGGAGAGAGGGTTCAGGCTTCTGATGTGGTTCAAGTTCATAGTTTGACCCTCCCTGCCTCCCCCTGCCCCCAAGCTCTGAGATTCTCTGATAGCTCTCGGATGCTGCTTTGAAATGTGATGTCTGAGGAAGTGCCACTTCCTAACTGTTCCTCGTGGTTTTCATGTTGGAGTGAAATTAATACAGTTTTCATGTGAAACTGGATCAAACGACCGTCAGGACTTTCACCCAGCACGGCTTGGGTTCTGTTCACTCTTCGCTGCACGCGGATGGACATCCGAGGGCTGATTTTCCTAACTCCGTCTCCACACACCCTGGTTTTATTCTTCCCAGACCTATTAGGCGCCCTAGGTTGCTGTATCCCAACAGGACTACAGAGACTCCAAGTGGGCTACTTTTTTCCACACTGATGAGATGGTGGTTTGGGGTCTTGTGTGGCATTGGACGAGAACTGGGACCTAGCCAGTGACATGAGCAGGAATGGCCCCTCAGCTGCTAGACTGGGGAACCTTCATCCTCCTGTGCCCCTCCACCCAGTCAGGAGGGAGCAGGGTGCCTGTGAACCTCTGGTGTTTTCCTTTCCGAGTTTAAAAAACCTGGAACATGCCTGTTATTTTCCTGTGACCTTATTGGCTAGTCTTGGCTGTAGGTGTGGGAATGAGTGGCCTGGAACCTCTGAGCTCGGCATGTGTGAGTCCTGGTTCCCCTGACTTGGTGGCAGAACCTGGGAAGGAGCCCCTGGCTCCCAGGGCAGTGCTTATAACCTGGTCAGACTTGTCCTCGTTTTCCCCAGCCTCTGCCTTCTGGCTGTACCCTCTACACACGGTGTGATGTGTGGTTTTTGAGATGAGATTTTCATGCTGTGCCATCGCTGGAGCCCTACAGGTTGTGAAAGGGGCTCATTTCTCTGAGGAGCCCACACTGTACCTGGGAGAGGTGAGGTGCTCACCAAACACCCGAGAGAGGCACTTGGTGAATGCCTAGGAGTTGCTCAGCAAACACCCGGGCAAGGTGCTCAGGAAGCACCCAGGTGAGGTGCTTGGCAAGTGCTGGTGGCTGAGGGCCATGAGCTGTGCTAGAGCCCTTCAGGACATGTGGCTGTGAGCACAGTGTTAGTATGGAGGGTTCCCAGGAAGCCAACCTAGCCCTAACTGTACATGGCTTTGGCAGGCTGGGAGGAGTGGTGTCAAACAGTGAGCACAAGTGGGCGGATAATCTTGGGAACTGAGGCCGTAGTTTTCATCCAGTTGCAGGGTTCTATGGCTTCCCTGCCTTATGTTGGGGGGCCGTCATGTGGGAAGGGGGCTCTTCTGCAGAGCTGGCTGGTGGCTGTTGTGGGGGGAGAGCCAGCTCAGGCCTACGGATGGGGCCCCTGGCCAGCTCAGGCCTATGGATGGGTCTGTGGGTCCTGTGGTGCTCGGTGTGGTCACCCACCCTTGTTTTCTAGGGCAAACAGGAAGAGAATGACGTGGTGGAGAAATTGAACCTCTTCTTGGATTTGCTCCAGTCGTATAAAGTGAGTCTGGCTGCTTCTTGGGCAAAGACAGAACTTTTGAGAAGGATCCATGGTCTTTCATGGGTGTGACTCCTGAGGATGAAGGGCCGCAAAGCCAGGACTGTGGAGGGAAGGTGGGCCGTAGGCAGTCTGGCCAGTATTATTGCCCATTGGCGCGTTCTGCAGGTGCTCTGGGCTGTGGACCCCGCGCATGTGCAGACAGGCCTCTGGCTTCCCTTGGTCTGAGAGTGGCGGCTGTGTGTGCATGCATGCGTGTGAGCGTATGTGTATGCCTGTGTGGATGTGTGGATGTATACAAGTGCATGAGCTGTGTGTGTGCGCATATTTATGTGTGTGTATTTGTGTGTGAGGGTGTACATGAGTGTGTATGCACATGTGTATGCGGTGCATGTGTGAACATGTGTATGTATGTGTTTATGAGTGTGTATAGACGTGAGTGTGGGTATGTATGTGTGCACATGTGTATGCATGAGTGTATATGCGTGCATATGACCGCACGCACGTGTGTGCACATGCATACAGCTGTGCACACGCGTGCATATGTATGATCACTGTGCACCTGGGGACACACACACGTCCACGCATACATGTGCATATGTGTGTACATGTGACCGCGCAGGCACGTGTGTACATATAGGCATGTGAGCGTGTGTGCTTGCAGGTTTGCGTGTGTGTGTGACTGTCGTAGCTCTCACCAGGTAACTGAGGGGCTGGCCTGGTGCTGAGGGAGCTTATCTCTTCCGTGGGCAGAGGTTCCGGGCAGTCCAACTCCAGCTCCATGCAGAGCTGGCTTCTGGATGGGAGCGGTGTCAGTGATGGGCTGGAGTGTCTGTGAAGCAGAGAATCCTTCATGCTGAGCTCAAGGAGAGGGGACCCAGTACTCTGAGGAAGGTTCCAGAAGGGATCTCTCCATTAAGATGGATGGTAGCCAGGTTACCTTGAGATCAGCACTGTCATTCTGTGGTCAGCGTTTCCCACAGGATTCCTGACTGGGGCTATTTCAGGGCCCCTGGGAAATGCCATTGTATCTTTTGGAGAGGGGTCTTTCTGTTACTGGAGGGACATGGGCTTCCTGCCATCGGGCAGCGGGAAAGTCGGCGGTCCACCTTCCATTGTCCCTGTCCATTCTCCCTTGTGGACAGGACCTTTTTTTGCGCGTTTTTAGTTTGTGGTGCTGATGTGCGCTGCAGCCCCTCCTGGTTCGACCCTGGACCTGTCAACTGAGCCGCTCTGTTCCATGAACACTTGCTGAGCGTGGAGCGAGTGGGTGTGGTGTGAGCGGTTTCTGAAGAGGAAGGGGCTCATGTGTGAACAGCGCGGACTTTGAAGCGTGTGTCTTCTTCCGTAGTTCCCCTTTCCACGCTGCCTCCCACGGAGGGAGGGTGGCTCCGGGGCCCTTCTGGCCGGTGGTTGAGCGCAGCTGCCCCTCCCCGCAGGACCTGTGCGAGCGGCACGAGAAGGGCGTGCTGCATAAGCACCAGCGTGCCCTGCACAAGTACAGCCTGATGAAGAGGCAGATGCTGAGCGCTGCTGTGCAGAACCGTGAGCCCGAGTCGGTGGAGCAGCTGGAGTCCCGCATCGTCGAGGTGGTTCTCGCGTGGGGGATGGGGTGGCCTGTGATCAGGCCTGATGGGGCCGCTGCATGCCCGGCCTGGTTGGACCCTGGAGCGGTACTTTGAGGCCTGGCTCCGGGCTTCCAGAGTGCTGCCGCCTGGGGCCGCCATAGCCGGCGATGTAGCTGGCGCTGGGGAGTGCTGGGGTGGGCAGATGGCCCCGCAGTGCCCCAAGCAGTGCCTCTGGGATGCCTGGTTGGGGCAAGTGGGTTGGAGTTTGCCTCGGCGGTGCTGCGGGGAAGGGGTGGTGGCTGCGGGCTCGGAGGGGGGTTGGCGGCGTGTTGGTGCGGTGCTCCTAGCGTCCGCGGGGCCGGGAGCAAGGGCAGCTCGTGTGTGCAGCAGGAGAACGCCATCCAGACCATGGAGCTGCGGAGCTACTTCTCCCTGTACTGCCTGCACCAGGAGACGCAGCTGGTCCACGCGTACCTGCCCCTCACCTCCCACATCCTTGGGGCCTTTGTCAACTCGCAGATCCAAGGGCACAAGGAGGTGGGTCTCCCCGCGCCTGCCAGGCTCTGCCTGGGAGCCTGGCACTGGTGCAGCTGGCCTCGCGGAACTGCCAGGGAAGGGCTGCGAGCTGGGGAGCATGCGACCTGGAAATAGGTCCTGGTCACAGCTGCTGTCTTACATGTACCCTGAACAGCAGTGGCAGAGTTGTCCCTGTTATTCGTGGGGTTGGGGGTTGCAGCGTGAGACCATGAAGGAAGCAGCATTCCTCTTCTCCTGGAGGAATTTTGGAGTTGGGTAAAGCACGGCGTCCCCAGAATTGAGAGAAGAGATGGGACACATTGGGCAGAGAGGGCAAGGGGTTGGTACAGACCCTGGTTCACGTCCTCTGGGTGGCGGCTCCTGAATTGCTCGGTACAGGTGCTCTGCTTGTCTGGAGACTTGGCAAGGTCTGCGGCTGCCTGCCTGGCCCCATGATTCTGCTGTGCCATTACCCTCGGTGGCAAGTTTCCATTTCCAAAACATGGTGTATGCTGTGTGCCTCCAAGATCGGCATGGGATGCGGAGGGCGATGGGCTGCAAGCATTGGGACCGCTGTGTCCCTCTCCCTGGGCGAGTGTCCTGATGCAGCGGCCAGAGAGGAAGGGGCTTCTCCCCTCTGGGGAAGGCCCGCACAGGAGAGTGGGCTCCGAGCTTCCTTCCTCCCTGGGCTGCCGGTAGCCGCTCCTCAACCTGCATACCGGAGTGTGAGCTGGTGGCTGCCGCACGTCTGACTCCCACACCCACGTTCACTGTGTGTTCCTCTGGCGGAGCCCTCATGTGCGACCTGCCACCCTGGGGGGCTGGTGCTGGCAGAGTGGTTAAGGTGGCAGGCCCCACCTTCTGGCCCGTGTGCAGGGCGCGTGGTTCCCTCTGGTTTCGGCATCCCCAGTGAGGAAGGGGCGGAGATGGCAAAGGAAGGGCCAGTGGCCCCCTGGTCTGGCGGTGCTGGGGGAGGTGGCATGGGGCACCACACAGGCCGTGTTGGGGCTCCTCGGGGGTTTTACAGAGAGCCGTCTGCTGGGGCACGCAGCCAGCTCGTGGCCTTACCCCGCCGTGCTCCTTCTTGCCCTCCAGATGAGCAAGGTGTGGAACGACCTGCAGCCCAAGCTCAGCTGCCTCTTCGCGGGACCCAGCTGCTCCCTGCTCCCGCCGGGGCCCCCGCAGGACGGCAGGTCTTCTCACTAGTGCCAGAGGCCTGGGGCAGGAGTCCGGCGGCCTCACTAAAACCTCTTTCCAAACGGTGTGTCCCTCTTTAATTCCCTTCAGACAGCGGCTGCCCCCGCCCACCGCGGGGTCCCCGGTGTTGGGCTGATGTCCGGGCCGGGTGGGGCTGGGGTTGGAAAGTAGGGAGGAGGCCACGGGGATCTGCTCAACTGCCCCTGAGCCCCCTGCCTGCCACACTGTGCCTGTGAGTCTGGCTGGGAGAAGCTGAGGGTCCCTGGAATGGTTTTCTCTGATCCCCAGAGGGCAGGGCGGCGGGATAGTTTCCATGTGGCAGGTGCTGGGGGGCCATGTGCAGGGTCCCCCAGGGGCTTAGAGCAGTCGGGAGGGTCTGGATGAGCTGGCCCCACAGGGAGCAGGACGGTCCCTATGTCGGATGAGAGGTGGCTGTACCGGGCACATCCTGGAGGCCAGCAGGACATCTTGGGAAGGTGTGGGCATGGCAGTGTGAGTGTGTGTGGGATGGGGACTCAGGGGGCGCTGGGCGCACAGATGGTGTTGATTTCCAGGAGACAAGCCTGGGGGAGTGCTGTGGGGGCTTCGGCTTAGTCTCTGGGGAAAGTGTCCTGTGTACCTACCTGTGTGCACGCTCATTTTCTAACCCGTGTGTGCCCAGCGGTCTGCAATGTTGGAGACAAGGTGAAGTGTTGCTTCTGTTTGTCCCAGTGCAGCAATGGCTCTATTCTCTTGGCTGCCTGGATGCCCCCCTCTTTGCGGACCGCACCTTGAGCCTGGAGGCTGGAAGGGCACAGGAAGGCTGGCGGGTGGGGGCAGTGTCCTAGCTGGGCTTGGCAGGAGGGGGCCGTGTTGCCATGGCTGACGTGCTTTAAACTGACCTCATTTGCTCTGGGCGCTCAGACCCCTGTTTCTAGCCTCCCTCTGCACTCACAGGCTCAGAGGGCATCTGTTCAGGAGCTCTGGGGTTCCTGTATGTCGAGGTCCCGGGTGCTTCCTGCTCTGAATCCCTTCTGTGTCCGCAGGCAGGGCGCATCCTCCGAGGCCTGCAGGCCTCTGAGCTCACTGTCCTTGGCCCCAAGCGGGGCTGGAGGTTCTGACCGCGCTGCAGGATTCCCAAGAGTCACACCTTCTGGGGGTGTGTGCAGACTTGCAGGGCTTCTCTTGGGTTTCGTCTGCCTGTGTGTCTGCACACGGCTTGGGGATCGAGGGTGACTTCTATACCTGCAGGCAGGTGGGCTTCCCCGAGGGCACCGTGCACACTGCATTCTGGGGGAACGTGTCCTTTTGGTCCGGCCGGACAACCGTGTCAGTGGGGACTTGGGCCCACCCCATGCCTAGGTTCTGCCTGTGCCGGCAGAGCAGCTGTGGGGGCGCAGGGGGTGGTGGTGGTAAGCCAGTTGTGCCCCACCCAGTCCGTGGCCTTGTGAGGGTGGCTTGTGCCTTCCTGGGCTCACAGGGAGCAGGGCAGTGTGCCTGCAGAGCCCAGCACATCAGGAGCTGCTTTGGTTACTGGCCTGTTTCTGGGTGGTGCTTGCGTTCTGACCACCACTGTAGAAACGGGTTCTCAGGTGCTGTGAGTGAGTCTGTGTGGCCCTGAGGGCTGCTCCCACGGCCTCGTGTACACTTGAGCCATAAAGCAGGAGCCCTAAGTCTCCTGTTCTGTCCCTGCCATTGCTGCTCACCCGCATGTGCCCTGGCCGTGGCTGGCAAGGGACAGGCCACCCCAGGACCATGGAGACACCCTGAGTAGGCCCTGCCTCGCACGCGCTGGGCAGTAGCATGAAGGCGGGAGGGCCAGTGCAGGGAGGGCCTCCTCACCCAGGTCGGAGGAGATTTCCAGCTCCAGAGCCTTGCAGTGTGCTTTCTGAAGAGGACTTGCAGACGACTGTGTTCCTGCGGTGGAAGCCGGGAGCCACTCTGGCCTGCTGCTCTTGGCTGGAGGGGCGTTTCTGGCCCAACCCCTCCCTCCCCCGGGTCCTGCAGGGAGGTCAACAGATAAGACTTGCTGGGGGTGGGGTGGGGGTCATGTCCTCCTGGTGCCCTCAGCTGGGGACAATAGAGGCCACCTTTAGTCCCGCACATAGCCTCCATGTGCCCCTGTGCCTGGGCCACGGACCTGGGTTGTTCTGCTCAGTGATGCCCTGGGAAGCCCAGGCTGCCCAGGAGAGTGGGATGGCCTTGTCTTCCATGGCCCGCACAGTCCGTTGGCATCGGCCAGAGCCCTGCTCCGCACTCTGGCAAGACTGGAGTGGAACCCTGCTCAGGACCTTCCAGCCTGGACCTCGCTCACTTGCTGTGGCCTGCAGATGTGTGACAGGAACCGAAGACGCAGGCTCTGATGTGGGCGCGTGTGGGGCTGCACGAACTGGTGCTGGGCTGCTTCTGTCCCCCCTCGGGGATGCAGTTTGCTGTGCGGAGCACTTTATGAGGCTGTGGGGGGTCAGTTATTACTACACCCAGTAAACTGGAATTGTTCACAAACGGCCTACATTCCAAGATTTTTACGTAAGCACGAACAACCATTAAACCTGTTTATGACAGTTGGTAAGTTGTGCATTCTCTGCCTCCCCCTTCCTGGCGGTCAGAGATGTGGACAGCCTCTGGTGCATTAGACCAGGGTTTTAGCCCTGGGCCATGACTGCCTCAGTTTCCCCATAACGTCAGGGTGGTGAGTAAGGAGGATATAGCTTCTCACCCACACGGGTTCCAACAAGAACCCATGGCATGGCACAAGGCAGCGCCCGGCCCTCCAGCTGTCCTCTCTGCCCCAGGCTGTGGTCATGGCCAGCCGTCTAGCAGCTTCCTGCGGATAGACCTGGGTTGGCTGTACTGGGGTCCGCAAGGAGTGTGGAAAAGGCAAAGGGTCTTTATTTTCACCTCCACCCACCTCCCCTCACCCCCGCCCTGGGGCTCAGTGAGCGGGTGATGTGGGTCCTGCAGCCCGTAGGGGCCAGGGTTCTCCAGCCTTTACAGCTTGTCCACCTCACGGAGCGTGTAGTCCAGGATGGTGTTGGGACCCTGGAACTTGAAGTACCCCTGGAATTTCTTCTTCTGAAGCAGAAGGGGAAACCAGTAGCTGTCATCGGGCCACATGTCCGCAAAGGGGATCTGGTCTAGCTGGAACCACTGAGGGCGCATTTCTGTAGTGGGTGGAAAGGAGAAAGTGCGTATGTTCCACCTGGGCTTCAACTGCCCGTCAGTGAGCGATCCTCACACACGTCTGTGTGAGGAACTGGACGTGCTCCGGGGTTCAGTCCTCCCAGCTGTGTCACTGTGTGGAAGAGGAACGGGGCTTAGAGCTGGGTGCTGGCGCAGCACCTGCCTCCCGGGACCTGGACCTGGACCTGGCTTCCCCTCGCCCGCTGGGGTAGGAAGAAGGGATGGACTCCCACACTCACCGTCGCTCTCCACGGGTGTCCCCTGGACACACTCTGTGCAGAAAATGTGCACGTCCATCAGCTCAGGCTCACCCACGAACTCAAACACGATGTGGCCCACCTTGTGAAGCACGTTCACAGTCAGACTGCTCTCCTCCTGTAGCTCCCTGCAGGTGGGGTGGGCGGCTGTTACAGCAAGGCGCTGGGGGCGGGGGACGTGGAGGAGCAGGGGGGCGGGAGGGGGTGCGACCAGAACATGCGAGCACTTCCTGACCTGGCGGGACTTGACAGTTAATCTGGGGACTGTTTAAATCCTGATTCTGGGGCGCCTGGGTGGCTCGGTGGGTTAAGCCTCTGCCTTCGGCTCAGGTCATGATCTCAGGGTCCTGGGATCGAGTCCCGCATCGGGCTCTCTGCTCTGCACGGAGCCTGCTTCCTCCTCTCTCTCTCTGCCTACTTGTGATCTCTGTCTGTCAAATAAATAAATAAAATCTTTAAAAAAAAATTCTGATTCTGTTTAAAGGTTCTGGTTCAGGGCGGACAGGTCAACCCAGTTCAACAGCCCCCGAGCCACGTGGCAGCCCAGGCCCGGCCAAGCTCAGCTGCTTGGGAGTCATGGGGGGTGGGTGGCAGAACTGGGACCCTCCCACCCTCTCCAGCTCCTGGTGTTCTCGTGGGCTGGCGACAGTCACGCAGATGCTCTCTGCGGGCCGCAGGCTCTGGGCACCTGGGCATGGAACCCAAAGATCCCCTCTACTCATGCCCATGCCCAGAAAGCACAGGATCACACACAGGTTTCTGTGGTCTCCCAAGGAGGCACCCCAACCCTCCAGCTGGCTCCCCTGTAGCTGATCATAGGAGACCCACTTCCCACCCCAGCACAAGTGTGAGGCATGACAGCAGAACCAGGCTGCCCCTGAATGTTCTGATGCTGGCCTCTTTCACAGTATCCCCAGACCACGTGTTCGCGGCAGACGTGGCCAGTGCCCCTGGACACCTCCCCGGAAGGAGCACTTATGACCAGTTCTGTGTAATCTCTGGGCTGTCTCCCTCGTGCATGCCTTTACATGCCTACAGACATGATGCATGTGCTGGTGCCCGCGGATCTCACACCTCCCGAAGCTTGGCCAGTTTCCCAACCATTGTGGGTCACTAGATGGTAACAGTGGCCAGCTGACCGGTTACAAGGCCCCGGTGAGGAGCCGCTTTGCGTGCACGCCTTGAACCGCTCACGTCTGCCCAGCCAGTGGCTCCGCTGCCTCCTTCACTCATGGTTCAGAAGCCAGCGCTTTCTGGAAGCTCCATGCTTGGGACTTGTGGGTTCTCCAGGCTGTGGCAGCAGTGGGGCTCCGTCTGTTCCTTTTTGGGGGAGTCTTGGTTCCCTCCTGCCCTGTATTTATTTGTTTCTGTAAGTGTTCTCATTATGCCTGACCGTTTATAGTTGTGTGCAATGAAGGTTGTTTATTTTCCTTAGCTTTGATCTCTGAGTTCTGTTAGGGACACAATGCATAATTGCTTCCTGTACTGGAATGAGAAGCCAGGGAAGCTGCTTTGCTCATTAAACACAGACACACACACGTGGGGTCTCAGTGGTCCAATTCCAGCAGACACCTTCCTCTGCTCGGCACCCACCCTGAGCTCCCGGGAAGGCCTGTGGGGGCGTCATGGCAGCCGGCTGCCACTGCAGACCAGGCCTGAGTGGTTCCAAAAGCTGGAATTTATTCACTGCCACGGCTAATTAAAATTAGACTTGACCTAAAAACGTGAACGTGTGTCTTTACTTGGGGGTGCAAATAGCTCCCCAATTCAAAGTCCTGGCTCCCCGTGGGGCCTCCCCCAGCACTCTGGCAGCAGGCTGGTGGGCCTCATTTTGAAGAACCTCACCTAGTGATTTAGTGTTTTGACTAGTTTTGGTTAATCTTCCCTGAATACACAGCAGTGCACGAAATATCAGTAACCTCACTTCACAGGCTGGGATAATTAGCGGGGATGACAGTTACAGTTTTGCTAGAGTCTCGGATTGTATGTGTGATGCTCAGCTCTCCAGATGGCAGAGAAGAGGGTGAGTCATGCGTTAAACAAAATGACAGCAGCCAAGTTTCTGGGCCCCACAGCCCCTCCTGAGGTTCTCTGAACATGGCGCTCTGCAATTGTGCTGGGGGTGTCCGGTACGCTGGCCAGAGAGATGGGACCCTCCATCCACCTAGAGCCCAACCCTGACTCTGACGGCCCCCAGGTCCCCAAGTGCCTGGAACCCCCACCCCCCCACCCCCAAGAATGCTGCACCTTTGTTGCTCACACGACTGCTCCCCCAGAGATGATGGCTTACGTGGCCACCCCAGGTCTGCGGTGAGGAGACCTGTACCCTGCTCTGGGATCCGTAAGGGCATAAGGGGAGCATGGTGGACAAGGCACGGGCCAGGCTCCCTGCAGAGGCCATCCCCACTCACTTTCCTGCCAGCAGCCTGGACAGCCGT
Organism: Meles meles; assembly: GCF_922984935.1. NCBI lineage: Eukaryota > Metazoa > Chordata > Mammalia > Carnivora > Mustelidae > Meles > Meles meles. Next base: position 15,300,866 of record NC_060086.1, read on the forward strand.
CGTGGCCCAGGACTGATGCTGGAGTTGGTCATCCCCGTGGCCTGTGGGGCCCTGAGCACCAAAAATGGACTAGAGTGCCAGCAGGCCCCTCCCTTTCAACCCACAGGGGCAGGGGCACAATTCTCCATTGTCAGGGGGTCCTGACCTCTGGTTCCATCCTGGGCACCAGGCTGGTACCCCAGTGGCCCTGGGGAGAGGAGCTGGGGTTCCTCGAGAGGGCGCCTCAGAGCTGACCCCAAGCCCAGGAGCCAGTGTGGGGCCGTGCAGCCCGCTGGGTGGACTGTGTGGGGCCAAACTTCTTCCCTCAGCCTCAGGATAGGCCTGCCGCTGCTTTCATGAAGAACGTCTGTGGCACCATGGTCCGGCCCTCTGCTTCTGAGCATGGGAACCATGCCTACCCTGTGGACGTGCAGGATGTCCTCCAGGGGGAGCAGGTCCTCCAGGGGGAGCATGCTGCCTGCAGGGGCAGGATGTGTCCTTGTAGACACCCGGGGGCAGCCGGGAGGAAGCGCCCTCCACGGCCCCACTTGCTGGATGAGACCTCCAGAGTGTGAAAGATCCTGAGCCTTTGAGGACAACGGGCACCTTTAGAACATGCCTGCAAGTGAGTCTGACAATAAAAGGTCGCTGACTCCATGAGGGACATAATCTGTGGTGAGGCCAGGACAGAGTGACAAGTCCAGGGCCACGGGGTGGCCCTACCGGCGGCCTCTGTGGTCAAGTGAGCGTCTGGAGGGCAGACCCCAGGGCCCAGCACGGCAGCTCAGTTACCCACCTGGCTGTGGACACCTCTGTGTGGCACTGGGTAGAGTGGCACAAGAAATGGACATTAGGCTCCATGTCATGTCTGCCCTGTGATTATGCCAGAGGGGGGCTGCAGGCAGTGGAAGATGTGGTCTCTTTAACAGAAGATGCTGTGGCAGCCGGACATCGGGATCGATGGATCTCGATCCACTGCCTTACATCTCACCCCAAACTCCATTCAGATGGAGCGGCAGCTATCTAATACTCCTGAACATTCCAGAAGAAAACTTAGGGCAATGTCTCCTTAAGCTTGGGATAGGCAAAGATTTCTTTAAAAGAATGTAGAAATGCTGCCTTGTAAAGAAAAAGCTGTACCTGGGATCCCATTAAAAGGAGACTTGTGCTTATTGAAGTATGGTTAAGAACAAAGAGGCAAGCCATGGAGAGGAGACCTGCAGGGGGCTGCACGTGGCCGCGGGAAGACAGTGAGCTGGAGGGCATCTCGATAGAACAGCCCGACACAGAACAGCAAAGAGAACTAAGATCGGAAAAAAACTGAACAAAATATCCAGGGTGTGGGACAGCCAGGAAACAGGAACCATGTGTTACGGGAACACCATCGGGAGAAGAGAGGGACAAGAAGACATGACTGGGAATGTTCTCGAATTAATGTCAGACATCAAACTACAGGTCCTGGATCTCAGCAGCCACCAAACATGACAAATGTCAGACAAGTTACCTTCAAAGTGTAATAAATCAAAGATAAAGAAAAGACTCAGGGCGCCTGGGGGCTCAGTTGGCTGAGTGCCTGACTCTTGATTTCAGCTCAGGTCATGATCTCAGGGTTCTGGGACTGAGCCCCACATCGGGCTCCTTGCTCAGTGTGGAGTCTGGGATTTTCTCTCTCTCTCTCCCCCCCCCCCCCGCCTCTCTCCCCACTCATACATACACACTCTCTCTAAGATAAAAGAAATAAATAAAATCTTAAAAAAAAAAAAAAGATTCTGAAAGGAGCCAGAGGCAGAAAGCACCTGCCCCAGAGGAACAGGGTAGGACTCACCTCTGACTCCTGAGAGGCATGGCAGGCAAGACAGGGAGTAGGCCAGCTAGAGTTCAGAGAGGAAACAAAACCCACCAGCCTAGAATTCTTTACTCCCCTTCCCTTCAAAAGGGAAGGCGAAATATAGACTTTCTTAAAGAAAAATGGAGGGACTCTATTATCAGCACACCTGCCTGCAAAGAAATACAAGAACAAATTCTTGAAGGAAAGGGATAGATCAGACCTTGCATCTGCACAGAGAATGCAAGAGTGTGGAAGGAGTAAGTGAAGGCAAGATGAAACAGTTTAATTTTTTTAAAAAAGATTTTATTCATTTGAGAGAGCAAGAGAGTAAGAGCATGAGCTGGGGAGAGGGGCAGAGACAGAAGCAGGCTCCCTGCTGAGCAGGGAGCCAGACATGGGACTCGATCCCAGGACCCTGAGATCACAACCTAAGCCAAAGGCAGACAGTTAGCTTAACCGCTGATCAGACTGAGACACCCAGGCTCCCCAAGGTGAAACAGTTTCAACTCTTAACTGATGTTAGCAGGTAACCGTTTGCTCAAAGTAAAAGTTAGGATGTATCTCCTTCTACCCTGTGTGCGCGCCTCGCACACGCCTACATAAAGGGAATGACCTCGAGGATACAGGGCTGGGGGCTGGAATCCGGAATGTCTATTGTCAGGAGGCAGGCAAACTGCCCCTGAGATTGGGGCAGTGCCTGGATTAGCTGCAAGTTCTGGGGCAAGTAGCAGAACAGTCACATAAGGAGATGACCTGCTAAAAAAGGAGATGGATGGACTCCTAGAAGGTGCTCAGTTAACACCACAAAACCAAGAAAAGGAGAAGAAGACCAAAACAGGAACACAGAACAAGGGTTCAGATATGAACCCAACCGTAGGAGTCTCCACTTGGAACGTCAGTGGTACACACGCTCCTATGGAAGGCAGATGGTCGGAGGGGATCAGAAAACAAGACCACCTGTCTGCACGGAACCACGCTGGATAGAAAGATTACAAGCATGAAGTATATAAAACGATAAAAATTAAAAAATACAGATCAAAAGTAAGTGGAGAAAAACACACCATGTGAACTAAGGAAAGCAGGAATATCTGTCTGGATCTCAGGCATCGGGAATAACGGGTATTATGTGTGGGTAAAGCAGCCACTTCTCCACGATACAATCTTTAACACGCACGCATGTGCCTCAAAAGAGAGTCAAAAAACAGGAGGCAAAAACTAACAAAAACTAACAAAAACTAACAGAACTCCAAGGAGAAACCGATGAATCCACCGTCCTCATGTGAGACTTCACGCAGGAAATCAGTAAGGATGTGAAAGTGTATAAAGAACTACAAGTCCTTAAGAATAAGACAGGCAATCCAGTTTTTAAAAAAATGGCATGGGGCGCCTGGGTGGCTCAGTGGGTTAAAGCCTCTGCCTTCGGCTCAGGTCATGATCCCAGGGTCCTGGGATCGAGCCCCCACATCAGGCTCTCTGCTCGGCGGGGAGCCTGCTTCTCTCTCTCTCTCTGCCTGCCTCTCTGCCTACTTGTGTGATCTCTGTCAAATAAATAAAAAAAATCTTAAAAAAAAAATGGGCAAAAGACTGGGGTAGACAGTTCACAAAAACCAGACATCCAAGTGGCCCACGGACATGGAGCAGGCGCGCCAGTTCAAGCCCTTGGGCCAAACACACATTCACGGAGACCTGGGTCCCTCCAGAGCAGCTGAAATCAGAGAAAGTGCCTGTTGCTGATTGGGAGGGAGAGGAGCTCTTGTGCCTCTGGCGAGTGCCTGGGGCTCTGCATGCCCCACCCTGGGGAGCAGCCACCAGGAAAGCTGACATGGCATGGGTAACCTGGGACTGCTGATGGCCCTGCCACTGGTGGCTGCCACCTGGGAACAGCCAGGGGCCATGCACAGGACAGAGACGGGGGTCACGGCTGGTGCGTGAGCCGCAGAAATGCACAAGGGCACCAGGTGGCACACACCGGGGCGCACACGCATCACTGCAAATTGGGACGTTTTAGAACAGACCGAATCTTTTGACTGTGACAGAGGCCAGCGGGCAGGTGGCCCTTTCCATCTCCTGATCGCTGTGCTGGCCACACGATGGGCCCATTTCTCAAGTGTTCCTGGTGAAGGTAGGTGTAGGCTGACTTCGGGGCCAGTGTGGTTCATGGAGCCTTGGGGTGTGGGGATGGCAGGGAGAGGAATCATTAACTGTGAGGGGCCGTGGGGTCACCTGCTGAGATGGGAAGGCTGTGGTGGGCGGGCAGCCAGGCGAGGAGGGAGGATGAGCGGGGTGGGCCAGAGCTGGGGGCATCTGAGGGGCAGTGGCAGGAGAAGGGTGTGGCTGGACCCCATGGGGCTCCAGGGGTGACACAGGAGATTGGTTTAATGGTACCAGATGCTTTAAAGGGACCTCATGCATGAGTGCAAGACAGAGACCCAGATGCAGTTTCGGGAAGGCCGCCTGGGGGTCATGTGGAGAATGGACCCAGGAGGGAGAGGGCCGAGCGGGGAGTCCAGGTGAGAAGGGGAGGTCTGGGTGTGACAGCAGCGGGAGGCCAACCGAGAGGGATTCAGATTCCATCCCGGGGACAGAGGACATGTACTGCTTCATCTCCAGGACACATGATTCCTGCCTGATCCCATGCCTGCTCTGCAGGAAGGCCACCATCACACTTGGTACTGAGGATCTGGGGTGAGCGAGGCTTTCTTACGTATGTGTCTCGTTCAGGAAATGCGGAACATAGGGCAGAAGGGAAAGGCCCTAAGAAATCAGAGGCCTGGAAGTTTGCTTGCTTGTCGCCAGGACAGAGAATGGAGGTGAAGCTGTCTGCAACCCACAAGGCCCACGGTGCACACCTCTGCATGGTCCTGCCCCTCCACCCTCTGGGCATCTGTGGGTACTACTTTCCACCTGCCACCTGCTCGGACCAAACGTCAGGTCCTTTGGGAATTTTCCCTTTTGCCCGGTTATCTGCCCAGGCTCTTTATTCTGGACGCCCCAGACTACTGGGTGTCCACAGACCCGCTCTCCACACACGTCCTCATGAACCCAGCAGCCAGGCTAGATGAGAGCTCGGCAGGGCAGGTCGGGACCTGTTCCTGTGTCCTGACACTGAGCAGAGCCCCAAAGATCGGTGACCCAGTGAACAGTCTCAGTAGAACAAAGACATTTGGGTGGTTGGCAGAACAGACCACTGGCACCCAGTGGTTGTCCATACTCCATGCCATTTCTTCCGCAGCCCGGTCCACCTCTGGGGCAGCTCACAGGCCCAGATGCCAGAGTGTCAGCAGACTGGGCTCTGTCCCTGCTGTGCCCTCCCCGGGCAGGATTGGTCACATGGCCTCGCACTTGCCAAGACCAATGCCGGGTCCTGGGCCCACGAGGAGGAGGTGCACGCCATGGACAGTGCAGTCATGGCTTTTTACACCGGGCTGTGGGCCAGCCATGCACCTTGAAGTCTGCTTGGTGACCGGCGATCAAAGGAAGAACAGGACAGGAGATGTGTTCATGCCCTGTCACGTGGTGGGAGCACTGCTGCTCAAGGACCAGGCATTTCTTTTTTTTTTTTTTTTTGGGACTAGGCATTTCTTACATGGGTTGTCATGTTTAGAAAACCCTGAACTCAAGAACCACCGGGCTGTAGTGCCTGCAGCCTTCTTCCCTTCCAGGAGCCTCATTGGTATGCGTGTGGGGCTCTGTTCCTTGCCCAGGGAAAGCCGCCTTAATTAAGGTTGCCAGCTTTCTTCAGAATAACATCCTAATGGCGAAGGCTTGTGTAGTGCTTGGTGACATTTACACACAATTTCATTTTATCTGCACATGCCTATGAGGAGAAAGAAGGGCAAAGGCATGTGCATGTGCTTGAAAAGGCTGAGACAGAAAGGCACGTCATCGGCTCCCCTGAACAGACCAAGACACCCAGAGACGGATCAGCTCTATAGCTAGAAGAAGCTGCAGCCTTAAGCCACTCTCAGCGTCCCAAGCAACACAGAGTGCACGCACGGCATTCACCGCCCTTCCACACCCTTTGCAAGAGGCAGGAGATGTTCCTGTCATTCCCATTCCGCAGATGAAAGAACGGAGGCCCGAGGGCTCGGTCAGGAGCTCCAGCCTATCCCCTCCGGAGCTGGTGGTGTGGTCAGGCCCACCCCTCCCTCACCTCTTGGCCCCGTCCTCGATGGTTTCTCCATCTTGAACTTTGCCCCCGAAGCCATTCCAGCGGCCGGCCCCGAAGCCTCTCTTCTTCATGCCCAGGAGCACTCGCTGAGGCTGCAGCACCAGCACCAAGGTGTAGAGCCTGGAAGTGCCCATGGTCCGCTGGAGAACCCCTGAGGAAGGCAAGAGGGCTAGGTCAGCCTGACCTGGGTGCAGATGGGGTGGGATGGAGGCCAGGGCCCGGGTGAAATGGGAATGTGCCATGGAAGGGAGGGAGGGGAAGCCTGCTAAGTCATCTCCCAGCCCTCCGCCCCACACTCACCTCTGAACAAGGAGTGGGATTCTGGGCTAGAAAAGGGCTTGGCCCTGCAAAGCCGGAAGCAGCTGTGGCCAGGTCCCCGGCAGGAGGTGGCCTTGTCAACCCCTCCTCTGCCTTAGCACAGAAGCTGGAGGGCGGTCCACCCCCGGGTGCCAACATCACCATGCAGGTTAGCCCGTGGCCTTTTCACCAGTGGGGTCTTCTTCTGGCCTAAGGGGATCTGCCTTCTGCCCCTCAGCAGTAGCTGACCTGCAGAGTCCCAGGGAGTGCGTAGCTCCTGAAGGCACAGAGCCCCCCACCCCCCACCCCCCGAAGGCTGGTTTACCCTCCAGCCTGTGACAACCATTGCTGCTCTGGGATCTTGTACTGGAACCACAAGGGGCCCCCTTCTGCTCTAGTGGGGGTGCATGGTCCTGAGGTAAACTCCCAGGGTGAGGTCTGGGTGACTGCTGGAGACATGGTGGAGGGCCAAGAGCAGGTCCTCTGTCCATGCAGCCCCAGAGAAGCCTGGGGCCCACTGAACACAAGTCTCCCTCCGGGGGTCCACGCTGGATGCAGAGCAGGAGCAGGGATCCTTCTGGGAAGTTCCCGTGTCCCCCAAGGTACCTTCAGCTGGGTCTGGCGTTGGGGGTGGGTGTCTATGCCAGCGTACTTAGTCATGATGCTCATGGGCTCCCCGCAGAGCCCTGGCTTCCCAGAGAACTGTGTTGGTGACGGAGAGGATCCTGGGAGCGTCAGCGACCACTTAGGAAGCACTCACTATGCGCGTCTCCAAAAGTATTCATTTAACAACCCAACAACTCCGTGAGCTAAGACTTGCTTTCTCCATTTCCAGAGGAAGAAGTGGAAGCTGAGAGGCAGAGTAGGTTCAAAGGGCAGACTCGGTGCCCTAGTCTGGGTCTAGCTCAGCTGGTGCACAGACGCCGGAAGAAGCCGCTGGGGTCCTCGGAGAGCCTACGTAAGGTCAGGGGCTGGGAGGCTGTCGCAGACGGGGCGGCCCTATCTGTTAGCCGTGGGGTCCCAGTCCAGTCTCCTGCAGACGTAGGCCCCTTCCCAAGGCTCTAAAGGGTGATATCCGCTATCCGTAGAGCCCCAGGCCGGCCTTACACAACGCGGGGGCTTGGGACATCAGGTCCCCGGGCCGCGAGACCCCGGCGGTCCCGGATCCACCTCCTCCGACCTCTGCTCACCTGGCCCCCCGCCCCCCAGGTCCCCCGAGCCCAGCCTTCCTCTATCCGATCCTCCTATCACCCGGCCCCGCCCGTCCCTTCCCCTCTCCCAGGTCCCCGGAGCCACCCCAGGTCCCCGATCACTAGGCCCGCCCCCGCCCCTTTCCTCCGCTCACCTGACCCAGGCTCCGCTCCCGGGCTCTCCTGTTCCTGCTCTTCAGCCGGCGTTCCGCGCCCTCTTTCCGAACCCGGGCGCCGCTTCCGGGGGGCGTGGCCTCGGGCCGGAAGTGAAGTCTCTACTTCCGGTGCCGGCGGCCGCCGCGGGTCTGCGCCTATGGCTCGGTGAGTGAGGTTGGAAGGTTGGTGCGGCTGTGCGCGCAGCCGGCATTTACCGAGCGCTTGCTGCAAGCGTGAGGGAGGAGGAGCGGCCAGGGACGCGTCCCAGGTTCCGGCGGCGGAAACCGGGCGCGGACGCGGGCATCCCCGGCGAAGTGCCTAGGAGCGGACTTCCAATACGAAGCCCGTATTCGGGACGGCTCCTTGCGGGCGGGCGGAGGGGGCAGGTGAGGGGCGCTGCAGGTGGAGGGTGGGGAAAGAGTTGGGGGCAGGTGAGGGGGCGCTGCTGGTGTAGGGTGGGGAGAGTGGCCAGGGCAGGTGAGGGGGACCGTGGGAGGGTGGTGGGTGGGGAAAGAGTTGGGGACGGGTGAGGGGACGCTGCAGGTGGAGGTGAAGCTTGCGAAGGGCACATCAGGTCTGAAGGCTATGAGGGCTCCCACGAGTGGCTATTGTGGCTGAACCCCAGACGTGGGTGGGCGCTGGAGGTCAGCTGGCACATCTGCAGGTCCAGGTGGGTGTGACTCGTTTCCAGCCTTTCCCCCAGTTGTGGGAGTTGGTTCTGGGACCCAGGACTGCTCGGTGCTCCTCGCAGGAGACCCTTTACGCTCTTTGAAGGCAGCAGTTGCAGTTGGTGTGTCCCGATCTTGCCAGCATGGTTTGGTTGTTGAGGGGGCTTTGGCCTGGAGGCATGGAGTTGATGGTAGGCTCTTTCCATCAGAAACGTGGATGCAGAATTTAGTGTGTAGGTTAGTGCCTGCGAGATCGCAAGGGGACATCGGGGGAGCTCCTGGCAGTCAATAAACTGTTCAAAACTTGACTTTGCCAAAGAGACTTGGAAATGGTCCTTCACCTGGTCACACAGGTAGAGTTCAGCTGAATGACGTGGTGTGACCGGTAAGGCCCTATGTTGGCCTCTGCAACCATGAAGCTAAGTGAGGCCAGGGCCTGTCCTCAGGGGTTCTCTTGCAGTCCCACAGAGCGTTATACTGGGCGAGGAGGAGTTACTGTCGTTGGTATTAACAGTAGTATTAACCAGGGCTGGAAAAACGGTTGACACAAAGTGACTATCAGTGATGTTCGAGTTTTCCTTCTGAAGTCCACGAGTGGAAGATGCTTCTTCCCTACAAGGTGACGACTGCTGTGGTCCCTTGCTTGGGTGCTGTGAGAAAGCACCCCAGGCCGGGCGGCTGGAACAGCATAGACTTCCGCCTCCCAATGCTGGGGGCTGCAGGCCCAGGTCAAGCTGTGGGCAGGGCTGGTTTCTCCTGAGGCCCCTCTCCTTGGCCTGTAGATGGCTGCCTTCTCCCTGTGTCCCCACCTGTGGTCTTACCTGTGTGCACGTGTGTCCCTTTTTTGATGAAGACACCGATCATACTGGATTCGGACCTACCCATATGGTCTCATTTTAACTGAACTACCTCTTTAAAGATCATTTCTATTTTGAGGTACTGGGGTTAGGACTTTAACACATGAATTTGGGGAGGGACTCAATTCACCCTGTTCCACCTGCTTTTTGGCTGGGTAGCCTTGCCAAGTATCCTCCCCCCTCGGGCCTGCAAGCACCATCTCTAAAAACACGTGGGTTGAACCAGGGAGCCTCCTGTCCATGTGATGCCAGCCCGTTTGCTCCCTTTTTCTCCATCAGGTCTTGGAAGCTGATAGGTGCGACCCTTCGGTGTCAAAGGTTTCATGCTGCTGGGAGTCACTGCAAGGGTCGGACCGGGGCTGAGCACCTGTGGCTGATGCGCCATTTTAAGGACCCATTCGTGAAGGCTGCGAAGGTGGAGAGTTACCGGTGCCGAAGTGCCTTCAAGCTCCTGGAGGTGGACGACAGGCACCGGATCCTGCGGCCTGGCCTCCGGGTTTTAGACTGTGGGGCGGCCCCTGGGGCGTGGAGCCAGGTGGCCGTGCAGAGAGTCAATGCTGCAGGCACAGGTAAGGCCTCTGACTACCCTGGGTCAGCAGGCGTGAGCCAGCTGCCCTCCACCAGAGAATTCGGGGTGGCCAAACCACTTTGTGGCTTGTTTGGTAGTAAGAAGGGTGGAAGTATAACACTGATGTTTTCAAAATGATGGACACGGTAGAAAGCTCTAGTGCAGGTTTAAAGCACCTTAAATTGCACTATGTCTGTATGTCCATCAGTGCGTCGGCGTGCCCCCTTGCAGAGTTTGCTTTTTTTTTTTTTTTTAAAGATTTTATTTTATTTATTTGAGAGAGAAATCACAAGTAGCCAGAGGCAGGCAGAGAGGGAGAGGCAGGCTCCCCACTGAGCAGAGAGCCCAATGTGGGGCTGGATCCCAGGACCCTGAGATCATGACCTGAGCCGAAGGCAGAGGCCTAACCCACTGAGCCATCCAGGCGCCCCCAGAGTTTGCTTTTGCATGCGTAACTATATATGTATGTTTTCTTTTCCAAAAACGCTAGTATTCCACACCACAATCTTCTTGCTGATTTGGAGCTGGTTTTTTTTCACCTGCTGACACACTGACATCTTTCTGTGACAGTACAGCTGAATCAACCCCAGGGGTTCCCAGGTCCTGGTCCTCGAAGCCCTGGGTGTCCCCACAGTCCCGCTGGGGCTGCTCCAGGAGCACCCGCTGCTGGGGTTCTGGGTTTTCCCCTCTGGCTTGGCCTGAGGGCCTCCACTGTTGCCATTTTTTTATTTTAGGATTTCGTCAAAGATTTTTTATATGAAAATGGTTTCCCTGGCTGATCAACGGGGATCCTATACCCTCAGTTTAGAAAACCACGTTGTCTCTTCAAATGCTTGTGTAGAGCTCCAGAGCACCGCTGTCTGGCGCCGCTTGGCCAGCCTCCCCTTGGGCACCACCATGCCTCCCAGGTCTTCTGCTAGTGTGTGTCCCTCCCTCTCTTTCCTGCTGTAAAGTCAGAGGGTACCGCCATCACTGGCATTACGTGAATGAGGCCGTAACGTGACGAGGGCTACTCTGACACAGAGTGAGGGCATGTTCCTGTTGTCCTACTGAAGAATGGGGTTCAGAGGAATTTGCTGGTCTGCTGAAAGCAGAGGCTGGGAGTGCCGCTCCCTGTATTCACGTCTAAGATCCAGCCTCGTTACTGTGGATGGGATGCTTGCAGAGGCTCTAGAACAGGTGGGAAAAGATGTTTTTAGCTCAATAAATATTGCCTGAGTGAAGGAATTTGTATCAGAGACTTCAGTTGCTTTTCCTACCACTGAGCCTACCCACAGATCCAACAAGTGATTTCAGTGCTTCCCATCCTCGTAATTGCTCTTCAGGAGAAGGATGAAGATGGCCAAGTTTAACTTGCAGGAACATGTGGCAGAGGCCAACAGTGTGGATAAAATGATTGGGTTTCTTTCCCCCTCAGAAGCTGTGAAAATGCATCCCAAGCCATTTGTCTCTAGTGGACCCCTCCCCACAGGTTATAACACATGGGATATGAGATGTGGGATGTTCTCCTTTCCAGGGATGAAAATGGTATTTTCTCCTTTGAAAAATGTACTCTACAAAGTACCTGACTTCCAATCTTTACATAAAGTAAAATACATGTTAACCCTGTCATAGAATAGCCTCTGCTAAGCAGACAGAACCAGCAAGTCTATGACTACACCCTGAACTGGTGCCCCCCCCCACAGCTCCCCATGTGTACTGGCAGAGTGGGGGCCTGTTGGCAGTGTTGGGGAGGGCCTCAGACGGGGACACCTGGGCCGTGAAGCGGGGAGGTGCACATCTGGGGGCCGCTGTCCCACAGGCAGGAGGGGTCCTGCTCGGGCGAGTGAAACAGTGGCGTCTTTACTGCGCCATGGGTGCTGCTGAAACCTGGGTGGGGGGTCGGGTTCTGTACCTTGTCTTCTGCCTGTCTCTGTACCCCTTTTTTGGCTCGTTTTTGGTAGCTTCTGCATTGAAAGCAGTTGGGTTCAGCTGGAGAGCAGACATGTTGACTGCAGAGGTAGTAGATGTATTAGTGGGTCCTGTTCTGTCCTGGCTTGTCAGAATGGCTGCTCAGGTAAGATCTCTCACAGCGAGCAGGCCCCAGGAGGTGACATGACGTCCTGTGCTCTGGGACAGGTGCTCTTCTCCGGGCCCCAGATTCTTCCCGGGCGGATTGAGGACTGGCTCTCCCTGCGCTGTGTCTGTGTAGACGGAGAGAGCTTGTGTCTACTCTCTCAAGTTTGCTCCTGTCCTTCGCCCTGACCTTTTATTTTCATTTTTCTCTTTGTATTTCTGAGGGATGGTTCAGGATGTAAATAATGGACTTGCTCTCTCTTCTTTAGATCCCAGTGCTCCTGTTGGCTTTGTGCTTGGGGTCGATCTTCTTCATGTATCCCCCCTGGAAGGAGCAACTTTCCTGTGCCCCGCTGATGTGACTGACCCAAGAACCTTCCAGAGAATCCGAGAACTGCTTCCTGGAGGGAGAGCAGATGTGATTCTGAGTGACATGGCACCCAATGCCACGGGGATCCGCAGCCTGGATCACGACAGGCTCATTGGCCTGTGCTCGTCCCTTCTGGACCTTGCTCCAGATGTCCTGGAGCCCAGCGGAACATTCCTCTGCAAAACGTGGGCTGGAAGTCAGAGCCTGGCGTTACGGAAGCGACTGACAGGGCAGTTCCAGAACACCAGGACGGTGAAACCCAGAGCCAGCAGGAAGGAGTCGGCAGAGGTGTACCTCTTGGCCACACAGTACCAAAGAGGGAAGGACTTCGTGGAGGACTGAGAGTTTCTTCTGTCATTTCCGAGCCTTGTTCACTGCAAGTGTTGTTTGAGCTCCTGCCAGGAGTGTGGCTGCGGGGTGTGGAGTGGGTTCAGGGCTTGACTGGGGATGCAGGAGGCAGGATAAGTGGGGGGCCTTTGTTTGAAACCAAAAAGGTACAACAAAACAATATTTGCTGGCCGGGATATATCATCAGAAACAGTCTCTAGGATATGATTCGTGAGGCTGAGAGGAAAGGATGAAAGGACAGTGGCAAGGTGCTGGCAGCACACTTGGGCCTTGGTATGACCTTCATGTAACTGTCACATCACAGAAAGTCTCCACCTCTGCCCCCAGACCGACTGACCGCAACAGCCAGTCTTCTCCTTGTCATTTTGCTTATACAGTGCTAAGTGTGCAGACCGCAACTTTCAAGCTGGGGATTAATCTCCATCTCTCTGGTGGATGATATGTTAATCCCATCTTCAAGTAGTGGGAGTTCCCCCGCAGCTAGGGAAGGCATTTGGTGTGAATTACCCAGGGGGTAGGCATGCTTTGTGTTGTTCCTGGAATCCTGGGGGGGGTCCCCAAGACTGGCAGTGGCCAGAGCAAGCAACCACCTGGTATGTGCATCTATTTCCTTCTACTCTTTTCCAGGAACTCATTGAGGCTTTACAGAACAATGTAGACTGCGATTTTAATGGATTTCCATGCTTTTAAGTTTGTTTTTATAAAAATTGGTTTCTCCAAGGCCATTTCCTAGAGGCGTGCTCATCCCTCATGAATAGTGTGTTGATCATATCACTGATTAAATCTCAGGGATAGGACTGTGGGAGAGCCCAGGAAGATACCCATAATCTCCACGAGGGCCCAAGATCTCAGTCCAGCACTCTGCAGTGGCTGAAGACCGGATTTAGCATTTTCCATTATATTTGGTGGTGGTAGTTATGTCCGAGACTCCCTTGTCCTACCCCCAGCACATCCCCCATTCCCATCCTATTTCACACCCTTGGGGGGCAGTGCAGATTTTCCAGACCCTGGGGTGGGGGGGCTGCAGACCCTCCAGAGCCCCCCTGGGGGGGGGATGCATACTCTTCAGACTCTGACCTTTGGGGCACAGTGCAGACCCTCCAGATCCCCTGGGGTTGCATACCCTTCAGACTCTGGGGGGGGGGGTGTGTGCAGACCTTTTGGGTGCAGTAGGCCCTCCAGACCTTCAGTGGGGTGGTTGGTGCAGACCCTCGGGTGCTCTGGCTGTAGGAGCTCAGAGGGCCCTGGGAGGATAGCCTAGCAGCAGAGTATTTTGCTTTGCCAACGAGCCCATCGAAAAGTAAAGATGTATTAATTCAAGTCAATACTGCAGCAAGATTTTCGAAGTTGTCAAGAGCAGGAAGGTTTGTCCCGAAGAGGCCACCGTTGGGCGGTGCTATTCTACACAATACGGTGAGAGGCCACCGCCCCAAGGGATGTCCGTCCCACTTGCAGGGGGCGGGCTCCCCGATCGGCCCGCTGGCTAGTTTTGGTGAGAGTCCTCCGGGCGAGGTCTCCCAGGGACTGGCGGCTCCGGGGCGCACACGGGCTCCCAGGACTCAGTGGTGCACAGACCCGGGTCTTTACGGCGGGTTCTGCTCAAGTCTCGCGAGAGCACGGCGGCAGGTCTCGCGATACGCGGGCGCGGGCGCCGAGGAGGGAGATCTGAGCGGTGGCGGCGATCGCCCGGGTCTTAGGTTAGCTGCCTGGTGCGGAGGTCCCCGGTGGGCGGCGGTGGGCGGCGGTGGGTGGCGGGCCGGGGCCGGGGGACGCGCCGGACGCGGGCGCTGTCCCCTTTTCCTGCTTGTTGGCCTCCTCCCCGCCGCGCTCGGTCCCTCGGAGCGGGGCTGGGGTCCCAGTCGGCTTCTCTGGTGGCGGGGAGCCAAGCGAGGGGCCGGGACCGGGGTCGGAGCGGGGCCACGGCGGGCCCGGGGTCCGAGTGGGCTTCTTTGGTGGTGGGGGCCCGGACCGGGGTCAGAGCCGGACCGGAACCGGGGTCGGATCGGTACCGACTTCTCTGGTGGCGGGGAACGGGCCGGGGCCGGGACCGGGACCGGGACCCGCACTGGAGCGGGGTCGGCTTCTCTGGTGGCGGGGAGCGGGGCGAGGGGCCGGGACCGGGACCGGAGCGGGGTGGGAGCGGAGCGGTGTCTCAGTCGGCTTCTCTGTTGGCGGGGAGCGGGGCGAGGGCCCGGGACCGGAGCGGGGTGGGAGCGGGGCCGGGGTCCGAGCCGTCTGCTCTGGTGGTGGGGAGAGGCTGGAGGTCGGAGCGGGGCAGACCCCACTCGGCGCCTGGGGTCTGGCGGAGCCGGCCCTGTGCCCAGAGTTGCCAACGATGGCAGAAGTACTGGTTGGGTACTGACAGGCAGCGTGCTGTGCACGCGCAGCCCAGGGGTTGTGATTTCCCAGGGCGTGGGTTTCCGTGGTTGGGTTGCTGAAGATTGGAGTCTGTGGCATAAAGAGGATGGAGTTTGAGCTGCTGCCTAATCGCTGCCTTGTGCAGCGGCTTAGTTCCAGGCAGTTGAAAACCTGTGTGTGCTCTTCATTCCAGTGGATTACAGGCATCAGTTCTTACAGGGGATGGTCTCTCCGCATCAGAACATAGTAGCTAAGTTTCCCATTAGGGGATGGAGAGTATGGCCCCGGTCTAACCTGGGCAAACAAAGGGGTTTGCCTTCTGGAGCAGACCTGTGCTGTCTCCTGCGCTTGGGCCTGTATCTACCAGGCTCTCAGCACTCAGTGCTTGTCCTGTTCTGTCTCCCAGTCCGTTTTCCACTGACAGTGTGGTTGAGAAGTGGAGAAGACAGGTGTGTTGTCCGGGGTGCAAATGTGGCCTACAGAGAAGGGCTCTGTTCTCCTCGAATAGGAATTCAGAATTAAACTAAGATTCCTCACTTTCTTCCTTTGGGGTGTTGGCTGGGAGGCGTTTTCATTCTAATACTTGGGAAAGTCCGGGGTGCCTGGGTGGCTCAGTCGGTTAAGCGGCTGCCTTTGGCTCAGGTCATGATCCCAGAGTCCTGGGATGGAGCCCCGCATCGGGCTCTCTGCTCAGTGGAGAGCTTGCTTTTCCCTCTCCCTCTGCCTGCTGCTTTGCCTAGTTGTGCTCTCCCTGTGAAATAAATAAATAAAATCTTAAAAAAAAATCCTTAGTAAAGTCTGTGTGAGCGGGCCTTTTACCTAAGTAGAACGTGGTATGTACCTGTAGGAATTCACACCTTTGCTCATTAACTGTACCTGGGATGTTCCCCACCCACTGGTGGGCGGGCAGGGCAGCCATCAGGCCATGGTCAGTACAGGTTTGGGGATGTGGGTTCTTTTTATTTTATTTTAATTATTTATTAGAGAGCAAGAGAGTGAGCACAAGTGGGGACAAGCAGATTCCCCTCTGAGCAGGGAGCCTGATACGGGGCTGTATCCCAGAACCGTGGGATCATGACCTAAGCTGAAGGCAGACGCTTTAGCATGCCCCGGGGGTGCCCCCACAGATGCTGGTTTTTTGCTGTTGTTCATGCTCTGTCCTCCATGCCCTGGCTTGTGGAGTCCAGTGCACACTGGACTTTAGAGCCATGTAGACCTGGGTTACAGTCTGTTCTGTAACTTTCTGAAGTGCCACTTTCATGATGTGTGAAATATGTGCAGAAAGACCGAGTTGGCCCGTCGTGCCGCCCGAGATGTCCTGTGTGGAGTTACAGGCAGAGTGATGGACTGTGTGCTAGTCGCAGCCCTGCCATCTGGACATGTATGCTGGACACTCGTCCTCATGGCATCCTTGCCAAGTGGCTCTCAAATTTACAGATGAGTCTTGGCTGCCAGCTAACTGCAAACGTGGTTATGAACAGTGGGGACGTGTAAGGACTCAGAGAGAACCCTGGGAGAGTGGGGCCGTTGGTAGAGCTCATGGTGCCTGCAGAGGCTCATGGTCACCCCTCCCTTGTTTTCCTCCAAAAACTAAGTGGCCATGGACGACCTGGGGGAAAACACCACTGTGCTGTCCACGCTGCGGTCTTTGAACAACTTCATCTCTCAGCGGGTGGAGGCCGGGTCCGGCCTGGATGCTGCCACCTCCGCCCCAGGTTCTCTGCAGACACAGTATCAGCAGAGCATGCAGGTGCGTGCCCTGGGGTGCAGGGAGGGGTCTCTGGGTGGAAGGTGCATGCTGTGGGGTGCGGGGGTGGGGGGTCTCTGGGGAGAAGGTGTGTCCCCTGGCAGTTCCTTCTCCAGCGGCAAGTACTTATGAGTGCCCTGTATGGGAGAGTGTTCTCCGGGTAGAAGGCATCTGCCCTTGGCGGTGGCCTTTTCAGGTGAGTGCCCTCCACGTGGATGGGTCTCCAAGTAAAGAGAAAGACTGGGTGTGTCAGTTGTCAGATCTTGGCTTCGCTCTGCCAGGATGTGACTTTTATAGTTTTGCTGTAAGAAGTGTTATTTTACTTTATTTCGTGTTCTTAGCAATGCTTGCTGTAGACCCCTTAAAGAGGAGTCAGGTCTCCTGGAGGACTTGAGCTTCCACAGACTTGTGGGGTCAGTCTCACGGGGACAGGGGTCACTGGGGCCACACGAGGAGGGGGTGGTGTGTGCAGCCTGGCCCCGGCCCCTGCCAGTCTGCATCACTGCCATGCCAGGCAGCTGCTGTCCCCTGCTTCTGCAGCGGGAGCTGGTCCTTGCTAATGGCCTGGGACAGAGCCAGTGGTGTCCTGGGGCTCTGACAGCCCTGAGAAGGCCCAGGTAACCTGTGCTTAAACAAATGCTCCTGTGTTTGTGTGCGTGTGTTTGCTGAACAATTGAATGATTTTTGTTCGTTTAGCGGACTGAGTTACTCACTGCTATTTTTTCCCAGAGAATTTTTTATTCCAAAATTGGATTTTTTTAATGTTTGTTTTCGGTGTTAAAGCACTTTTTGGAAATGATGGTGGTAATTGTTTTTTTGTTTGACTCTCACAGGCAAAATAAGTTGGCAACTTTAGTCTAAAAAATTCTTACGGTTTTGTTGATGCAAATATCTGGAAACTTTTGGCCAATCTGTCAGAACTATAGAATTTAGAATTTCAGAGGCCCAGTTCTCACAAGCTAGTGCTGTGGATGGCCGCCTCTGTGTGGGGGATCCTTGGCTGATCCGTGGCAGAGTGAGCTGGTCAGAGTCTTGTAGCTGCAGGACCGGTCGGGGGCCCTGATCCGACCCTGTGCTGTCCCCACACTTCCAGTAGCGGTTTTGTGCCCTACTGAGCCGCCCCAGACGGCAGGTGAGGGAACTGAAATCCAGCAGGTCTGGAGAGTCTGGCAGTCCCCACCCCCTGCCCTTTTTCTGTGCTCCCGTTTCTGTGGGAAAGGGTTTACAGGCCGGCTCTGCTGCATGTCAGCACGAGTGGAGCTGGAGCGGGCGGCCAGCACCAGTGCTAGGAGCTGGGAGGCGGGTTTAAACAGAAACATGTTTCAGTTACTGTCCTTCCAATGCAGTCCCTGTGCCAGGAAGATCTGGCCACGGACCCGTCTCTCTGGGGCTCTTGGCAGCTGTGCAGTAGTGCCCGGGGGAGCTGGGGGCCACCGTCCTTTGGAGAGGCTGGGCCCTCGCTGCACGCAGAGGTAGGGAGGCCAGTGACGGCGACAGAGGGTGGGCTTCGGAACCCCCACACTTCAGCCACTGTGAACTGAAATGAGAGAAAATGTCAGAGGATAAAGAAAGTGTGAACTCAGGCCCTCCAAGAGTGTGTGAAGGGTTGGGTAGAGCAGATGCCTTTCGTCTGGCCTGGGACTTCTCAGCCTCGGTACTGCTGACATTTGGGGCCGGAGAAAGCTTTGGTTTTGCAGGACTTGCTTCTGCCTTATGGGATGTTACCTGGCCTCTGCCCGCTGGAGGCCGGTAGCAAACGCTGGCTCTCACCCCCTCTTGACAGTCAGCAGTGTCTCCAGATGTCGCCAAGTGTCCCTGGTGGGGCTGAGAACCTCTCACTCTAGCCAAGTGTTGCTCGAGCTGCAGTGTGCCTGTGAGTCCCCGAGACTCTGTGTGGAAGGAAGTGCCTGGTTGGGCATCTGTGGGGTGCAGCCTGAGCTTCGGCGTTTCTTTCTACTGCCCAGGAGCTGCTGTGTTAGCAGCCATCCCTGGAACGGTCAGGCTGTGGTCCATATCCGGATGAGGCCTTGGCAGACTCAGTGGTTCTGTGAAACTGTTTGGTGTGTCTTCTGAGGCCCTTCCAGGCTGGATGTCCCCTTTATGTATCTATTCTGTGTGGCAGGCCAATTTCTAAGATGGCTCTTAAGTCCCTGGTGCTTGGTGGACCACACTTTCTCCCACTTAAACACTAAAATGGTTTTGTGGCAGCAGGATTTTGCCAACATAACTAAGAAATCAGTCAGCCTGAAGATGGTGGGCCTGACTTACTCAGAGCAGGAGAGGGATTCTACATATGCGGGCTCTCTCTTGCTGGTTTTGGAGGTGGAGAGGGCCACATGGCAAGGGATGTGGGTGGCCTCTAGGAGCGGACAACAGCCCAGGGCTGACAGCAAGGAAGCGGCACCTTAGTCCTCCTATGTGTGGAAGAGGATCCTAAGGTCCAGGTGAGTTTGGAGCCTGGCCATCCCTGTTGATTTTAGCCTGTGAGACCCTGGTCAGACAACCTGGCCGGTGTGCCTGGCCTTCTGCCCATAGACCCTGACTGATAACGGGGTTTCAGCTGCTGAGTTTGTGGTAATTTGTTATATGGCAATAGGAGACCAACATGCCCTATTTTGTAGAATGAGTCTATACACTGTCATCTTAGAGCCTACAGTTTTTGCCCGTTGTCATTTCTTCTTTGTCTACTGCCTCCTTCCACCCACTTTCCAGTGAAGGACCCCGCATCCGCCCTTCTTCCCCAAGGCTGAGGATGGGCCTTGTTGGCGGCAGGGGCTCAGTGTGAGTGTTGGACAAGCCGCTCCCCTATTTGGCACAGCTGCTGAGGGTTCTCTTTCCCCTGGGTGTGACCCGGTCAGCTGGAGGAACGAGCGGAGCGGATCCGTTCCAAGTCCCAGGTGGTCCAGGTGGAGCGGGAGAAGATGCAGATGGAGCTGAGCCACAAGAGAGCACGCGTGGAGCTGGAGCGGGCGGCCAGCACCAGCGCCCGGCGCTACGAGGTGGGTGCGAGCAGGTGGCCCCGGCGTCGGGGCGTCGTGCACGGTTCTTGCCAAGCCATAAGGCAGGTGAGCCTACCGGCTGGGAACCTTGGTGCTCTGCCTCTGGGCTGCTGGGGCCTGCTTCGTTAGGCCACAGACGCCAGCTGTGCTTGATGTCCTTGAGGGGGCAGGGCGCAGGGGATGGCAGTCCGCCACGTGTGCCTGGCCAGAGCATGCCTCTCTGCTAGGCTGCCTGTTCTCCCTTCTACCCCTGCCCCACCCAAAGAATCGGGGTGTACACCTAGCAGAAATACCAGGTACCACAGTGTGACAGGCTTAGAAGGTCACAGGGTTGTGTCATCCCAGGTCCAGGCCAGACCAGTCTTGCTCACATGGTCCTAGGGCCTCAGAGCCAGGATCTCCAGTCTTGGGGGTACTTTCTGGTATCCCCGGCTCACCCAGGGCAAACTTGGCACGTGCCACCCCCATTACCTAGGGAAGGTGCTTGGTTTCTACTAAGGTCGTAAATCCCTTCCTTTGCTTTGATCAGCAGCACTTTGCCAGAGGTTTTCAATAAGTGCTCATGATCTGTGGAAATGCTGCCAAGACTCGGGCAGAGCGTTGGACCAGCAAGTCTCTGACCTGCTTACGCTTTCCCCAGCTGTAGATGTCTGGCCCCGTTCTGGCCTTACGTGGCATGTTTGCGTGCTTTCCTAGTCCTGTAAAAATAGCGATGTCTTCAGGGGTGTGATGCTAACTGGGTATATTTGACCCTAATACGCAGGCTTCTGGCTGTGGTGTGCCATGTGGGTCTAGTAGCCCAGGAACATGGCCTGTGAGTGGGTCCCGTGGCCTTGGCATTGCTCCCAGGCCTTCCTCTTAAGATGGGGCTTTCATTCATTTTCTGGGTCATCTTAGGAGGGACAGTTCTGTAGGAACTGGTGGGAAGGGACAGGATAGGCTGTGGGAATCTTGCTGCTCTTGAAGGTGCATTATTACGGCTGCAGGTGGCACCAGCGGCCATTAGATGGTAGGAATTGGGGGTGTTGGTGATGTTGCCCTCGCTCTCAGGCAGACGGCAGGGGGTATGGAGCTATTGGAATTCTCCTGTGCCATTAGTCCTCCAAGGGCAAGACCAGTCCTGGCTGTCCTGGGTCTCCAGGGTGCAGCACAGGCCGTGGCGCCTTATATGTGCTCAGAATATGTTGTAATGAGTTGGAGGAGTGGATCGTTGCATGGTTGGTGGAAGTCTTTTCTTGGGGAAATCAAAGGGTGCAGGGCTGAGTTAATCCCGCGTCCTCGCTGAGCTTTCCCTTCCCACCCACAGACTTGGCTGAATGTGACCCGGAACCATGTGAGCCGGTGGCTTTCAAATTGTCTCTTTGAGTCTTAGACATCTATCATGGTTTTTCAGGGCCTGCCAGTTTGGCCGTGGGTGGGGATCTCAGAACTTCTCAGATGGTGACACTTTGGTTGTTGTCTGAGGTCTGGGCACCCCAAGTATGCCCCATGCGTACTTGGGTTGGGCAGTCTGAACAGAGATGCTAGGTTCCTCTCTGGGGTGGGTTGCCCAGGGCCCTGCATTGTGGAAGGGTCCCCTGACTCTTCGGAGGCCAGACTTGCAGCTCCCTCGAGTGGGCCATGTCTGTCTGCATTCATTCAGCATTTCTTGGTGCCCGGCTGGAGAGGCCTGATCTGAGCACTGGCTTGGGCGTGCGGGTGGGCCTCCTGCTGCACCGCCTCCCAGGGAGAGGCCAGGGGTCAGCAGCATCAGGTGCCCAGTCGGTGGTCCCTTTGCTTCTGGGGATGAGGGTGAGCTCCTAAGTGGCTGACTGCCGACTCCCTAGACCCCTACCCCCGCCCCGCCCTGCCCGGGGTCCATCAGAGGGAGAATGAGGAGTCTCATTCCTGGGGCTGCCTTCCCAGCATCAGACGGTCTGCAGGAGAGGATGTGCCTGGAGGGACCTCAGCTCTAATGGTGTGAGCGGGGCCTGCTGCATGACTGGCACCAGTGTCGGAGGGTCCCCATCCTGAGGGAGGGCCAGGTGGGTCTCCCACTCCCGTTCCCTCTCTCCGCTCTGGCAGCGCGAGGTGGACCGCAACCAGGAGCTACTGACGCGCATTCGGCAGCTGCAGGAGCGGGAGGCTGAGGCGGAGGAGAAGATGAAGGAGCAGCTGGAGCGACACAGGCTGTGTGAGCAGAGCCTGGCCGCTGTCAGCCAGAAGCTGCGGGAGAAGGAGGACGGCCTGGCCGCGGCCGGGGAGGTGAGGGCTGTCCCGGAAAGGGGGTGTTTCTCGGGGGAGAGGCGTGGGTGCCGTGGGGTGCTGGGCAGTGTCTTCTGCCTCCTTGCCACGTGTGCGCAGTGTTCCGGTCGTAGTAATCCTATTAAAAATACTCATTTTGGGGCGCCTGGGGCACTCTGTCAGTTGGGCATCTACCTTCGGCTCAGGTCACGATCTCAAGTTCCCGGGATCGAGTCCTGAGTCGGGCTCCCTGCTTGGTGGGGAGGCTGCTTCTCTCTCTGCCCTTTCCCCTTCCCATGCTCCTGCTCTCTCCCCGCTCCCTCAAAAAAAAACAAAAAACAAAAAAGCAAAAACCCAACTTGTTTTCCACTTCGTGGCCTTCATAAATCAAACACTTAGCATTTCATCATTTAAAAACTTGCCCCACGTTTTTTCAGCATATCCTGATAAATGTACGTACGAGCACATGTATGCAGTGGGTAGCAGGTAACTTTTGGTTTCTGTTACTGATTTTGATGTATTCCCAGGAGTGGGGTTCTGGGTCTCTAGGGACAGCGTCTGGCTTTTGCTACCAGTTGCTGTGTGGTCCTGGCAGCATTGTTGAGGGCCCTAGTTTCCCTGTGGCCTTATCTGTCATGGATGCTGATATCTTCTGGAAATACTTGCACCCCCCCCCCCTTTCCGAAGATGTGAGTGTCACCCCTGGATTTTCATTTCTTTGATTATTAGCAGGTGTGGTAGTATTTGAGAACGTCTTTGAAGCCAGCGCACAGAGGAACTGTAGTCCTTACTGTCTCTACCAGTTGAAGGTTGTATAAATTTTAGAAACAGAGCCCAAACGCTGCTGCTGGTGGAGCCTGGACTCTGACCTTCCCTGTCCCTCTGCTGTGGCACTGCGGATCACAGGTGCAGTGAGGAAAACGATGAAGTGCTGCCTAGGGAGGGAGCAGGGCGCGGGATCATTGGTATTCTGTCTCGGCGTGCTTTTCTCTACTTGACAGATCTCGGGAAGCAGGCTGCAGGTTATTTTTGCCTTGGCAATGCTGGGGAGCATGTTAAGGTTGTTCCTACATCTGTCTTCTGATGTGGATGTTGGCAGGAGAGGAGCCGTGATCAGCCTCAAGACAAGTCCCCGTGTCACCCTTGGCTTGCCTCGGCTGTGTTCTGGAGGCTGGTCTGGGGCCCATGGGGGAGGGCAGGGCCTGCTCTCTGTTCAGTGAAGAGCGAGGTGGTGGGGTAGGCCCTTGCCACACAGGTTGCAAAGAGGATGAGAGGGGTCCAGGGTGGGAAGGTGGCGGCCAGCTGGGATAGAGGACGTGAATTTTGTTTCTGTTTCTTTGTACCTTCTTGGAGAAGCCTTCCCTGGTGACTCCATCGTCACTGCCCCACATGCTCTCTCTCCACCCAGCCTGGCTTGTGTGCTTGTCACTGGGAAGTCCTCTTGCTGACTGCCGGGCTTCCCCACAGCTGGGTCCGCGTGCGGCCGGCTGTCTGACCCTGTGTCCTGTGCAGCCCCTGGTGTCTAGGATGTGTTAATTAGATTCCCGAAGACTTCTCAAAGGCTGTTTTCCTAGTCAGATGTAGTTTCGTAGCTTCATTCTTCTGTGATGCCCAGGTTGATGGGCATCCTTGTAACAGAGTGGACCGTGCAGATGGATGGAGTGCAGGAAGTGGACGGCCCGTGTCAGCCTCCCCTGGGGAATGTGGTTCCTGGGTTGGCATGGGCCCCTGGGTCAGGTGAGAGCGTGTCAGGCCTCCTTGTTGGCAGGGGTGCCCTGGAACTGCAGGGAGTTTGCTGGATCAGCCCCTGTCCTCCACTCTGGGAGGTTATTGACAGGGATGTTTCTGAGTGGGCTTCCCTGGTGGCCTGGTCAGTGAGCTGGCTTCCCCTGGGAAAGCCACAGACAGAGAGCAGTCATCAGATGGTCACTAGGAGGTCACCTGGTAAGGGTACGTCTGATGCAAGGGTGGCAGGTCTGTCCCTAAAAGTCCTGAAGTTCGGCCATGGGCCAGCCTCCCCAGCCCCAGCTTTCTGGCCGAGAGCATGCCTGCACTTTCCCCAAGGGTGAATGTCTGGCCCCGTTCTTGCCCTCTGGTTGAGAGTATGAGGTCTGCAGGGCGTTCCCGTGGCCCCTCTGTTCTGAAGATGGCCTCCGTCCCCTGCTTCTGACCTCTTGGCAGGCCCTGGCTGTGGTTCACAGGGAGTGTTTTATCTGGGGTGGGGCGTGATAGGGGCTCATTCGGGGCGGAGAGGCCAGGGCAGGTGTGGAGGGAGACCCACACAAGCACATTGGACAGAAGTGAGGGTCCCAAGTGACAGATGTCACAGGGCACAGGGCTGTCTTGGCAGGCAGTCCATCACTGTGACCCAGTGGTTTCCCATTTGCTTGAGGGAAATGTGAGGCAGACTGCAGGCTGGATACTCTGGGGCTGGATTGAGGGGTGGCGTCTCCTCCCAGGTCGTATTTTGTAAAGGAGAAGATGGCTTGGTCCCAGCCCGCCGGAGGGGGGTAGCCAATGCAGGCTTTTTCGGAGACATTTGTCTGTGGGTGTGTGGGTCAGGAGTTCACATCTGCATGTGTGTCGCAGCCTGTAAGCAGCTGTGCCCCCTGCCCCCCCAGACCATCAGCACGCTGAAGGGGAGGGTCTCCGAGTTGCAGTGGAGCGTGATGAACCAGGAGATGCAGGTGAAGAACCTGGAGTCTGAGAAGCAGGAGCTCAAGGAGCAGCTGGCCTTGCAGCACAAGTGAGTGGCTGTGCTGGGTAGGGCCCTGCCCCGGTGCCCGATGAGCCTGCTCGCGGGTCGCCCTGGGTCCAGTTGGCCTGAAGCCTGCTGGAGCCAATGCTGAACTGTGTGTCCGGGTGTTACCGGTGCGGGAGACCGTGAATGGGAAAGCCCGGGCTTGTCATCCTCTGCCCTCTGTGGTCTGAGCACCTGGTGACCATGTGTGCTGTCTACGCTGAGCCTGGAGGACCTGCAGGTGCCCTTCCAGTCTGTCCTCCCCGTCCATAGGCTGTTGGTGGCTGACGTAGGGACCATTGAAGTGAGGACAATGAGTGTTTTAAATGTTCTGGGAACAGCATTTAATGTTGTTAATGACTGGGAGCAGTCATTTCTTCCCTCCCCAGGGACTGGGATGCCTGCTTGCAGAGAAGCAAAAAGCGAGGCTTTAAAGGCTACGTGGGGTGCCCCTGGGATGGGTGGGCTGTGGGGCTGTCCAGGCAGAGGCCGCATTCTGAGCACGCATGGAATTCTCTCTCTGTGATATAGGCCTTTCCCTTCGCAGGTGTTGTCCTAGGAGAGCTTTGGACTCTCCTGGGCCGGGTTGGGGGTATGGCGGGGGGGGGGGGCGGTCATGGGAGGGTCCTCGTCTTTGGCTGTGCTGGGGCGTGCAGCAAAGGCGAGGGAAGAAAGCTGGGGGTGTGGACTTAGCCAGCACCCCAATCTGAGGAGACTGAGGCCACAGTGCTCTGGGCCTGGGGCCTACTCAGGAAAGCCTCCAGGGTGAGGGCAGCTGTTGGCTTTACCTCCTACGTCTTTCTGCACATGATGTGCTTTTCTCTCGACAGGAAATGTCAGGAGGCTAATCAGAAGGTTCAGGAGCTCCAGGCCAGCCAGGAAGCCAGGGCCGACCAGGAGCAGAGGATCAGGGTGCGTTACTCTGTTTCAGGCGCAGGCTGTGCCCGCGGGATGTCCCGGTAGTGGTCTCAGCCATCCTGCTGCTTTAGCTGGGGTTTGCTTGGGTGTCCAGGGACCATGAGTGGCCCGTGCCCGCTGTAAACTATTGACACAGTTGCTCATCTCTGTGTGTGCCTTGCCTGTGCTTGGGGCTGGGGCTGCTGCCCCCTACCTCCCTCCAGCTTTGCCTCCTTGTCGGGCCTCTGGCCTCCTGGCTCCTCCTGCCTCTGCTCGCTCACGTGCTGTTCTCTGGCTCTGGGGCCTGCCCGGCTCCGGCACCTCACTCCTGCTCAGTCCTCTGGCCCGTCTCCCAGAGTGTGCTTGCCTGCGTAATGTGGTGCCTGTTTTCTTCCGGACCTGATGTGCAGAGACCTTATCTGTGTCCTGTGTCACCCTGTGCCTGCCGCTTGACCCTGTACCTGGCACAGAGCTGGGCCCTGTTAATGTTTGTTGATTGACTGATTTGGTCCTGGTCTCATGCACTGAGCTTGTTCAGTGACTTGTCACTGATGGATGCCAGCTGTCCCCAGTGTGTCTCAAGGGGACTGCAGATGGCAAAGGAAAGGCTGTCGTCAACGTGGAGAAGACTCGCTTGTTACATGGGCGCTAGTGTGGCTGGAGCGTGTCTGGCAGGGGAGGAGCGCTGTGTCTTACCGATGTGTTTATTTAGGGAGCCTTGGCTGCCTGTCCTCGGGCAGGTGTGCACCAGGGCCGCAGCCCCGAGGGCAGGGCGGCGCAGAGGTGTGACCCCAGCCTGTAACACCATGTTGGGGTGCCCCTGGAGACCAACACGGACGTGGCACAGGGGTACACCTGGTGTTTTGGAGGGGGGCTGGGCTACAGTGGTCAATTTTGTCCTCTCTGTCCCTGGCCTCACTCAGGATCTGGAGCAGAAGCTGTCCCTGCAGGAACAGGATGCCGCAGTCGTGAAGAATATGAAGTCGGAGCTGGTGCGGCTGCCCAAGCTGGAGAGGGAGCTGAAGCAGCTGCGGGAGGAGAGCGCCTACCTGCGGTGAGGCGGGCGCGGGCCGGTGCCAGGCTGGGCTCCTCCTCTCAGGCTTGTGGGATTTTGAGGGACTTTGTTTCTGTCCCTGCCAGGGAGATGCGGGAAACCAACGGGCTGCTCCGGGAGGAGCTGGAGGGGCTGCGGCGGCGGCTGGGACGCCAGGAGAAGATGCAGGAGAGTCTGGTCGTCCTGGAGCTGGAGAAGGAGGTGGGGTCTGGGGGGACAGTGGGCTGTTCCTTGTGGGTGTCCTCTGTCTGGGGGATCCTGGGTTTTCAGTCCGGCATTCCGGTCCCCCCCCCCTCCGAAATGTGGAACTGCCGGACTGGTGTGGTAGGATGAAGAGTGGCCACAGAACTGTGGTGTCCCTTGCGGACACTCATGAGCCGGCCTGTGGTGGGAGACTCGTCTGGGTGAGCACAGTGGGCCGGTGGTCACGCATCCCCATATAGGTGGGGGACACAGGGTAGGGGACACAGGGCGGGGAATCAGGTGACGTGAGGAGGACCCAACCCCCTTGTCCCTGCGCACATGGGGGTGCAGAAGCTCTGTCTCGCCCAGTGCACACGAGGGACACCAGCACTTAGCCTTCTGGCCTCTGGCCCCGGGTCCTGCTGTCCTGTGCTGCATCACTGACAAGCCGCGGGCCCTCTTTCATCTCCTAGGTGGTGGGAGTGTGCTGGTAGCTGCTTGCACTTAGCCAGACGAGCAGCCTGTGGCCTCACAGGGTGGGAGCCGAACTCCTCTAGGATGCTGGCTTACATGTGAACTCAGCCTGAGGACGCAGGTTCAGACCGAGCAGTGTTTCCTCTGGGCAGTTCTGAAATTGGTTAAGATTCGGTCTCCAGAGTCACGCTGCCTTGCGTGAAATCCTGCCATGAATGCTTGCTGGCTCTGTGACCCTGGGCAAGTTACCTAACCTCTCTGTCTGCCTATGTAATGAGGAGTAACGGTGTCTGCCCTGCAGGGTTGTGAGGGCTCAATGAATTCACGTCCCATGCTTAAACAGGGCTTGGCCCTTGGTAGGTGGTCGCTGAGCATCGGCTCTAGCGACAGAGTTGTTCACCAGCCTGTGCCCCGCATGTGAAAGGGCCATCGAGTGACTGCATGAATGCAGTGATGCCAGCAGGGCGCTTGGCCTGGGTGGAGGCAGGACAGGCCAGACAGAGACACATGGTCCTCGCCCTGACGTTTCTTACGTCTCTGGAAGAGGTGGGGAGGACTCCAACGTGGGATGCGGGTGAGCGTGGAGAGTGTGAGATGCAGGATCCGGCAGCCCCACGTGCAATGCCAGGTGGGGCATGTCCCACCTCCTGTTCTCCTGTCCTGCGGGGCCCCCGGCCCTAGTCGGCCATGTCCGCTGAGGGGGAGTGCGTCTGCCCTGGGGCCCGGTGTCCTGTGGAGCCCCTGGAGCGTGGGAGAGGCAGCACATTCTTGTCGTTTCAGCACTCAGGTCTGCCCTGCTGTTTTTATGGGGGCAAGCACGAGGCTTTTTGCTACCCCTGCCCCCACTCTGCGGTGCTTTGTGCGCTGAGACTCTGACCTGACTCCATGGGACCAGGAACGGATGAGGCGCTGAGCGTGCTTATTGTGGGAGTAAGCCGTCGGCTCCAGAGTGGGCTCAGGGTGCTCGGGCGCTCAGCTCAGAGCTACGAGCAGGTTCTTCTGAGTGATCAGGGAGGTGTAACATCCTCCTCATCGCCATCACTTTTGTGGGAGTTCCCTTGGTCTGGGGACTGAGGTGGGTCGCGTGACGAAGGGCTGCAGGCAGCCGCAGAGACCTTGGAAGGGAAATACTGGGGTTACGGTGCTCTTAGCATTCACCTCCCTGTTTTTCCAGAAGCTGCTGGCAAAGCTGCAGAGCTGGGAGCAGCTGGAGCAGACCACGGGCTTGAGCATCAGGTAGGTGGGGGTTGCAAGTGCCTCAGGGTGCCGGGCCGGTGGTCACGGCTGGGAGCGTGGCCCTGGCTCCTGGCGTCGCCAGCAGCCACCCTGTTAGAGTCTGTTGGGGCGGCTCTGGCCAGCGATGCTCAGGTCGGATGAGGTACTTACACTGTGGGGGGGAAACGGGACTGAAGTGACCCTCCTGCCGAAGTCCTAATAACGTCTTTATTTAAGGTGGGCTGGCAGAGCGCTGGCAGGGATCTGATAGCTGTGGGGTGTCAGGCTTTGTGAAAGGATATCTTTGTGGATGCTGAGGGAGTCATTGCTTTCAGGATATGCTGTTCCTTTTCGGCAAAAACATACAGTGGAGATGAACTGAGTTTTGGGGGGCAAAGAGAAAACACTGTTGTGGAGGATTGTCATGCCTTGCAGGCCCCCACAGCAGCCTCGGCTCATCTGTGAGCTGCTGCCTTTGGGGGGATGGCAGGAGGCGGAGGGTCATGGCAGGGCTGCTGGGTGGGCAGCTGGGGTCTCATTCTCTAGTGGGTAGGACGGCCAGGGCGGGCAGCATTCCACCGCTGCCTCCCCCCCGCCCCACACGTTCTGCTGCCCGTCGTTCCGGGGCTGCTGCCCCTCTCCCTCCAGGGTGGTTGCCTGTCCCTCTGTCCCCAGGACTCTGTTGGTCTGCTGCGGACTGGCTCTTGCCCGTAGCTTCATCACCGTGTGGTGGTTCCAGTCTGGGAGAGGGCTGGTGGGAGATGAGTCCTTGGAGCTGTGGTGTTTCAAGAGCCCTTTGTTTTGTCTGCTTGGGTGACGTTAAGACTATAGCTCCTCGGTTGTCTTTCATGTTGCTCTGGGCAGCTGGGCCAAGACTGAGAACCTTCTTTAAAGAGCTGTCCTGTGATGACACGGTCCTGCTGCTGGTTCTGGACCCTGTGGCAGTTCCCGTCAGCATTATTGACTCCACTGTGCGTACCTTGAAATTGCCTCCTCGTCGGCTCTGTGTGACTGAGTCACAGGACAGACGAGGCTGCTGATCGCACTTGAACCGCACCTGCGGGGCCCAGGCTCATGGAGGGCCAGCCCAGCGGGGCCTATCTTCTCTGTGCTACCTCGTGCTCTCTGTGCTTATTAACTCACTGGAAGGCTTCCGTCCTGCTCCCAGGGAGCCTCGTCAGAAGAGAAACCTCCCCTATTTCTTTCCTGTGCAGGAAATCAGAGGCCCATGCATGCCCAATCGGACCAGCTGCCGGCAGGTCTGAACGCCCAACGTGGGCCACAAAGCATGCAGCAGCAGTCAGGCCTGGGGCTGGGGCCCAGCTGGCCGCGGTCTCTGGCCCGGAGGGGAGGTACGGCTGCTCCTCGGCCCTTTGGTCTCACTTCCAGCCTGAGTGTGGCTGGCGTGTGGGGTGCTGACTGCCAGCTGGGGCGGGTCATCTGTCTGATCGCCTGCTTGTGTGTGTTGTGTGTTCAGTGGGTGGCTGGGCCCGGTGAGGGAGAGGAAGAGGGGTGTTGAGCTCCCTTGGGGTCGGCGGTAGGAGAGTGGGCTATGTAGAGCAGAGGCCGGTGTCTCTGTCAGCCCCGGGCCAGGGTGCCCCTCTTCAAGTTTGTGCCTGGCTCTGGGCCGCTTTTCTTGCTGGGAGTGCAGTGCAGGCTTCACTGTGCGTGGGAAAGCTCACCGTGCATGGGGAGGAGCACGGTCCCATGCTGCAGAGGTATCCCTTCCGAGTGGCCGGAGGCTTCTGGAGAAGCACGTGGGGCATCCTTGTGGTCCTGGGCTCCTGGCAGCCGTTGGGGAGGGGTCCTGTAGGGGGCAGCTCTCTTTCATGTGCTTTGTCACCTGTTCCCTGGTCCCTTCCGGGGGCACTTTGGAAACCCCGGCTCCTCCCCTTTACCCCTCCCATCCGCCCTAGGGTGCTCCAGGCTCCAGGCAGCAGGCAGGCTGCCCCCCCCGAAGTGAGTACATGTGTCATGTAACAGTTGGTGGATCACAGACTTGTGTTTTCCCTGTCGTCAGAGCCGTGTGGAGAGTTGGGTACAGATGGGTCAGCCTGCCGGGCACTGGACTTGAGTCTTTCATGACCTTGAGTGCTATGAGGAGGAGTTCTGCTCTCCTTTTTTGCTGAGTTTGGGGCAGTTAGAGATTTCTGTGCAGGGACAGTGACTTGTAGGAGCCCACATCTGGTGGGATTGAATATGGAGTGGGAAACGTGCAGAGGGAAATAGGGCACAGGGAAATGTTGGGGTCCCTGGGGGGAGCATGAGAGGGAAGGGTAGGCATTGGTTAGGAGCTCTGAGACTGCTGTCTGGGTGGCTGGAGGTAGATCTGCCTGCAGTGGGTCCAGGATGGATGCCCTCCATCACCCTTGCCTCGTTCCGTGTGGCAGGGGACGAGAGGACCGGTTCAGACCGTGCTGAATAATGGCTAGATGTGTGTCTGTCCCCAGCATGGCCCTCGTGTTGGGGGGGGGTAGCTTGTGCCTCATCTTTCACACCTGTTCGTGGAAGGACTTTTCTAGAACATGGCTTTCTTCCTGTGGGAACATGTTTGTGGGTGTGTCCTAGTTCAGGGGTGCACCCCCCCCAAAGCACAATCAGCCAGGGAGATGGCAGTGGGTTGGAGGGCAGCAGATGCCCTGGAAGTAGGCGCTAGAGGAACAAGGTGGGCCTTGTGAGCCGGTGGGCACGAGTCTCTTGGTGTTTAGGCCAAGGCATTGTTGTCACTTTGGGACTGAAGGCATTCACTTGGCATGTGTCGTGACCGCAGGTCCTGGCCCACGTCCAGGGTCTCCTGGGCTTTGAGGGCTGCCACCACTAGGTGGCACCCCTGCCCCCGTGATTCTGATCCCTGCACCTCAATAGCTGCAGGGTCCCTGTGGATTTCTGGCCCCATACTTGCTGCGTGCCACTCTTCCTGGTCCTCTGCCGCTCTGCATGGGACTTATATGCTACAGCTGGGGCCAGAGGAGCAGGGGTGTGAGGGCATCTGTGGGCGGCTGGCTGGCCTCTGTTTGCTGCCCTGCCCACCCCTGTTGGCTGTCCCACACTTACCCTGTTCTCCACCAGCTTCTTTATCATCCTTAAATGCTTGGTGTCTGTGAGCTTCTGATGTTTCAGACCAGATGTTCTCTGCCCGGGCTATTCTCTGTGCTCACGGCCGTGGCGTTTTGCAAATTCTTGGAGGGCCCTGTGGCCTTACTGAGGTTGGGAACAGAGATCAGGTCTGACTCCTGGAAAGACCAAAACCCCCTGGAGTTCACACAGCGAGACTCTTGTCACCCTTCCCAGTTTGGGTTTTCTTAGGCCCCGAGGAGCCCAAAGATGTCAGGAGAATTGGGTAGAGGTAGTCGGGGCAGGTCAGGCCATGTAAACCAGTAGGGAAGCCCCTTGGCTCTTTCCTCACCTGCCATGCAGTCTTGTCCACCTGGAGGTTGCTGGATACCTGTTTCCAGCCTGCGGGTCACCTGGGTTGGAGGCAGGTGGGCCTTGGGACTTGGAGAGTCCTGGGTAGGAGGGAATGCTGTTCTAGGCTGTGGGGCACCGTGCACCTGGGGGAGGCTGCAGTGGGGGAGGGAGGGTGGGTGGGTGTGATGCTTGGGTGTCCTCATTTCAGGGCTTTGAAAGCTGAGTGAAGGATTTGGCAGCAGCACACTGAGCATGCCCAGGTGTGGACAGCTTTGCTCTGGGTGTGCGGCTTGGCGGGGAAGGATTTGAAGGTGCTCAAGGCGGACTCCAGGAGACACTCTCTGCACCCGTGTCAGCATGGATGTGACTGTCTGGGGCACCGGAGATGGACTAGCGGGGGCGGGGGCAGACAGAGCAGAAGGGGCACCTGCTGCAACATAAGGGCACCTCCTTCGGAGCCCTGATTCGTGTGGCTCACTCTGGTAATAGGTTAGAGGGGAGCATGCTGTCTCCGTAGTGCAGAAGCTTTGTGAGAGCTCAGCACCCTTGCACGATGCAAACCTCCAAGCAACACAGGAGTGGAAGGGCCCCCGGCGCAGTTCCTGCCGACCCTGCACTTGCATGCCCTCTCCCCGCTCCTCGTCTCTGAGGGTGGCCGTGTGGGCCAGGGCAGCAGTGGGAGGGGGAAGAAAGGCGTGCAGCGGGACAGGAAGTAGTAAATCTGCCTCTGGTTTGAGACAAGATGATCACTCACACAGGAGAGCTCAAGGACTCTGTGAAGGGCCACCCGGAACTGGTAAGCCTAACAGGCTTGCGGTTACAGAGACAACTCACGAAGCTGGACTGAATTTCTGCGTACTGGCAGCCAGCCACTGGAAGTACGTGCCACTGACCATGGCCTCAGAAACGTGACGTGCTTGGGGGTAAATTTGATGAAAACCTATATGTTGTAAAGTGTAAGTTCTTCCTGAGAGGGATACTGTGCTCGTGGAGTGGAGGAGCTCGTGTTGTTGGGATGCCAGTTTGCTGAAATTGGTCCGTACTTCCAGTGCAATCCCCGCCTAAGTCTCAGCAGCTTTTTTGGTAGAAACCAACAGACTGATTCTAAAATTTTATAGGCTTGTTCATGAAAAAAACCAAGGGCTTACAAAGGTTGATTTCAAGACATGTTATAAACCATATTGGTCAAGGCAGTGTGGTAATGGCATAAAGATAGACATACACGTCAACAGAAAATACTAAAATGTTCAGGAATAATTCAAAAATATAGAGTCTGTTGGTTTCCATGAAGGCGATGGGATAATTCAGCAGGAGAGTCAGTGTTCCACAACCGGTGCTGATGCAGTGGGATGTCTGTGTGGTCAGGTCCGGACTCCTGTCTCTTAACGTGGGGCATGCACCTGCCTGGGGTGCAAACCAAAACTTCTGGAAGATTAGGACACAAAAGCATGCACCAAAGATGTTGAAAATTTGGTAACTTGGAGTTCTCTAAACTAAAAAAGTACCTTTGTTCTTGGAAAAAACAGTTACAATAAAGAAGAGGCAAACCCTCTTGGCGAAGGGAGAAAGTACTGGCAGTGTGTACAGAGGCCTGATGGGAGATTCGCATCCAGGATTTGTGAAGAATTCTTTCGAGTGAATAAGACAACGGCCAGTTTTTAAAAGCTGGGGAAAAGGTGTTAAACAGACAACTTTACAGAAGAGGGTCTGCGGACGGGAGGGAATAAGAACGTGATACACGTTCCACATCGTTGTTGTTGGGCGGTGCAGGTGAAGTTCACATGAGGTGCTGCGGCTGGCCCAGTAGAGTGGCTGGGACCAGAGGGAGGCCACAGCAGGGGTGAGAGTATGAGCAGTGACGTCGTGCATTTGCTGCAGGGGCGAGGGGAGGGCAGCCCCTGGGAAGCCCTTGGGAAGGCAGCCCCAAGCATTTGGGAAGCTGTTTGGC
Source organism: Meles meles (assembly GCF_922984935.1). Taxonomy (NCBI): domain Eukaryota; kingdom Metazoa; phylum Chordata; class Mammalia; order Carnivora; family Mustelidae; genus Meles; species Meles meles. The sequence continues at coordinate 15,334,599 of NC_060086.1, forward strand.
TGTTTCCCGTATGTTTACGACAGAACCTGGCAGTGGTATCCTGGGTTCCTAGCCAAGAGAAATGAAAATGTGACCTCAAAAAGACCTGTCCCTAAATGTTCCCAAATGGCCTGATTCCTAACAGCCAAAATGTGGGGACAGCAGGCATGTCCATCAGCAGGGGTGCGGGTTCATGAACATGGCATGTCCCCGGGGCAGGCCAGACTGCTGTGCGTGCACGCGAATCCTGCTGATGCCAGGTGCTTGGAGGCCACGCTGTGTGATGCCCTTTATTTGGAATTTTAACAGAGGCAAAACTGACTGTAGTGGCCATCAGGTGAGTGGCTCCCCACATCTCAGGTTGGGACATGATTGGAGCTAGAGGGGTCCTGACGTTGTGCCAGAAATCGCGTGCCCTTGGCTGTCACAGCAGCTGCTTGGGTGTGCACGCAGTCAGTTGTGCATTCCACCTCCATGAACTGGACCCGTGGACGATGGCAGGCTGGGGAGGGGTGCCGAGGCATGCTTTATAAAGCCTTCATTTTGTGTGGGGCCCACCCCTATGCTCCTCACCCTGTGTCACTACTGCCCGGTCCCCATCACATGGCCCTTGTGCCCAGTGTGCACGAGTTGTCAGAGAAGGGGGCCCTTGGCTGTTCCAGCGGGGGGCACCTGACCCCACAGTCTGGGCACCGGCTGGCGTATTCTCATGTGGCAAGCTCTGACTCAGTGCTCCGTCTGGATCCTGTACACCTCGTCACTCGATTTCCACTGGTACTTCTGCACCAGCAGCGAGCTCTACTGAATTGAAGGACTGTACAGTGTTGTGTAAAGTGGACGAGCTCTGAGTGATCTCAGGCCCCTGGAAGCAGGCCTCATTGGTTGGACAAATTCTTAGAAGTAGGTGTTTTGTTTTGCTTTTTTACCTCAAAAGACATACGTGTTTGAAACAGACAGATGGTGCTAAATTGCCCTCCAAAAAGTGCTTTATGTTCTGTCCTGGCACACGAGTGGCATCACTGGTTTGGGCAGCATGCTTTCCGAGCGTGGAGCCCCAGTGCAGCGAGGAGGGCGGGGACCTCCAGCGGGTTGGAGTTGAACAAGCGTGTTGAGCAGTTTCCACCCTGGGGGGATCCTTACTGAATGGGCGTAGAATGCGTGGTGAGGCCCTCTGGAGTCAAGCCTCTCATTTCATGGAGGAAACAGTTTGCTGGTGGCGGGTGTGCCTCTGTGATTTGGCTCCTTCCCCTGTCCCTTTGTGCCTGGATCTGGCCTGGTTTCAGTCCGGCTGGGAGGGCGTGGTGCCTGTCAGGCAGAGTGCAGCTTTGATGGGATTGACAGCGCAGGAGGGGCGGAAGGGTGGACAGGTTTTGTTGAAGCCTGGCGTCCGTATCCCTGAAACTGGTCGGTCACCTGCAGTGAGCACGGGAACCAGCTGCTGACCAGGCTGCTTCTCAGCAGCACTTGTCCGCTGGCCAGGGGAGTGGTCTTGAGGCCTGTGTCCCATGGTGGGTGAGGCCGGGCACATGATTCCTTTTAAGAGAGCATGGCATTGACTAACCTGGACTATTTTATGGCCACAGTCTCTGTGGTCGCCACTTCTGATCCCCTGGGTGTTGGGTCTGTCAGTACATGAGGCGGTGCTTGTGCTCAGGAGGGTGGCCGGGCTATCAGGCACCTTGGTCTTGGTTTGGTTTTGTCTGGGGTTCTGGAGGAGGAGGAGGAGGGAGGCAAGGGCTTCACCTTCTGGTCTCCCGTGCTGGCACCTCTGTGGTCTCAGCTATGAACCTTTCTTTTGTTCCACTGCATGCTCATTTGTCTGCTGAGAGCTGTCGTCCAGCAGCTTGGCTCTGGAGAGGTGCCTTCACCCGCCCTTGGCTCTCTGTCAGGCCTGTGCCCTGGTGTAGTGCTGGCTTCCAACCCCAGTGGCCCCCAGAGGTGTGCAGGTGGTGCCCGGAGGCTTCGGAGTCCATCCCAGCCCTGTGCCACCTTGTGGAGGCCAACAGGGGAAGCAGGCACTCCTGTGATTTACTCTTGGCCTTAAGTAGCCAGTCATTCTCCCGGTGGCTGAGCCCCGGCTTCTACCTTCACGTGTTTGATTTCTTTACTGGTTACCTGCCGTCTTCAGTCTTGTGAAAGAAGAGCAGGGGCTTGTCTTCAGAGGCCCTGGGGGCTTGGAGGGTGGCTAGACTTTGTGAGCACCGAGGGCCTGGCAGCCAGTGGCATTTAGTAAACGTTTGGCTAAGCGTTTGGCGAGTGAGTGAGTCGTGAGTCAAAGTTGTGCTTTGTTTCTGTGCCTTTCTGTCTGTGGTTATTGTGACTTAGGACGGGGCCTCTCCTGGCCTGCTCGGCCGCGGTGACAAGGCGCCTGTGTTGTTCATGCTCTTGTGTTCCGGGGGGAGTCAGAAGACAAGTGTAGCAGAGAGCTTCCTGACAACTGGCTTCCTTCCACTGCAGCCCCATCTTGGGCCCGGGTGGAGCAGGCCCTGGCTGTCCCCGGCTCCCCAGTGAGGTTCAGATGTGAGTCTGACTGGCCTGTGCCTGTTGCTGCAAGTAGGTGTGTGCAGCGACCTGTGGAGGGAGCCGTATCCCTGACAGGCCGGTTCCCCCCTGGGCCCAACTGCAGCCTTTCCAGAGGCATGCGGGTGGGCCCACACGAGTCCCGGCATAGTCCTGGCCCCTCTGTGTCTGTGTGTCCCATCCCTGCGGGGAATGGCAACAGGGAGGCGCTCTCCCAGAGGAGCTCTGCCCGCTCTTCAGGGGCCGTCTCCTGCGTGTGCTCGCTGGGGCCCCGAGGACGGCCGGGCTGGTCCCAGATGGAAGGGCGTCTGTGTTCTGCACTTCTGGCTCGACGCTCGAAGTACTTTGGAGGGCTTTTCTCCAGCTCTGTAGATACGGCTCGTCTCCTTCTGTACCTCCTTTTAAATTGGTTTTAAAAAGTCTAAAGCCAGATAGCAGAAGGATTTAGACAAATTAGGCTCTGCTGGGTTCTCAGGGGATTATGTTGGAGAGAGAGGAGCATCTCTGTGTCTGGTTTCTGTGGACTTGGAGAGGCTTTACTGAATTCCTCCTGGGAGTGCGGGAGGATCCCGCCCTCCCTCATCAGTGCCCCCCCCCGGCCCCCCAACCCCAGCAGTGGGGAGGGGCTGCAGCCGCAGAGCTGGAGGCCTCTGGGTAGCCTTGCCTGTTTTCCCAGCAGCCCCCATGGCCTTCGGAGGCCTGGTGTGTTGGGCAGGCTGCGGGGAGCAGCGGGGGCTGGTTACTCGGGCAGCATTAGCTCTGAGCTTCCTCACCTGACAGCCTTGGATGTCAGCTTTCTGGCTGTGAGGAGTGATCACACCCGGTTAAGTGCATGGGGCCTTGAGCGCTGATGTCCTTCCTCACGGTCTGTGTCCTTCGTGTCTGAAGCTAGAGGGCTTCTGACCTCTCCAGGGCAGAGCAGGTGGCTTTCAGTGTTGAATTGCTGGAGTGTGGGGTCAGGCGGTGGGCACACCTCAGTGCTCATGCGTGGGTGGCTGCCTGGGAACACGGGCTCCGATTTTGCCCAAACGAGCTGGGGGCTGAGGCTTGGAGGGTGGCCGGCCTGGTGAGCGCTGAGTGACTGGGAGCCCACGTGTCCATGGAGCAGAGCCCCGGCAACAGGGCAGATCCATGTTCCTAGAGGCCAAGCGGAATTATCTTTTAAAGAACAGATGCTGGGGCACCTGGGTGGCTCAGTGGGTTAAAGCCTCTGCCTTCAGCTTGGGTCATGATCTCGGGGTCCTGGGATTGAGCCCCATATCGGGCTCTCTGCTCAGCAGGGAGCCTGCTTCCTTCCCCTCTCTGCCTGCCTCTCTGCCTACTTGTGATCTCTCTCTGTCAAATTAAAAAAAAATAATAAAATAAAGAACAGACGCTGGTCAGCATGGGGCAGGTGATCGTGCTTTGTTGTGTTTCTTCAGCGAGGCTCACACTGTTACCCTGTGCAAAGCCCAGACTCCCCCCACCCCCTGCCATCCTCAGCTGTGCCATTTGCCTTTGGGCGCCTTAGGGACAGAGTGCCGAGATGTCCCTGGGGTCTCCATATGGTACACGCTGTGGCTGTGGTGCCACGCAGGCTTCAGGCCCCCGGGTCAGGGGGATGGCGTCTGGGCCAGTCCAGCAGACTCTTCCTCAGACCTGCAGTGTGTGCGGTCCCCTGGGGATGGGGATGAAGCAGGGGAAGGGGGAGGAAGTCATCCCAGTGGCGGGGGACATGAGCACCAGTGTGGGTAGGTGCTGGAATGTGGACCGGGATAGAGGGGACATGGGCGACCACCCACACGGATTCAGTGCTGCCGGATCAGAGTCTGCATGGGGCGGAGGTGGGACCAGGAGGCATTGTTCTGGATCCCCTGCTCTTCCTTGCTTGACCTGCCTTGGGTCCTCCCTGGCTGGTGGATGGCACTGGGCAGGAGTAGAAACCCTGGGCCTGGAGCAGGGTCCTGGTCAGTGGTTCCTCCTGTCCTGACGTCTTCACCAGGGTTTAGTTCCATGGAGGGCATGGTAGGTTTGTCTCTGGTGACCTCAGAGTGCCCTCCGTCCCCTCCTGGTGGAGCCAAGTGCGTGGCCTAAAGCCTAGGGACTTACTTGCCACTTGTGTGCCCATCCTGCGTGTCCTGTATTGGGTTCCTCTTGTGGCCCGGGTGTTTCTTCCTGCAGAATGTCTGTCATGGGAGCTGGGAGTGCTGGGGGGGGGTGTGTGTGTGTCTTGCTGGGGGGTGGAGAGTGGGAGGAGGAGGTGAGTGGGGGGAGTGGGAGAGTAGAGGGGGTGGGAGAGTGGTGTGGGTCAGCCCTCTTGTTCTGGTTCACCAGGCCTTAGTCTGTAGAGGGGAGACAAAGGCTTGCTTTGTAAGGGACCATGACAGTGACACTCCACAAGGAATGGACATATCCCTCCCTTCCTTCTTGGCTGCTGACACTCACAGATGAGACAGTCGAAGGCAGGAAGGGTGGGTGGGCCCTGCCTCCCCCCACTGCCCACACATAGCTTGGGGAACTGTGTGGAGGCCTGTTGCCTTTCCCTGGTTGGTTGGGGCAGTGAGGGCTGTCTGTGTGCAGACCGAGCATGGCCTCCTCCATGTGGCTGGTACTGTGGAACGCCTGTCCTGGGGCATGGAATTAGTGGCCCTTCCAGGGCAAGGGCCTGGTTTTCCTGCCCTGCCAGGTGCCCCTTGCTCACGGACGGTGTGCGGGCTGGTGCCCAAGAACCCAGTGGGCAGGTGGCCGCCGAAAGCAAGTGTCTTTGCACTTCTCAGTTAGTCACACGATGGTGGAAGGAGGAGCCTTTGTGTCAGAGGAGTGTGTCCTGTGGACCACCATGGGCTTGCGGCCTGGGTCGTGTGCCCACAGTTTGCATCTAGCATTCTTGACCCTCCATTGAAGAGCGCGTGCTCCGGACCGAGGCTGCTCTGCGGGCCCAGGAGGAAGCCTTCGCATGTGCTCTTGGGTCATCTGGCGTGTCTTGCTTTGGGATGGCCGGCTCTGGCTGGTTTGGGCATCGGGGCTTGCGAGCAGGCCAGCTGCTTCGGCAGCAATATGGCTTGGGGGCAGTCATGGCCCTTACCTGCAAGAGCTGGCTTGGCTGCAGGAAGCCAGGGAGGGCAGAGTAGGAGACCCCACGGTGCCCGCTGGAAGGGCCACCTCCGCGGGTCTCCGGGCCCTGCAGCCTTGGGGCTGACGTGGCACACCCAGGCACATGTGTGCAGACAGTGCGGGCAGACTCCCGCTGTCCTTCCAACCAGCTCCCAGAGTGGGATGTGGAGTAGGCGCCGGGAGGGAAACCCGCTCACTGTCGTTTGTGGGGAAACTGCCTGGGGAGATGGCATTCCCCTGTCATTTTTACTCTCTCTCACTCAAAAGCGAATTCGGGTCGGTCTAATGGAGTACAGAGGTGTCCCTGTGTGCGAGAACACGCATCTGAGCATGTGGAGGGAGCGTGTGCAGAGGGTAAGAGGGAAAGGACACTGTTGCCATGAAGCTGAGGGTGAGAGGTGCACGAAACTGGCACCCAGGCCCCGCCTCCCTTGCTCTGGTACCTGGAGGCTCCTGGAAGTCCATGGAAATAGGGAATCCGGTGTCTGTGGGATGAGAACCAGCCAGTGACTGACTGCTGTTAACACTCATTTCTCCTCCGAGTGTGGGGACTTCTGGGCTGGTGACCGCAGTGACAGTCAGGGCCTGTAATGGGGCTTGGGGTCCAGGGTAATGGTCTGACTTATGTAAATGATAAGATTGGCTGTCAGGCGGCTTTCTGTGAATAGCATTTTGTTAGAGACCTCTGCAAACCAGGGAGGAATGGAATAGAGAAAGCAAATGAAATTTTAAAAAATTGTTTTAGAGCAGGCAAAACTGTCCCCAAGCTCCCAGCACAGCGGTTGCTTGAAGTTGGTGTTGAGGGCTTGGCTGGGAGGGAGTAGCCAGAGCCCTCCGGGGAACGGGGTGCCGTCTCTCAGTAGGGATGTGGTCCCAGTCCGGTGTCAGTGTCCTGCGACCCAGGTCTTAGGCGCAGTTGTTAGGAGGTAAAATTGATGGTATAAACCACGTGTAACATGAATGGAGTTGGGGGTGGCGAGTGGGTGGCCAGTGAGGGAAGCATGGGTGGCTGGCCCCTGGTGCGCTTGCGGGTCTGTCGTGCGGTAGCGGTCACTCTGCTCATGTTTGCAGCGTCCTCTCATGAAAGTCTGGAGTCGTTGCCATCGGCTTCTTCCTTGCGTTCTCCTGTTTCTTCTCGGCCTCCTCCAGGTGCCAGAGGTCCAGGCTCCGGGTCTGTGGCAGCTGGCTGGCCTCCAGGAGGTGCTCACATCGGGAGTTGCCGGAAGGACGAGGTGTGGGAGGCTGCATGGGGGCTGCTGGCTGCGGCGCAGCAGGCGTGCTTAGGCCGAGCCGGCAGGGAAGCCCGAGCCGACTCTTGCCCCGGAGAGCTGGCTGTGTGCGCCCGCACTCGCCAGTCTGCCTCGTGGAGCCGGTGCTGTGCTGGGTATGGAGGGAGCCCCAGGCCAACGCCCCTTGAGACTGGCTGATTGTGCACACGTGTCGCGTACTGCTTTTCCAGTTCGACTCTGGAGGCTGTTGTCTTGAGCTTCCTCTGTGGCCGTGAGCCGGTGTGTGTTTGCGGGCACACGTGTTGGTGGAGGGGCAGTAGCACATGGGGACACCAGGCAGCTCTGAGCCCAGAGGCTGATGCCAGGGCAGGGGTGAGTAGCGGCTGTGATTGCCGTGGTCCTTGGGAAACTGCTGTGGAGCAGTCGGTGTGATTTCAGATCCTGAGGGGCTAGAGACCCTTGCATGAACAAACACTGTGTTTGTGTGACTCTGTGGTCGGAGACGTGAGGGCTGGTCAGGGGGAGTCTCCTTGTGCGCCGTCGGCCGTCGGCTTCCTTTCCCTGGGCTGCTGGTGCTGCTGGCTTTGGTGCCTTGCCACACACACACTCACACACGGATGCCCCCCAGCCCCCGTGTCTGCTGGCACCAGTCCCGGTGAGCCCCGGCCACGCCGAATCAGATGCCCTGGTGCGTGGCTTGCCGAGAGTCTGGTTTCTTCAAGGCACCCAATGCTTTCTTGTGTGGCGGTCGTGCAGTCAGGGGACAGGTGGGAGGTGTTCCCCGAGGCCCCCCTCAGGTTCAGTGATGGCTGGAATGGCTGCGGGGCTCTGGGTAGCTGTGCCTCTCTGATGGGGCTTGTTACAGGAGCGCAGGACCCTGAAGGGCTGGGAACAGAGTGCATGTGGGGCACTGGACGATGTGCCTTTTCTCCACCCTTAATCTTCGAGTCCCTCTACCTCGGAGGAGATGAATCTGTTCCAGACGGCTTGCTTCAGTGATTTTCATTAATTCCATGTCACAGGGCCCGTGCTCAGGACGTCTGTTTGTAGTGGCTAGTGGTTCCATCTGCTTTATCAATCTCTTGCCTGGGGAGGGGCCCCCGGAGCTCTTGTCGGAAGCTGTCCTCCTGGACCGTGTCAGGACTGTGTGTTAATTGCAGTGGGGCTCTGAAGCTGCAGGTTGTCCTTGCCAAGGATCCCCAGTGTCCCTTCTGTCATGGTGGTCTTGAGGAGCCCATGGGCACAATGCACGGTGGGCTTGTTTGTGCACCAGGTGTGGCCTCCCTCGCACACACTCCTTGCCTCAGAGGATTGCACAGACAGCTTGAAGGGGCAGCCGGCCCTTGGACGGGTTCCTGCACTTGGGGAGGTGTGGTGGTGGTGGTGGGGCCTGGTCCAGGGCAGAAGTACTATGGGAGGCGGCAGGGCAGGCTTGGGGTGACCTCTGAAGGCAAGGGTGAGTGTGCAGTATAGGACAGAGGCCATGGGCTGCTGAGCAGGCCGAGGGACAGGGAGGACAGCCGGCCATGACAGGTTGGCTTTGCATGCCAAGGTGACTGGCTCTGGTGCGGATCAGGAGTTCCACAGGGACTGTGGAGCTGAGGCTGGGAGACGTCCTTGACACACAAGACAGGAGGTCACAGGCCTACATGGGGCGTGGGAGGAAGGGTGCCAGCAGATAGGCCAGAGGCTGGGATGGGTTTTGGCCTTTAGGAAGGGAGAGCTGTGGACTCTGTTGAGGGTGTGTGCTTTTGAAATAGCCAGGGGGGAATCGTCATGTGTGCACAGGTCTGGATTTGAGGGTTCACTCGGGCTCCCTATCCTCTGGCCTCTTCCAGACCTTACCATGCCGGCCGAGGGAGCAGCTGTGGGTCAGGAACAGCAGATGCCTGGGCATCAGTGTGTCTCTCTGGCGGGATGGCAGTGCGGAGGAGGGTGCTTGTGGGTTCGCCTGGGTCCCAGCTACCTTGTCTGCAGAACAAGGATGGCAGCCAGGCATTGACAGGCAGAGCTTATGGCATATGGTAGCCAGCAGCATAGGTCTGTCCCTGTACCCTGCCAGGGGACCGTGAACAGTGGAATGAACACACTTCGGGACACACTGGGCCCTGAACATCCTGGGAGACAGGATGGCAACTTTCCTTGGGTCTGCCTGTGCTGTGTCTGTATGAGAACCTTGCCTGTTCTGTTGCCAATCTATGTCTTTGCAGGTTAGCGACACCACAAGGGTTGGGGTGGGTCACAGAGTGAGTGGGCCCATGGACTGGTGTGGGGCTGTGGTTGTGACATTGGTAAAGCCTCCGCCTGCACACGTGGGAGAGGAGGTGATGGGACTGTGGTGGAGTTCTGTGCTTCTAGCAAATCCCTGGGATCCGCTGGTGTCCTGCGGTGATGTTGAAAGCACGGACCTCAGCTCTCAGCACGCAGCTCCCACGGCTCTGTCTTGAGTGGGGGGTTTCCTGGGGACAGGTGTGTACGTGCTTGTGGGCCTGTCTTGGGGCAGCGTGGCCAGCTCTGCAGCAGGATGAGAGGCAGGGGCTCCTGGAGGGCCGCTGGGCCCAGGAAGACATGGCTGAAAGCCTTTGGAACATGGGCTGGGCCAACGGGACCCGTCCTGTGAGTGACAAGCCCACTACTGACCGTCAGGGCCCTGAAGTGAGCAGGTTTGCAGATGTGCTTTTCTCTGAGGCTCTGGGGGCCTGACCTAACTGAAGGACACACAGAAAACAAATTCGTTGCTCTTAGACTTTGTCCTCAGTGTTATGGGAGCTGTGCTAAGCAGAGTGTCGGCGTGGCTTGGGTCGTTGGCTGGTTTAATCAGAGCTTGGTGATAGTAGAGGTTATTGTCTGCTGCGAGCTCTGAGGGGGTCACGGAGCTGGCCCTTCCCAAATATTGACTGCCTGACATGGCGGCTGGCAAGGTGGGGATTGATGTCCTTGGTTTCTCTGGAGACCCAAGCCATCCTGTTAGGAATGAGATGGGGGAAGGGGGTGGGCAGGGCCCTGCTGGGTCTCTGTGGTGGCGAGGCTGGATCCCTCCTCTGACAGCGAGGCCTGTCTTCTTCCCCTTGCCTCACGCTGTGTCCTACAGATTTTCCCTGCCTGTTGCCCACATGTGGACATTGCCTGAGCATTTACAGCATGTCTGGCTGGTGCTGGGTGCTGGGTATCTGAGGCCTCCCAGAAGTCGGCAGGCGGGTACACAGGTGTGTCGGGCATGGCTCCTGGGAGAGGCGGTGCCTGACCTTCAGCTGAGAGGTTGGGAACTTTCTCCAGGCAGGGGAAGTGGCCCGCGCAAGCCCACTTAAGCTGGAGGGACCTGGTGAACTTTGATGTCCTCCAGTTCCAAGTGCCGCTGGCCGGTGTGTGGGGGCATGGCAGAGGCCCATGAGCGGCAGGGGTCAGTTCTTGGAGGTGTTCTGGGTCATGCTGTGGAGGCTGGACTTAGGCCTGTGGTGGCGGGGGGAGTATCCGCTGTGTGGTAGGAAGTGCTTCCTTTCTGTGGCCTCTCTGTGGCCTCTCCTTCCCTGAATTCTGAGACACGGTCTTGGTCCTTGGCTAGACCCTGCCAGTAGATGTCTGTGGGGCGGGTGGTCTGCTACAGGTGTCCAAGCCCTGTGGCAAGGGGCAGGGGACCCCCACGGATGCAGGGGGACAGTCTGTTTCTGAGCACGGGGCCGGCAGCGGCGGTCAAGTGTGGGCATTTCGAGAGTTGAGGTGGATGCAGGTGGCTTGAGTGCCAGGCCAGGTCCTTTCCGCTGTGGCCGCTGTTTCCTCTGCAGGTGAGTGCCTGTTCCCTGCTGACCCCGTCATCTGTTGAAGAACTGAGATTTTGGGAAAAGTCAATCATGGCCTCCTTCTCTGGGCCTTTGTGAGAGGCTCTGTTGTTGGGCAGACATCACGCTGGTTCTGGGGATGGCGTCGTGCAAGCCGGCCTCTGCCCTCACGGTGCGAGGACAGAGAGCTTCAAACAGAATCGAAGGGGAGCCCCTTGAGGCTCCGAGAGGAGAACTTGCTGCAGCAGCATTTGGCAGAGGTGCTTGACTTAGTTGGAGTCAGACCTTGGTTATGTCTTTGCCGGGTTTGAATAATGTTGGTGGGCAGATGGCCAGACGTTTTTCTGGTTTGGAAATCGGTGGCTGACGAGGCTCCAGAGCCTGTTTGTGTCGAGACAGGCCTTGCTTGCTCTAAAGAGGGGCTGACCTTGCCGACAGGATGGCTCTGTTGGACCTGGGGCCGCCGTCTCCTTGGAGGGTCTTCCTGCAGGGGCCACCTAGGCCAGCTCCTGGTTGCTGTCTTGGTCACGTTCCCCCCAGCTCTGGATGAGGGGGGCTCACCATTATCCCCACTTGGCAGACGAGACACCAGAGCTTCTGGGGGGTTCACTGGCCAAGGTCACGCAGCACGTTTGTGCCCCCCTCGTTGGATTGCTTGGCTGGTCGCGGCGCATGGTGACCACTGCCTTCCGTCACCTCCGCCCATCTGGCTGGCCGCGTGGTGCCATGCAGCTGGATCCTGCATCTCTGGGAGCTGAGCTGCCTGCTGCTGGCGTCTCAGGCTTCTTTTGAGGCGCTGCCCATCTACTTAGCCTGAGGAGCACTCGGCACAGGTGCGTGTGCTGCCCCTCAGCCGATACCAGCTCTTTGAGGCCCGATGGCTCACAGACGATGTTTGGCAAAGAAGGCCTGCCTGCCTGCTGGAGGGCTGACCTCCCTGCCTTTGCTCAGGGCTGAGCACCTTCTGGCGGGTGCTGGGATTTGCTTTTCAGATGGGGAGACTCTGCGAGGTAGAGGAAGACGGTAATTATTTGGGAGAGGAAGACGGAACTTCTGGGGGAGCAACATGACATTCTTCTGTTCTCGGAGGCGGCTGAGTTAGATTAGCAATGAATTTTTTATTATGTGCAAACTGCTCTCAGTTCCGTGGAACTGAACCATCCTCCCACAGTAGGGGGTGGGGGGGCAGACTTACTTCTTGTTTGGTTTTTCAGAGCACTGCCGTCTGTCAGCTCTTGAGCTGGTAGATGTTCATGAGCCTGTGCGGAGGCCAGTTCGACACACACGTCTCTGTTTTCAGGCTTGTTCTCCGGCTCCACCTTGCCTGTGGGGCAGGGGTTTGCTGGCCTGACATCTCCTGAGCACACTGCCCTTCCCGAGGAGGGCGGTCACACGTTGTCGCTGAGAGCAAGTCTGGTGTTGCACGCGGGTCTCAGAGTAGGTGCCTCTAACCCAGAGCTCATTCGTTCTGGGCTCGTATGGGAAGGTTGGAGTTGATTTTTTACTAGTTTGTGAGCTGAGAGGAATCGCCAGAAGCTATTCCTGAAGTTTCTCTTAGTTGGGGCATCTTTTCCTAGTTACTAGTGCTCAGCCACGGTGTTCTAGGTGTCCCGGAAGGGGCCATGGCTCAGCTTGATTCTTTGGAACAGGACTTCCTTTTTTGAAGTTTAGCTGACACAACGTGGGGCTGGTCTTGTGAGCGCAGCACAGTGATGGCCCGCTGCAGGCTCACTGCCGTGTGTCCCAAAAAAGGGCCTCGATGGCCATGTTGATTGCGTTCCTGGGGCTGTGCTGGTCATCCCTGCCACTCACTCACCCTGGAAGCCACCGCCTCCTCCGCCCCTGCCTCCCACTTGGCCCATCTCCCACCTGGCGCAGGGATTCCCCATCGCAGAAGATGTACTTTCTCCTGTTTTGTCCATTTGCCAGGCTGGTTTTCTTGACGGAACAGCGGGTGCCTCTGCAGAAACTTGATTTTGCTGAGACCGGTGGTGGGCTGACAGGGCCCGGCAGCTCAGTGTGCTGACCCCTGTTTTGGGCTGTGGGGTGGGTGGACCGGCTCACACCCCTGCTCGCTGCTTTCCCTAAGGAGTATGGCAGTCTCCTTCCTCCTTGTTTCTGCTCTGGGAGGATCCGGTCTTGGGACGTGAACTGCGTTGGCATTCGTTAGCGGGAGTGGCTGTAGCAAGGAATTGGGTGTGCTCTGGAATTGGGTGTGCTCTGCCTCTAGGTGTGTTTCTCGTGTAGGGAGGTCTTCTCAGGGGCCTGGGCTAAGCCACACTTGTGTCTGTCTTGCCTGCTCTCCGGTGGCCCCGAGTTTCACGGGGCAGGCGTTGATGCCTGTTCCATTCAGCAGCTTTTTGCTGAGTGACCACAGCGTATAGAGAGATCACAGCATGCAGAGAACGAGCTCAGTGTGGTCCCTGCACCGCCCCCCAGCAAAGCACCGTCACGGTTTGGGGGGCTGAGAGGGAAGGGTCTTGAGGGCTAGGGCAGGAGGCTCTGCCTGTTCCGGGAGGGAAGCCCTCCTCAGGGAAGGTGGTAGGCCATCAGAGCTGGGCTGGGCATGTGTCTCAGCTGCCTAATGGCTGGATGCTGTGGGCCTCGAGGCCTCTGCTTGGACCCTGGGAGTCTTCAGAGCTCTCCTTCCTGGTACCTCATCTCCCTGGCTGCCCCGTCCTCCTGCGCCAGGATGGTCCGCCGCCCGCTTCTCAAGGGACGTGAGCTGCGTGTCTGCCTGTATGGCAAGGAGTTGCTTTTGTTTCTATCAGAAACACGAACCTCGGTTTGGAGCCCTTCCATTTACTGACAACCCTTGCCAAATTAATTTTATTTAATTATCTCCCGGGGCTAAGCTTGAATACATCTTGTGTTAAATTCACATTTTTTCCCCTTTTCTAAACGAAATGGACTTAATATCCTTGTTAAAATCTGATTAAAACTAAAATTGAGTTTTTTGAAGTCTGATTATCCCATGAAATGGAATTTTTAAACGTAATTATGGATGGATTTGCATATACTTTTCAGCACCATTGAAAAGAAAGTTGAAATCATTTATTAATGACATCTTTTCTGTCATTTCCTTGGGGCATGATGCTTGTTCAGGAGCGAGGCAGGTGGAGGAGAAAAGCTCCCCTTCTCCCCGTTCTTTCTCAGAATCTGTTGTAAACTTTCTTCCTTGGAGAACCTGTTCCCAATGAGTCTGAGCGTTCTCTCCCTTCTGCTGTGCTGCTTGTCCTGTGTGGGCAGTTGACGGCCTGCAGGGCTCATGTGTACCCCTGAGCTGCCTCCCTGACTTCAGAGCTCTTATCCTGAAGGAGGGGGATGGAGCGCGGGGTCCGCGGCCTCTGGCGGCCTCCCCGTTCAGCCCCCCAACTGTGGATTGATAATTAATGGACCACCCCCCTCCTAATTCTGGATTACATGCATACTATTAAAAAAACCAAAAACCAAACACATTTCATAATCACCTGGGTAAAAACATGGGATTTTCAGAAGCTACCTCCTTATTCTTTGAGAAACTGCACTATTTCAGAAAGGCTTGTTTCCTGTGTTGTGCCTAGAATCTGAGCAGCAGCTCCGACCACATAGCTGACAGCCGTCCGGCTTGCCTTACCTTCAGGGACTCTGTGTGTAAGGAACAGCGACAGTGGCTCTCCCCGCAGGCTGGCCCCTCCCTCAGTGCTCTGGGGGGTTGCGGCCACAACGGGTACCCTGCTTCTCAGGGGCCTGGCGCACGAGGCCGTGGTGATGGGACGGAGGGGTGAGCTGGGGTGAGGCAGAGTGCCGTGCTGCCCGGCGGGGATTGGCGCTGCTCATGGTTGCTCTGCGCAGGTCTGTGCTGGGGCTGGGAGGGATTCCACATGTTCTTAAGAAGCTGGGGATCAGAGTCTCTTTGGAAAATTGCCTGAATTTGAAAGCTCTGCATGGGCTTAGTTAGCTCCATCTGGGACATCACCATTGTACAGCCTGGGTTGGTGGCCGGGGCGCAGCCTGTGTCCCAGCCGTGCCTCCTGCCTCTCTTGGTTGGAATGTATGGACCATACGGTACATACGTATGGGGCCGTTCTCATGAGTCTGTTCCTAGGTGAGCTTCCTTCCTCCCTCCTTCCCTCTCCTCCTCTCACCCCTCCTCTGCTCCCCTCTTCTCCTCCCCTCTTTCCTCTCTTCTCCCCTCCTCTACTACTCCCTCCTCCTTCCTCCAACCCTCTCTGCCATTTCTCCTCTGTCCCCCCCTCCTTCTCTTCCTCCTGTCCACCTCTCCCACCTCCTCTGTTCTCCCCTCCTCCCCTTCTTCCTCTCCTCCTCCTCTCCCTCCACTCCCCCATCCCCCCCACCCGCATGCATTGTCCCTCCTCCTCTGCTCCCTCCCACCACTTCTTCCTTTCCTTCCCTCCTTTTTACTCTCGAGTGGTTATTATACTCATTTCAAGTTAAGGTAAGGGTTACTTTCTTAATTTGCTTTTTATCTGTAGTTATTTTTTCATTCCCATTCTTATTTAATTCAATTTTTTGAACGTACAGAGCATTAATATGTTTTAGATTGCCAAAACTCGACACAGAAGCAAATCCCAAGTGTTTCCCATCCTGTACCCATCCTGTTCGAGTCTTCCCTTTCCTCGGAGGTAACCCATTTTATTTATTTTTTCCTGCTGTATCCTTCCTGTGTTACTTCTTATAACCACTAGGAATGTGTGTGTTTTCCTTTCCCGTTCTCTCACATAAGGGTGGTCTGCTGTATTTGCTCTCCGAAGCTTTGCTTGTTCTGTGTGATGGTATCCGTTGGAAGTCCCTCCATGGTCAGAGAGAAGAACATCAACGTTCTTCTCTCTTATTGTTGGGGCCTGGTCCTCCGTTGTGTGCGGGCACTACACATGTTTTATCCCAGCCAGTCTCCTGTGCTAAGATGTTTGGGTAGTTTCTGATCCTTGGCAGTTATAAACAATGCTCTCATGAATAGCCTTGTCCGTGTGCACTGATGTTTACTGGTGTTTCTTTGGGGGCAACTGTTAGATTAGGATTGCTGGGGGAAAGGATATCCGTGTCCTCTATGTGCTGTGTAATTGTATTCTTCGTGCTTTTATGTTTTAAGTTTGTGGAATTATTTTGTAGTTAAGACTCTATGTACTTCATCGTGAACGTGACTGTGTGTGTTTGCTGTATGTACGTGTGCGTCGGTTGGCTCCCGGGCTGTCCTCAGTCTGCACAAGTGTCTGCCCTGCCTGCCATGTGCCCGGGTGCCCGTGTCCCTACAGTCCCAGGGGGCTGTAACTTAGCAGGGTTTTCAGGTGGTCGTGGGCATTCGTCTTTGCTACAGTTCCCAAACCAGTTCGTTTCTTCTTTTTTTCTTTTTTTTATCGTGATAGAACACGCGTAACATGAAACGTCCATCTTAAGCGTTGTAAAGCCTCTGGTTCGCCGGCATTCACGTGGTTGTGTGGCCGTCAGCACCGTGTCCAGCACGTTCTCATCTTCCCAAACCTGCAAGTCTATCCCCGTGAAACCCTCGGTCCCTTTCCCCCACCCTCCAGTCCCAGGCGCCACCATCTCTGTCCCCCTCACATGGGTGAGATGCTCATACTGGGTTTGTCCTTTAGTCACTGGCCTGTTGTACTGAGCCTGCCGTCTCCACGGTTGTCCCTGTGGGGGCGGCACCAGAGTCTTGGTCCTTGTGAAGCCTGAAGCGCAGTCCCCTGTGCCTAGAGCACGGCTTGTTTGTTCCCCTGACAGTGGACACGTGCGTCGCTTCCTTCTCCCTTTTGGCTGTTGTGAATACTGCTGCTTTGGATGTGGGCGCACAGATGCCTCTTCCAGACCCCACTGCCAGTTCTTTGGGTCTGTACGTGGCAGTGGGACTGCCGGACCCTGTGGCGATTCAGTGTTTCCTTCTCTGACAGAGCCCCGGTCCCTGTTCCTCAGCTTCTGCCCCATCTTACGTTCTTGCCAGCAGAGCACGGGGTGCCAGTTCTCTGCCTTCTCGCCAACACCTATTATCTGTTTGCTTTTGCTTATTTCACTTTTTTGTTATTTTTTTGGCTTGTTTTGATAGTAAGCACCCTAATGGGTGTGAAGTGGTGTCTCCCTATGGTTTTGATCTCCAGGTTCCTGGTGCTGAGCGGTGCTGAGCGTCTTTTCACGTGCTTGTTGGCTGTTCGCGTGTCTTTGAGGACCCGTGTGTTCGGTCCTTTGTCACGTCTTTTTCAGGTTATTTGTTTCTTGATGCTGAGTTGTGAGGATTCTTTGTGTCTTCTGGGTGCCAGACCTTATCAGATCCCGGGGTGAGCGGGTACTTCATCCCCTCCGTTCTCTTGCTTGCGTCCTGCGTACAAAAGTGTTAAATTTAGACTGAGTCCAGCTTCTTTCTCTTTGTTGCCTGTGCTTTGATGTCGTCCCCAAGAGGTCCTTGCCAAGCCCAGGGTCTGCAAGCTTCCCCCCTGTGTTTCTTTCTGGGTCTTACTGTTTTAGCTTTTACGTGGGGGCCTTTGATCTGATTCGAGTTTGTTTTTGTATATAATTCTGAAGTAGGGGTCCAGAATCCTTCCTTTTCTGTGGATGTCCAGTGTCCCAGCACCGTTTGTTGGAAAGACTGTCCTTTCCCCACTGAATGGTCTTGGCAGCCTTGTTGAAAATCATTTGACCTGGATGTGCAAGGGTTTATTTCTGGCTGCCTGTTCTATTCCATGAGTGTGCAAAGTGTGCTGGTCTGCTTTTTACGCCGGTGCCACTTTGGTTCGATTACTGTGGCTTTGTGATAAGCTGTCAAATCAGAAAGTGTGAACCCTTCCACTGTGATGTCTCCCCACCCCCCCAATATTGTTTGGCCTATTCTTGGTCCCTTGAGATTTCACAGGAACTTTAGGATTGACTTTTCTGTTTCTTGCAAAAAACATTATTGGAACTTGGACAAGGACTGCAATGAATTTGTAGATTACTTTGGTTCGTCTTGTCATCCTAGCAACGTGAGCTCTTCTGCAGGGATGGTTTGCCAGAGGCCTGCTGCAGTGCGGCACCTGAACCCCGTTGGTGGCATCTCGTCCCGTTCTGTGCACTGGTCTGTATTGTTCTTTGAGTGGGCATGTTATCCATGTGTGGTTGTGGGACACCGTGCATTGGTCATTGGAAAAATACTGGTTCAGGGAGTCGTGCAGATCTTCTAAATGGTACCCTGTTTGTTGTATATTGTAAACAAAAATCACATCACCAACAGATGCTGAGAAGTCTATAAAAATAGGAGGTTGTGAAGCTCATGGTGGCCGATAAAAATTTTTTTAAATCCCCATTTGTATCTGGAAGCTTCTGATGGTCCCTGGCAGCAAGTGCTTTTGGCGGTTTTCCGTGAGGTGAGAAGTGTGTTTCACTCACTTGTGAGAACTATGTGCCGGACACCAGGCGTGAGTGACTGGGGTCCGCTGTCGTCTCTGGGAAAGTGATTCTCCGCCGAGGTGGCTTGGTCTGCAGCAGAGGTTAACCCTTGAAATATACAGAGGTTAGAGGTACCGACGCCCCTTGGGGTAAAAACTCCACACATAATTTTGACTCCCCCCAAGCTACCTTCCGATTGTCTGCTGTTGAGCAGAAGCTGTATTGATAACGTAGTGGATGCCCATATTTCACGCGATATAAATTCTGTGTGGTGTGCTTGGGAGGAAGCGAGCTGGAGGAAGTCCGTGCGCAGCACTGTCCTGTAAGTATCGAAGAAACTGTGCACGAGGGGCCCCTTGCAGCTCGCCCCAGTGCTGTTTGAGAGGCGACTGTATAGTTTTGCCTCGTCGATGGCTTGGCTTTTCACTTAGTTGTTGAAGTAGAATTCATGTTCCATAACATTGACGTTATTAGAGAGTGTGAGTCAGCGCTGCCCAGGATATTCTCAAGATCGTGCAGCTGTAGCCTGATTGCAGAACCTTTTCAGGACCCTCAGGAGGACTCCTGGACCTTTCAGCAACCATGGCCCATTCTCATTTCCTCGGTCTCTGCGACCATGAGTCTGCCCGCTCGGATGGTTCATAGGGATAGAGCCCGACCACGTGGCGCGCTCGCGTCCGGCGCCGTCTTTGCGAGGTTCGTCCGTGTTGTAGCGCATCTCTACTTGGTGACTTTTTGTGAGTCCCTGTTGGATGGATGGACCACACTTTGTCTATTCCTCAGTCGACAGACGTTTGGGTTGTTTTCGGTTTGGGCTATGGTGAGTAGTGGCGCTCTGAGCGTTCTCGTGTGGGTTTTTGTGTGGATCTGTGTTTTCAGTTGTCTTGGGTAAATACTTGGTGTGGAGATGCTGGGTCATAGGGCGCTTCTCCGTTTCCCTTAGTGAGTTGCTGCCAGACCGTTTTCCATCGTGGCTGCGGCATTTCTCGTCCCCGTCTGCCGTGCGGGGAGCTTTAGCTTCCTCACTCCCTCTCCCAAGCGCGTGACCGTGGCTGTCCTTGGGGGTGTGGAGCACTAGCTCACCGATGCCCGTTTGTGTTTCCGGTGAGCAGACTTGAGTGTTGCACACGACAAAGGGACGGATGTGACAGGAGTAGCTCAGAAAAGTCACAGAACATAAACTGCAAAATAGGCAGCAGCCACCAGCAACCCCCAGTGGGGTAGGGGTCGTGCTGCTCAGGGCTGCCACGTGAGAGCATTTGAAGTGTCCCGTTCTCAA
This sequence comes from Meles meles, assembly GCF_922984935.1. NCBI lineage: Eukaryota > Metazoa > Chordata > Mammalia > Carnivora > Mustelidae > Meles > Meles meles. Next base: position 15,353,837 of record NC_060086.1, read on the forward strand.
CAATTAGGAGACTCACAAAGGATCAAGAACGTGTCTCTCAAACACAGGGAGAACAATCAGTAGAAATAGAGAATATTAATATGTGGAAATAATGAACAAGGACCAAGTAGAATTCAGCAGTTGGAAAGTTCCCTAACCGAAGCCTGGCCGTGGGTCTGAGCAGTCACAAGGGAGAATCTGTGTGGGAAGGCAGGTCAGTTGTGGTTGTCCGCTGGAGGGAGTGGAGAGGAAAGGAGGAGAGAGAGTGGAGAGAGGACACCTCTTACCTCCTCAGCACTACTCCTCTGTCAGCGCTGTGAGACGGGGGCACGAAAGACACAGTCCCGGGTAGGGAAGTGGGACTACCTGTGTAGGAGGTGTGATGTGTGTACAGAAAATGCTAACACACATGTGCGCGCGCACACACACACACACGCACACACGGCTCTGAGGGCCGAGGGTTGAGTTCGGCATCTCAGACATTGGGGGTCTCCTCATGCTGGTTCTGAACACTCTAATGAAGATGGTCATCCTGGGACATAGTCTGTCTGGTCTCTCATGGTCTTCCTGTCCTTGGTTGCCATGTGGACAACCTGCTTTCCAGGTCACTTGTGTGACTCTCCTGACAGAACCTTGTCGGACCCTTCTCGCTTGGAAGTGGCCGGTCGTGGTCCACCACTGCCATTACGTCTCTGGTGTCTTAGTGCACACTCCATGGCCTTTTTTGATTTTGATGGAATCCTGTGGATCAGTTTTCTCCCTTTATGGGAGGTGGTTTTTGTGCTTTACGGAGGGTTCTGCCACTTTGTGCCCAAGAATTAATTTTCCTGTGTTTTTTTTTCCTAGAAGCTTTCTGTTCTAATCTTTCACGTGCGGCTGTTCACGTGCGGCTGTGTGATCCGTCTCGTGTGCAGCCCGAGGCTAGAGCCAAGGGTCTGTCTTTCAACCTCTGTTTTGATCAGGTTGATCATCGGTTTTGGAGAAGTTGCTCCTTTTCCTGTGCTGTTGTTCTCACGACCAGATAAAGGTGGTGTGCTCCCGGGGCGCCTGAGTGGCTCAGTGGGTTAAAGCCTCTGCCTTCCGCTCAGGCCATGATCTCAGGGTCCTGGGATCAAACCCTGCATGGGGCTCTCTGCTCAGCGGGGAGCATGCTTCCTCCTCCCTCCCTCTCTCTCTCTGCCTGCCTCTCTGCCTACTTGTGATCTCTGTCTGTCAAATAAATAGATAAAATCTTAAAAAAAAAAACAACCTTGGTCATTTCTAGGGGCGCCTGGGTGGCTCAGTGGGTTAAGCCTCTGCCTTCGGCTCAGGTCATGATCTCAGGGTCCTGGGATCGAGCCCCGCATCGGGCTCTCTGCTCTGCAGGGAGCCTGCTTCCTCCTCTCTCTCTGCCTGCCTCTCTGCCTACTTGTGATCTCTCTCTCTCTGTCAAATAAATAAATAAATAAATAAATAAATCTTTAAAAAAGGTGGTGTGCTCCCAGCGGTCTGCGTCTGGCCTCCGTTGTTCCTTGCTGTGGTTCTGGGCTAAGTCTTGAAGTAGAGCAGTGCAGGTCTCCTACGCTGGTTTTCCTTTCTTTCTTTCTTTTTTTTTCTTAAGTAGGCTCCACGCCCAGCATGGAGCCCAGTGTGGGGCTTGAACTCAAAACCGTGAGATCAAGCCCTGAGCTGCGATCAAGAGTCGGACGCTTCACCAACAGAGCCACCCAGGTGCCCCTGTTTTCCTTTCTTAAGATTGTTAACAGTGGAAGCTTCTCTTGCTTTTCTGTGTACATTTTAGAGGTAGATCATTAGCCTCTGCAAAAACCCTGTTGTGATTTTTTTTTTATTGAGTTTGCATGAGTTTGTGGACCAATTTGGAAAGAATTGATGTCTAATGACACTGACCCTTGCAGTTCGTGGTCGTCTCTCTATTCATTTCAGTTTTTGCGTCAGTGTTCTGTAATTCGCAATAGAGGGATCTTGGAGGTTGTATTTATTCATCTGGAGGTGTCAAGTATTAATTGAAGGAGGAACCAGCAAGGTCTCAAAACTGGTCCAAGGGAGAATTTAAAGTACCGTCTATTTATTTTCAAAGGGGGATCTCTTTGATCCCAGCAGGTTCGGAAGACAGACGGGTTCAGCTGTGGTCCCAGTGCGTCCTCAGGAGCCACGGAGAGCACCGTGCCGGGAGCCGGTGGTGCGGGTAGACGGCGCTGTGAACATGCTGCTCGGCGCACCCCGCTCTGTAAAGGGCAAGCTCTTCCTGTTGCTATGTCTGTGCCTTGAAGCTTCAGTGATAGGAAACAGGGATTAATTGGCACAAGGAAGCTAGACCTGGGAAACGGTCGGTTCTACAAGGCAGGAAGAGCAGCGTTCACAGGATACAAGGCGTATTTCTGGGGGTGGTATTTGCGTTACTGTCTGTTTTCTTCCACTTACCAGTTTGTACCAGAGCTCAAAGGTGACAGGAGTGAGAAGAAGCCTTGAGGGGTAGTGAGAACGGATACCAAGTTCCCTTTTTCCCTTTTCTCTTTGAAGGTCTGCCCTTCTCTTTGTGATGATAGCAGTCTCAGAGAAAGATTCTTCCGGCTGGTGTCTGTGGGTTTGATCTGATGGTTGATGTGGGTTCTACTGACGGAGTATGCGGAGTATAACTCAGGGTGTTGGTATGACATGGAGGCCTTCTCTCTGGCCTTGCAGAGCCCTACAGCTAGGCTGTCGTAACCAGGCACAAAGTTAACTTCTGCAGAAACTTAGATAATAAATCTCAGGTTGAACATTTATAGGCTTTCTGTTTGCTCTCTGCAAGTGAGGAAACCGAGCCTGGGGCATTCTCTCCACCAGGTTTCACCCGCCATACCTGTATGGTAATCACCATCGGGTGGGCTCCTCTTTTCGCAAGGCCCCCAGATATCTTGAGTTCCCTGGCATTCCTGGGAGTGGCCTTACAGCCTATAAGCCGGGGGCTGGGCTGTGTTCCTGGGGCTTGTTGGCATTGCCTGTCGAGCTACAGTCATCCTCTGACCCTGACGAGTGGTTTGCCACACTCTGCTGTGTGAGTGTTGTTGTGAGATGCAGACGCCCCAGGCAGGGCGCTGGTTGTCCGCTGGTGCAGTTCCGTGCTCTTTGAAAAGCAGAGACATTCTTCTAGAACCGCACAGGTGCCTGTGCTGCCGGGAGAAAGAAGACTCCGTCACAGTCCCTGAATCTGGGAGGGCAGTGCAGTCAGATAGCATTTGCGAATTTCATTTCTCACTAAAGCCAAGTTCACTAAATTGTTGTAGGTCAGAGAGCTTACAAAGGAACCGAGAAAGTAGAACTTTCAGACAACATCCACAAATAACCTTGATAAAGTGTCCCTTTTTAGTTTGTTTTGTGTAAGTAGTTCTTACCCTGTGACATTTGGGTTAGCTGACGTCTGAAGTCCTCTGCTTTTGACTAAGAATGAGGAAGTCTTGACTCAGTTTCTTGATGCGTCTGGAGATGCCACCTTATAACCTGTACCCTGCGTCTGTGCACCGAGTGGCCGGGAACACGGAATGCCTGGCTTGCTGCTTCTCTTGAGCCTGAGACTGTCCTCCTCTGGGGGAGATGGGAGCCAGGATGTACCTCCAGCTTCCAGGCGAGCCTCAGAGTGAGACACAACTGTCCACGGAGGACAGAGGCTTCGGGACTCTGGCTAACTTGTGACAGGGAATCCTCACTTTGAAACATCTGATGAGCTTATTATAAGTAAGAATAACGCAGCAGAGGAGGACGTGGGATTGTTTCTGTGGCAGGGGTGAAAGCAGCATTAAGAAATGAGAGATCTGTGGGGCACCTGGGGGGCTCAGTTGGTTAAATGGCTGCCTTTGGCCCGGGTTGTGATCCCAGGGTGCTGGGATCGAGTCCCACGTCGGGTTCCTTGCTCAGCGGGGAGCCTGCTTCTCCCTCTCTCTCTGTCCCTGTGCATGTGTGCACGCACGCTCTCTCTCTCTGTCAAATAAATAAAATCTTAAAAAAAAAAGAGAGATCTCTGTCAGGATAATGATTAATCCTGTTTTCAAAGAAGTCAGCAGGTATTAACATCTGACTCATCAAAACCGGTGAGCATGGTTGTTAGAGAGAGCCTCGTAGGTGGAGCAAATAATAATTCTGAGACAAAATATTCTGGGAGGTACCAGAGACCACCAGATGAAGAGATTGTTTCAGTCTGGAATGGAGATCTGCCATCTTTATTTTTGTGAAACTCCACTGTCATGTCTGGGAGCTATGGCCTGGAAAGTTCTGGACTTATGGGGAAGAGATGCTGCTGTGGCTCCTGAGCGGTTCCTGTCACGGCAGACCTGGGGTCATTAGCACCGCCTCGTCACTGCCCAGTGCTAGGCACTGTGCCCGCGGGACTCTCTCACCACAGACATACATGGCGCAGTTTTAGAGGGAGTTGTGATGAGTGAGGAGAGACCTGAGGAGAGACCTTCGTGGGACGCAGGGGCACGGGTAGATCTCCCGGGCTTCTGTGGGAGCCTGGGGTTTCCGGAGTCCTTCCTCTAACACTGGACTTGGACAGATTCACACAGAAGATTTCTTCTGGTTGGACAGCGCTCCCCATGGAACTTACCACTTATTTCCAGAGTGTGTCTTTCTACAAAGAGACCTTACATACCTTTGGCCAAATTGAATCTTAAATATTTTATAGTTTTGGTGCTATTTTGAATAGAACTTTTAAAAAATTTCACTTTCCAGTATTTGCTGCTAGTGAGTATGTGAGAAATGTTATATAGCTTCTTGTACGTTGACTTTGTATCTTGCACTCCACTAAATCTTCTCTTAGTACCAGTGAATCTTTTTAGATTCTGTAGGATTTCCTATATGAATAATACTGCTGTATGCCAATAAAGACAGTTTCATTTCTTCCTTTTGAATTCTTTGCCTTTTGTTTCTTCCCTTGGATTCTTAGCCGGCAAGGGCCTCCAGTACTGTCTGGAACAGCGGTGGTGATGATGTGCTTTCGTTCACAGTCTTTGGGGAAGACGGTCGATATTTCACTGTTAAGTGTGATTTTAGTTGTAGAGTTTTTTTTTTTCTCTAATAAATGCTAATTTTTTAAATGTAGAAAGTTTAAAGGAGATAATGGTTTCCTAGGATTTTGGAGAGCCTACAGTGGCCTGCTGTTCTGGTGTGCAGACCTCCTTCACACCTGGAAAGGGACCCGTGCCTGTGGGGAGGTGCCCAGGAAGTGCCCTAACACCCTGTCCTTCCAGCCAGCGGTAACCAGTCTCAGCAGTGTCATTCACGTCCTTAGATTTCTGGCTTCGTCTATGCACGTTGTGTGTATTTACTGACTTATCCCGTATCCCAGTGTAGTGAACACACAGCTGTATAGTAGCGATCATGAGTGCTCATTGTGACAGGTGCACTCTTAGTGTCCTTGACCTGTTCTCCCTGCCCCCGCCCACCTCCTCTGTGGCCCCTACCAGTTCCTTTGTATTTAAGATTCTGTTACTCCACTGTGCGTATTTACCCAGAGAAAACTAACAAAACTCTGGTTTGAAAGGATCTGTGCACCCCGATGTCTGTGGCAGCGTTGTGTACCCTAGCCATTGTGCCTGCCGATAGGTGCATACAGAACGTTCCTGGGCTCTAAAGAGGATGAAATCTTGGGCTGTGCGACCGTGTGGACGGAGCTGGAGGATAGAACTGTGGGTTACTTTTCATGGCGTGTGTAGGGTCTGTAGTGATGACATTTGTTTTTCCTTCTTGGTGTTGTTCATTCATGCCTTCTCTCTTTTTTTTGTCAGTAGAATCTCCAGATGTCTATCAACTTGGCCTTTTTAAATAACTAGTTTTGACTTTATTGATTGTGCCTTTTTTTTTTTTTTTTAATTTCCTCTCTTTTCTCTTCTTTGGGTTGACTCAGCTGACCAGCCTTCCAGATGACTGTGGGCACAGCCAGAGCTGAAGCTGCCGATGACCTAGCTGCTCATGGGCAGCAGCCCTGAGCTCTGGGGGCTCCCTCTGTGCCTTGAGGGGCCATTACACCAGCCCAAGACCTGTGGCTGGCTGACTAGCAGCTGCACAGCTTGGGTACGGAGGGCAGTGAAGGCGCGAGGGGAGGTAGATGGACAGCATCTGCTTGTCTCCTTCCGAGGCCCGGTGCAGCTGTAGTGAAGACCGTGTGGAAGGCAGAGCTGCAGAGAATGGGGACAAGGTGGAAGGAAGTGACAGCGCTGCGTTGGGAGGTGGACGAGTGTCATGGAGCTGTGATGAATGCAGCCCACCTGAGAAAGGACACAGGGCAGGCAGGGCAGTGGTGGAAGCCAAGCCTGGTGGATGGACGACTCCGTGTTTCCGGGAAGCATGGCTGCTTTCTGGCCCATGTCTGGAGTGACAATGACCGACGTGGAGGAGGAGGGTCCTTGGAAGTTGTCTTTCGAGGCTGGCAGAGCCCTGTCCTCCTCCTCAGGGCAGTGTGGTCAGCCGCCCGCCCTCAGCCCAGCACACACAGGGGTTGGTGTGGTGGATGCCCAGCCAGGGCCTGCTTTCTGAGATGGGGTGCCTCCCAGAGAGCAGGTTCTGAGGTGCTTTCGCTGAACTGGGGCTGAGGTGGCTGACCTGGGTGCCGCCTGGTTCATGAGGCAGGGGGGCCCCAGCGCCCGCCTGTCCCAGCCCCTCCCCCAGTGTACATGGTGTCTGGGCAGAGGCTCCAGCCTGGAAGATGGGAGGCCAGAACAGCATGTGGGTCACAGCAACCGGGAGGAAATGCAGACTGTGCAAAGAGAAGGCTTCTTGCATATATCTTCCGAGGAGAGTGGCCGCGTTAGCCCAGAAGAAGGAAAGGCTGTACGGGAAGAGCACGCAGGGGACGGGAGCAGCTGTGGGCAGTCAGGCCTGTGGGAGTGGATGTGAGAGAGAATCACTCCAAGGGTTGGAAAAGTTGAGGAAATGTGCCAGAAAGAACAAAGGGACAAGCAGGTGAGAAGACCAGGCCAAGGGCCATACTTGTGGGCCATGTCCAGATGTGAGGGGTGGTTCGAGCAGTGGCTGGCCCCGGGGGTGCTGGTGCGCCCTGGTGGGAGCATTCACACCCAGAGGCCATCTGGCCAGCCTTTTGCAGGATGGAAGCACGTTACCTACAGATCAGGGATCAGAATGGCTTTGGGCTCCTGACAGCAGCATTGGAATCTGGCAGAGTGCATGTGTTCTGGACTTGGCAGGAAGATAGTTTTCCTCCTGGAATTCTATTCCCAAACTGACAGTCCAGTGTGGGGGCAGACGGAAGGTATTTTGGGATTTGCAGAGTCTCGGAAACCGTATCTCGTCACAGCCCTTTCCAGAAAGCTGCTGGAGGGTGCATTCTATTAGAAAACAAGGAGAAAGTGAGGATTTGGGTGTGGGGCCCAGGGACACTGGTGGCGGGAGCCGGAGGGAGCCTGAGGTGTGAAGAAGGCTAAACAGGGTGGAGGGTCTGGGAAACGTTCTTCCTGTGGGAGCTGATGGGCCGGCACCTGTGCCTGCACGCCTGGGTCAGGTGTGTGGATTCAGAGAGCTCAGGGTGGGGTCAGGCCTAAGTGCCCCGAAAACCAACCGTGTGAGGGAAAAGTCAAAGCAGCATGGGAAATGGGAAGGACACGTGTCCTGCGTGGCCGTGGTGTGAATGGCGTTGACCCATCGTCTGGGCATCACTACTGACTGTCGCAAGAGGTGGGACCTGGGAGTCATTTCTGGCATCCAGGGTGGGAGGGAGTGTGGTCCACACGTGTGTGCAGGCTGGATTGTCGTGGTCCATCACGGGAAGTCGTAGGTGATGCCCCAAGCGGGAGAAATCCGGCAAGGTAGCAATATAAGCATGTTGCCTGGAGAATATACCGGCTCAGATAATTCGGAGCGTTTGCTGAAGGAGACAGAGTGGAAGGGGCAAAGGTCTGCCAATTTGCATAATAACCCTTCTGGTTAGACTCTACGCTTTGTGTGACTTCTGTAAACGTACATATGCATGTAAGTTCTGTAGACAGGAGAGGAGGTTCCCCGAGAATGAGCCGGTGGGCCAGTGAGTGGGGTGTGCGGCCAGGCATGGGACTGGGGTGTTGGGACAAGAGGAACTGCCGTTCTGCCCCAGAATCAGCCCCTGAACTTACCGGGTCTGTGTGGATTTCTTGCTCAGGGAGTGGGACACAGCCACATCCTCACTCAGGGGCCTGCGGGCATTTGAAAGACCTAGGCCTGCGGGCTCCCAGCCATCGTCGTCACCCTTTGTGGCGGGTGGGCTGACTGGCATCTGGGACCGTCCTTGGAAGAGGGTGGTGAGAGCTGGCACCTCCATGTCAGGGGGCAGCCCGGCTGAGGAGGACGTATGGAGAGAAGCCTCTGCAGTCAGCGGGTGGGACCTGCCCTCAGCGCCCAATGCATGCAGCCTCTGCTGGCCCACCTGGGAAGGGGCCGTCAGTGACATCGCTGTCCTTCCTGCCATAGCAGCCCATGCGAGCAGCCCACACGAACACCACCCTGTCAGGCACCCACATGATTGGTGTCGCTTTGCTTCTGTCTGATCTGTGTTCCCGTGACGCGGTGAGTGCTCTGGTCCTGCGGTTTGCGACCCTGGAGCGTCCTGGGACCCTGACTCAGCAAGTGTCTGCACGGGGGAGGCGGAATGCCAGGGGGGGTGGTGTTCGTGTCCTTGTAAGACAATCGCTTTGGCCTTACCTTCTGTTGGAGTGCCACTCACATTCCCAGGAGGCCATCCCTTGCAGAAAGAATTCTTTTTTGGTTTGAAGAAGACTGGTTTGTACGGGGCGCTGCCAGAGGAACCTGCCTGCTGAAGGTTCCACGTCACATGCCCCGTTGGTCACACACGTGGTCTCTGCTGGTATCCTGGGGAGTCCTGCTCATGGCCTCTTCCGTGGGCCTGATCTTGGTGGGAGCCCTGGGGGAGGCGGGAGGGGCTCTAACTAGAGGCCCAGAGGAGTGACCCAGCAGCGGGCCACCTGCTGTGCTCCCCTGAGACGTTTCTGGGGCCCAGTGTGGATCACACTGTCACAGGTTCTCCGGGCCCAAAGCTGCATGTTAGCAAGTGTGTATGTGCCCATGTGTGGTTCTCAAGGCTCTGTTGGACGCAGACCATCCTGCCAGCCTGGTGCCAGTCCCGGGGCTGCGTCCTCAGGCGACCGTTTGGCCCCATCACTGTGTTGGGACCTGTATGGTGGGGTGGTGACCTAGGAGGGTGGGTCAGCTTGGTGCTGTGTGTGCCACTGCCGCCCCTTGGCTTAACATCGGGATTGTCAGGACGCTTTCCCCTTCCCTTTTCTGGGCCAGCCCTTGGCTGCAGCCTCCAACTGCAGCAGCCGGAAATCTGGGCCCTTCGGATGCAGCGTTCAATCCTGCCTGTGTTGGCAAATTATCTGTTCCAGCTAAGGCCTTGGGATTGTTGAGAGAGGACTGCCCTTGGGCGGACAGCCTGCCACCTGTGTTTCTGCCTCTTGGCCCCAAGCGCCTGGCCCCCTTCCCCATCTCTGGGAACGACACCCTCTCTGCTCCACCCTGGAACCCTGGTTCTTGTCATCCGCTGCCGCTTCCCTACTCCCTGTTCATCTCCAGAATACTCCCCTGGTCGCTCCAGCCCTGCTCTCGGGCAGTTAAAACCTCAGCAGCTGCCCACTTGTGGCTCCTGTCTCCACTGTGGCCTTTTCTAGAGCCTTCTTTGTTGCAGCCTCCCAAGGGCGCTCTCTCAGTGAAGCTCTGAGCACTGACTCTGCCTGGTGCTCTTACTACCAAGCTCGGCTGACAGGTACCCCTTGGCCCTGGGCTCTGCCTCTGCAGTCCTTTCTGAGCTGTCCTGGGCGCCAGCCACCACTTCTGCAGGATTCTGTAGGAGGTCAGGGCACCTGGCTGCTGTAGTCCCTCAAATGCTGCTTGGTGATGGGACATCCAGGCTGGTTTTGTTCACCCAGGGACACCTTCATGACATCCAGGAGGCTGGCCCCAGTTTCCCTCCATGGCCTCTCCCTGTGGCTGGACTGAGCTGCTTCTGGCAGCAGCTGGATCCCATGAAGTCAGGGAGTCATGGCCAGAGCTCCCTGGCCTCGGCCCAGAGTCCGTGTGGCCTGAGTGCTAGAGCCCCACGCCCTCTTCTCTGGGAGGACACTTGCATATCATTTAGGCTTCATCTGGAACCCGTCTTCTCACAGAGCCTTCCATGAGCCCCTCTACACCCCAAACTCACCTGCTCCCCACTGTGGCTCCCAGACCAGCTGCTCATTGCTCCGTGTTCTTGTGTTGTGATGGTCTGTCCTGTCACAGGGTACGGTGCTCAGCCCATGCTGAGCGCAGGTGGCTGTCTGCCATGGGGACCTCTGTGTGTTCTTGGCTCTGTGGGTCGGGAGAAGACATTTTTTCCAGGTAAATAACAATTCATGTCCATAAATATTTGTTTTTCTTGACAACAAAGTAGAACGAGGTGGCCGTAGAACTTTGTTCTTTAACCCACTGAGCCACCCAGGTGCCCCAGAACTTTGTTCTTAATCGTGTTTCGCGAGTAACATCCTTTACCAAGTGGAGAAACGCGTATAGATAGAAACCGGTTCCTCACAGCCCCAGCACTAGGAGGTAACCACTCTCAAGGGAGTCCTGTCCATCTTCCTAGATTTTCAGTGTCGTTGTATAGGCCCTGTGTGTGGATGACAGCCTTCCCTTCATGTCCCGTGTCCTTGTGCTGGGTGACAGCACACCCTTCGTGGCACTTGATCCGTGGCTGCCCAGCTGTCCTGGGTGGGGCTGCCGTCATTTCCCTGCTGGTGAGGGTTTGGGCTGTTTCTGCTTCTTGTTGGAGACAGCAGGATAAACTAGAGGTACCCACCTGTCTTTAAAATGAATGGATCCTGAGACCTGTGTGCTCCTCTTGCTCAGTCCTCCAGTGGCTTGTGATCACACTGAGAATAAAACTCAGAGTGTTGAGCATAGCTATGGGGCTGCTCGCCTGGGCCCTGGGCCCTCGGGACCTGGGGTCTGTCTGGACTCTCCCAGAACTCCCCTCCTTTGTTTGTGCCTCAGGGACCCAGCAATCAGTGCACCCTCGCTCCGGGGACCTGGCCTCACTGGGCTTGTTCTCCACCTTGTTGCTGTATCACAGAGAGCAGATCCTCAGGCCACTTTTGTTTTTGCAAACAGAATCCTTGATTAGGACAGGAGGTCCTGTTCTCCTGGTCCCTTCCTCACCTGAGGATGGATAGAGCCATGTTCAGAAAGGTAGAGTAACCTGCCCGGGGCTCCACAGCCATCTGGGGTCCCTCCTGGGACCACTGCCTGGGCCTGGGTCTGGGCCTCTAGCAGGCCTGCTGCTTCTCCACGGTTCTGAGCCCTTTCCTCCTGTGTGGCTTGGCAGGTTCAGAGAGCATTTTCGCCATTTCGGGAGTGTCCTCTCTTCCTGCGTTGCCTTTGATTGTCGCCTGCAAGGCGGCAGACCTGGTCTTTAACCCTCCCTTCTTTGCTCTGCTAGCCGCTGTCTTTCTGCTGAAAGAAATCCCCACGGGCAGACTGTGTGGGCCAGGTGGGGGTGGGGTGCTGAATTTATTGTTCGGGGTTTTGTAATTCTTGAACAGGAGGGGTCGCGACCAGGAGTGGACAGTTGGAGGCGGCGGTCTAGTCTGTCTGAGTCATGGCGTGGGTGGACTGGTGGGGAGATGAGCGTGATGTCCCCTTCCTCTCACATGCCCCTCCTGCCGCATCCTTCACCTTCCTCCCTGTGGGGCTGGGGTGCGCGGCCTGTGGCAGCATCTGGCTGCGTGAGTTGCGATTCCTCCCCTGACATCAGCCCAGTCCCCACCACCCCCAGACTTCCTGGTGTCGGGAGAAGTGCTCCCTGAAGCCACTGCTCGGGTGTGCAGGGTGATGGCTGTCCTCCCAGCCTGCGAAACTGCCTGCGGGCTCATGTATGCGGAGGGTTGTGTCCTTCTGTGTCCAGCTCTGCCTGAGCCCCCTGCTTGCTGCCCTGTTCGAGCTCCTGGCGAAAGTAGCTATGTAGCTGCCTTTTTGAATGTTTAAAGTGTTCAAGAGATCAACTTTTCCAGAGATTGAGGGAGCAGGGAGAGAAAATTGTGGCGTTTGTTTGAAAGGTTCTGAGAGCTTTTTTTAGCTCGACAGTTCAAAGAGCGCCTCTTGTTAGTCAGAGGAATATTCTAGCATCCCTGGGGTGGTCACACCGGCTTAATTGGGACCCAGCCTGCTTTGAAGTCCTTTTAATCCTGCCTGAGCTGGGGGAAGGGATTTGAAGGCAGCAACTGTAAGTCTGAAATTTCTTCATTTTATTTACATGTGTCTGGGGACTTGTGTAAGTCGTTTCCCTGAAGCGGTTAAGCGAGGTTGCTGGCCGGTGGACGGCAGCATCTGGGGCCTCGCCGGGTGCGGTCAGGTGGCCCCTGCTGACCGTGGCCGGGAGTTTGCTGTCCTTGCAGCTGTCTCCATAGATGGTCTCCATGTGGGGGAGTCTGTAGGTGTGCCAAAGTCACGTAAGGAAGGGTCTCTCCACCCCATAGTCCTGACCTCACTAACCGAGTGTCCTGCCGCAGGCCTCGGAGGGGAGGTCGGAGTGCAGCTGCTGGAATTCCAGCCACGGGTTCGTTCCTGTGGAGGGACCTGAGGGCACGTGTGCCACCGGCGAGCCACGGCCTGTCATGGTGCGTCCTGACCTCCTCGATGTTCCCCCCACTCCTTGTTTCTTCCCTTCCTGCCACCACCCACAGAGTGGCTGTATGGACTCCAATTCTGTCCTTTGGCTCCCGTCTGTCTCTGAAACACAGCGGGTGCTCAGTACGCTGGCTTGTTCTCATTTTGTAAACGTTTGAAATGTTTTATACGTGGAAAAGCCCGTCTTTAAGGAACACACGTGTTCCTCTGTCTCTCCACCCCCAAGTCATGAAGAACAGTGGCTCCTCCAAAGCCTAGCGGGAGCCCCGTCCTTCTGGAGCTGGCCGGCCTCTGTGAACCTGGCCCAGGCGGGGCACTCTCTGGGCCTGAGAAGCTCCTGTCTGCTGGTGCACGCATGACCATGATTCCTTCGTTAAGTGTCGTGGGGGCTGGTAACCTATAAATGTGTGAGGGAAGCCGTGTTTCCGTGAAAGCACTGTTGAACGCTTTGGAAAGCCTCACAGGACTGCTAGCACATGGCTGCTGACCACAGCGACCGGCTGGGAGATAGACCAGGGGGTGGGAGTGGAAGGTTGGAAGGTTCAGGAAGGTTGCAGGTGTCCGTGTTCAGGAGACAGCCAAAATTGTGGATGGTGGTTCATGGTGTCTGTAAAAATGTTAGGTGGAACTCAAGTTTGAAAACCCCCATTTGGAGAAGTCTGCATCTTGGTGGGGGCTTGTGCATTTGTACCATTTACCAGGTTTGCGATGCCCACGTGTGGGGTCGTTGGCTGGTCCTGGTGGCTTTATGTAGGAAGACTCCTGCTGGTACGTGTCTGACTTCCTGGTACAGGTAGCCGAACACCGTTGGTGGATAGCCTGTGATTGTTCCATTATAAACGGCCATGACTAGACTTTCATGCATTAACTTATTATGGGATAGATCTAACTCTGCAATGTAAGTTTACAGCGCTAAGCTTCACAGTTGTTTTTTAAATAGTGTAATGCTTCCCAGTTTTCATCCTGTCCTACAGAAGCCGCTGTTTTTGTCTCGTTTGTCCTTCTAGACATTTCTTACACATCTATAAACCAGCTCGGCCACGCTTGCTTCTGCCCTGTCTCTTTCATACAAAACGTGGCCTAGCGCTCTAGATCTGCTCCATTTTTTTTTCTCTCGCAGAACACTTTTGAGACCTTCTCACATATAAAAATATTCTTCTTTTCTCTTTTAAACAGATTTCATTGTAGGGGTGCACTGTGATTTATTCAACCAGCAATTCTAAACTTCTGCTCCAGTGGTCTGAATTCCAGCTCTGGTTGGATACAGTTTTATTTGTTAGTTACTGTTCTGCAAAGATAATGTGTTTTTTAATTTATTCAACTAATATTTATGGCCAGCCTACTGCCCTGGGCCCAGTGCCGTTGGAGGTTCACGGCCAGTGTAGGAAACGAAACAAAACAGCAGTGTCTGTCGGAGCCTGAATTCTAGTTGAAGCAGAAAAAGTTAACAAGTGGGGGCTCTGCGAAAGGGGCAGGCATGAGGCAGGGGGACAGAAGTTCGGGGACATGGCTGTGGGCTCGACCAGGGTGGCGGGGGTGGGCCCAAAGGAGACCTTGGGGATGTTTGAGCAGGGACCTGAGAGAGCCGAGGGATGTGCTCTGCAGGCACCTGGGGGAGGAGGCTTCCAGAAGAGGGGTGTGCAGAGGCCCTGGGGTGCGCCCATGGGAGGCTGGGCGGTGTGGCTCCGTAAGCTCTGTGGGCAACTTTGGCGCTGCCCTGGCATTGTGGAGGGCATGCGCTGCTCAGCTGGACACAAGTTGTGGGGCCTCACTTAGATTTTAAATGCTCACTGTGGCTGCTGGCTTACAAGCCGATGCTTGGAGGCAAGGATGAGATGCAGGAGATGGGCTACCAAGCTCCCAGATGGTCACAGGAGAGCCAGGATGGGTGGAGAGGAGTGGGGTGGGAGGAGCAGGAAGGGCTCTCTAGCCAGGAGCCGTCCAGGAGGCAGGTGGGCAATCCTGGAACTCAGCACCCCGAGTCTCTTGTTGGGGGTCTGGCCCAGGGTGAGGGGCTGGGGAACACGAGGTGGTTTGGGGCGGGGGCGAGAGGCACCTGGCAGGAAGATGCCAGTGAAGGGACTGGAGAAGGAGTGGAGGACGGGCAGAGCCGAGGGCTGTGGGTGCAGTGGTTCGCAGCCAGTCCCTGCCTGGAGGGGAGGGAGAGCACAGGTGGGGCTGACTCCAGCATGGGGAGTGAGGCTACTGTGCAGAGGTGCTCCAGTGGGGAGGGGGACTGAGGCTCTGTCGAGCAGGGGGTAGGATGTGCAGACCCCGCCGGAGTGTTCCCTGTGGGCAGAGGGGACCTAAGGGAGAGTTGTCCACGGGCAGTAGCTTGTCAGGCAGGCAGTGTGATGGTGGGGAGAGAGGCCTTTGTTTCTGTGTGAGAGCATCGTGGATTGATTGTGGGGGATGGCTGCAGTGGGACAGGGGTCTGTGGGTGTGTGCAGAGACCCTGTCTCTTAACTGGCCTGCAGCTCTCTGTGGGGAAAGAGCCACTTGTTCTCTGTTTATCTGGGAAGACAGGCAGTTTTAGAAGATGTGTGGATGACTGCTGTCTACCACTTGGCCAACGTGTCACAGAGTAGGGAGAGGGACAGATGACCTTTGTGGGTGCCTGTGGTTTCAGGACCATCAGTGGTCACTTCCTCTGGAGTGTCTGATCTCCAGCTCTGTAGCCATAGGCCTGGGTGCAGCAGGGACAGCCACCGAGGGTCACCCCATCAGAACCAGGTCCACGTCCAGGTCACAGGGAATTCATCCTTTTCTTTGGGAAACAGTTGCTGCTTTTCTCATCCTGAGACAACAGGTTTTATCTTAAGTCAGCGCTTGGTGACATAGTCCCCTCCGATCTCAGCCCCACATCCTCCCACAGCTGTGCCCTGTCATCAAGAAATACCTGATTTAACGGGACATCCCATTGCCCCTGTGGCTTTGCAGTCATGAATGTCCGTCCTTTTGGGTTTAAGCCAAGTTTTGTGGTGCAGCATTTTCTAATCCTGGTTCTGCATACTTTCTGCGGGGGGGTTTGTCCCCCTGTTGTAGGGCCCTGTGCCCAGCTGAAGCCACTCCCGGGAGCCGGGGCCCGGTGGGCTTTTTCCTGGGCAGAGTAGTTCTCTGGAAGCAAGCTTGAGCTTCATCTTAGAAATTCGAGTCCTCTGGGTCTCCCGAAATGGGGACTTCGGGCTCGGATGGGAGACCTGGCCCCTGCTGGCACAAACCTCAGGAAGAAGAGCTGCTGGGCAGACAGCCTTTCCTCGAGAGCCCCCTGTGGGGTGACCCCCCCGGCCCCCGCTGTGCTGTGCACAGCTGAGTTGGCGTCAGAATTCAGCTGCAGAGCGAACAAAAAGACGTCTTCCTTCTTGAAAGCCCACCAGTCAGAGTTAAAAGCCTTCGCAGCTAAAGCCAACGTTGTCGGCAGCAGCTGTCACAGCGTGGGCTGCCGTGGGGACTGTCACTCTCCTGTCATCTCCGAGTCCAGGATCCGGAGGCCCTCTGAAGGCCTTCCGCCTCATCGTGTGTGAAGTGCAGGTCTGGGGACAGATTGATGCTCCTGTCTGAGTGCTCCCGTGCTGTGTCTGGGCTGAGTGTTGCCCGCCGGGAGTGCCGAGCCAGGCCCCAGAGCACTTGCTGAAACATCTCTGCACAGCTGCGGCTCCGTGACAGGCCAGGAGGTCTCTGGAGACTCGGCGTCCTGCCCGTCGGAGGTGCTTTGGCCCCTGCTCTGTGACCTGATGCCAGCAAAGCCTGCAGTTCAGTAATCCCTCCTGCTGGTGCAGCTCCCCGGGAGCTGCCCGTGTTCGCGCTGGCCGCTCACGATGGGCGGCTGGCGCTGTGGGCATGGCTCTCGATGCCTGGCTCCCAGGGCTTCACCTGCCTCGTCCCCAACCATCGCCTGTCCTTCCCCCGTTGTCCCCCGCCCCGGCTCACACCGTGTTGAGCCCACACGGGCACACCCCGGGTGCTGTCAGCCTCTGGCTTTTGCTCTCCAGCTACATCTTTCCAGTGACTCTTTGCACGTAGTGGGGTGTTTCAAGTTTTATTTGTATTCTGACACATAGGTTATCGTAGGTTAAAGATCCCTTTGATTGCCACTGCTGGTCTCGGCCCTGACCTGGAGGTGCCCCCAGCATCCATTTGGGGTGAATCTTTTCTGAGCGTGCTCTGTAAATACACGCCTGTGTCGTTGGCATGTTTTCTTTGAGCCTGGACTTGTGAAGTTGTTGGTGCAGTTTTAGGGATGCTGCCCTTGAGCTCTTTCCCTGAGCACCTGCCGGACACACCTGGTCCTTTGGGAGGAGGAGGGAGTGCTTCTGGAGAAAGGGCTGGGCGGCTGCCTGCAGGCCAGGGGGTCCTGAAACAGTTGTCCATGTTCCTGTCCTACGGGCCTCCTCCTTGCCTAGGGTGTATTACCTGTGCCCCCAACAGTGCCGCCTGCACGCCCCTTTCCCTGAGATATACCAGGCATCTCGGCCCTGCCTTCCGGGGTCTTCGTCTTCTGTCCTCTGTGCCCAGACCTGTGTAAGTTTCTCCGCATGGGCGGAGAAACACGCACAGACGTGACATGTGACACTGTGCACACATGCCGGTCTGCCTCCTTTGCCGCCATTGGTCTGGCCACAGGGGAGGGGGGCCTGGGCCTCCAGAACGGCGGGTCTCCCTTGGGCCCGCATGCGCTGTGCAGAGTCTGCCTGGGAGCCCTGACCTGTGTTATGAACCTGGGGAGGCCTGAGTGGCTTCCCATGCCTAGCCCAGCCTTCGTGAGCAGCCGGACGCCAGCGTGAGAGTGTAGGTCCCGGCATCCTATTGAAGGGTGGAAGGCCTATGGGCTCGGCCCATGAGCGGCTCCGTGAGCCCCCTCGCCAGATGTGCGGTCTCCTCGGCTTAGCCCCAGTCACTGTGGCCCCAGGTTCCACCGGTCGAAAGTACAGTTTAGGAAAAACTTTAGGAAACTTTAGGAAAAAGTTTGAGGAAGAACTTTAGGAAAAAATTCTATAATTTGTGACGTTCTCTTCACAAATTATAGAAACTCTGGAGGGTGCTCTGCCTCTGTGATGGGGCCCGGGCTCTTCCCACGCGTGTTCTCCCTGCTGTCCACACAGGCGCATTACTGGTCTAGTCGGTCCGGCTTTCGGCTTTGGCTCTTCTCAGTGTGTGTATTTTTGTAATCAGAAGACCCACATGTGTTGGCATTTCAAAATGCTGCTCCCGTCACCTCCCCTTCCTGTTCTCACGTGAGTCGCTCATGGTGTGAAAGCAGCCTGAGTGTGGACGACGGCGTAGGGGCCTGGCCGCCGGCCATGTGACACGGGCATGCAGCTGTCTGCTTCATCCTCTGCGCCTCTGTCATGAAGCATGGGTCGTGGAGGTCATGGCCTAGTCTTCTGGGATTCTTTTAGATTTGGACCAAATTCTGGAATCAAATATTTGCCTGTCAAATTGACAGAGAACCTGAGAGAGTGTTTTCTTTTCTCTCTCTCTTTTTTTTTTAAAGATTTTATTCATTCATTCATGAGAGACAGAGAGAGAGAGAGAGAGAGGGGCAGAGGGAGAAGTAGGATCCCAGCTGAGCAGGGAGCCTGATGAGGGCCTCTATCCCAGGACCCTGGGATCATGACCTGAGCTGAGGGCAGATGCTTCACCGACTGAGTCCCCCCAGGTGCCCCAAATCCCACACAGTTTAATGTATTGATTCCTTATTTCGAGTTGGACCTTGTATTCCTCATTTATGCGGTAAGACGTCACCTGTCGCTGTCACTGTCACTTGTTTCCCCCGCAGTGTTATGTGGGTTGGCTTGGATACCTTAAAAAAATCATTGCAAAGGCTCCCGTGTCCTCTTGGACCTGCGTGGCTAGAGAGTGCACAAAGCTTGTTGGGTGGCTGCGCTATGGTATGTCTGGGTCCACGGGTTTGGAGCTCTGCTCAGAGGAGCCCTGTCGAGCCTTGAGTCGGCTTGCAGTTGTCTGGACAGTCACTGAACCCTGGCCATCTCTTTCCTCGAAAGACGGCCCCCCTGTTCTCTGTCTCTGCGGGGAGAATGTGCCGGCGATGGGAGACCCCTGAGTATTGCCTGCTGGTTTTCTGTGCTTTGGGTTGTTAGGGGAAAGCGGGGCCCGGTGCTTGCAGGAGTGACCGGTCAGGACAGTCCGGATGCAGACCAGAGTCTGGATGCAGCCAGAGGCAGAACCGCAGGTGTTGGCCCCACGGGGCCACCGAGGGAAGGGCCGCACGGTGGCATTGCGCCCTCCAGCAGCTGCAGGCCGGCTGAAGCGGGGGGTGCATGGGCATCATGCCATGCAGTCTTGTCCTCTGGAATTGGGCGTGTGAGGGAAGCAGTCCCTGCAGCCCACATCCTTGTGCTGCGAGGAGGGTGTGACTCATTTGAATGGTGGCACCTGGAATTCGGGGGCTGGGACCGGGGCCAAGGACCAGCCTGCTGGAGGGTCTGCCACAGGTGTGTCGGCCAGATCTGCGTGGCTGGGTGTCGTGGTTTGTTCGGGGATGCTCCGGGAGGGGCAGTGTGAACTCAGGTCACCTAGGCTGTGCATGTCCCACTCCTCAGGCAAGCGGACCAGGTGTGCGTGGCTGATGTGCTCTCTGGGGGACGGGGGGGAAGTTGGCTTGCTGCTCTGTTCACTTGAATGTGGAGCCAGGCCCCTTGATGGCCGCCCAGCAGTCCTGCAGTACTTGGGCGTCTGAGGGCTTCTGTGTGAGCATTGGCTGAGAGAGCAGAGACCCCGGCGTCCTGGGCATGGCGTGTGTGTGTGTGTGTGTGTGTGTGTGTGTGTGTACGCGCACATGCGCCCTCATGCACTTGGCTGGGGGCGGCCTCATGTGCACTGGCCTGGGTGGGGGCCCCAGGGGCCGCAAGTGCCCTGCCCACAGTGGGGTGGAGTCTTTCACAGCGTGTGTTCGGTTCACTTTTCTCCTGATTTGAACCATTCCAATTTTCCCTCTATGAAATTGTGTCATTTCAAAATATGTTCACTTCAGAGGAGATAAGAGAGCCCGGGTGAAGGTAAGTCTGCCTGTCCACTGTGTCTAACTCCTGGCTTTGGGGCCAGATCTGGACTGCAGGGCACCAAGCTTGTTTCATGTGCTCCTGACTCTGCCGTTCGGCCTCTGGGTTTCTGGAAGGCTTCTTCCTGGAGGGAGCTGCAGGCGACCCATCCTTGGTCACCAAGAACCCCTAGGGACTCCGTGGTCATCTGTTACTGGGTCCTGTCCATGGGCCCTTCCTAGCACTTGGGCCTGAGCAGCTGTCTCAGGCAGAAGACGCGGCGCCCACCTGCATCCCCACGAAGCGAGGGCCAGGCCAAGGGCAGTGCTCACGTGGAGGCGCATGCTGGCATGTTGGCTCGTTCTCATTAGACTCATCCCACGGACTTGGTAACCGTTCATGTACCCCTGGACTGGGTGACACAGGGAAACAACAGCTTGAATATCTCTAGAACATTTCAGAAAAAAATACCTCTTGGCTTGAAAAGATGTATTTTTATGTCCGTATTTTTAACTCCCCGAGGTTGGGAAGCTTGAGGAAGCTCCAAGAAGAATGGGAGCTGGCATTCAAGGCTGGCTCAAGTCCTCCCCGTGCTGGATTTCAGTCTTGCCCAGCGTCCTTCCAGATGATCACGTGGTCTGGAGAGGAGCGTGGGGAGAAATCGCTCCTTTGCCCCATGGTTCCTTCAGGCCCAGTGAGGGGCTGTTTCTCAGGTGGCCAGGAGGGAAGTCTGTGAGGGCATCTGCAAGGGAGAGAGCCAGGGAGCATCTGCGGGAAGGGTGCAGACTGCAGAGGCCCAGGTGTGTGACCACTTGGACCATACAGGTGTCATGGACTGTGGACGGGTCACAGGTGCCGCGAGCTCCTGTTCTAGGGACGGCAGACACTGAGAGACCCTGAGGTGAATGCCGAATGGGGCCGGCGGGATGGGGAGCAGCCTGGGGGTGTGATGGGAGGGTCCCTGTTCCAGGGAGTGCTGATGGTCCTGAGAGCTCTTGAGGGAAGAGCACTGCGAGCACAGGGTAAACTGACACAGAGCTTGATGACACTGGGGTGACATGTCCGTATCCAGAGGCAAGGCCGTGGGAGGTGGACCCCTGGGGCCTAGTCCTGTGGTGGATGCTTGTGGGAGCCGGGCCCTGTGGTGCCCTTGGAGGCCAGGGAGAGAGACTTTGGATCCTGTAGTGACCGGTAGCCACTCCTGTGGTTTGTCACAGCCCCCATGGCTCCTTCAGTGACAGAGGAGGCTGTCCACCCATGGCCCCAGGCTTGGTCCTTAGGCCCGGAGCTCAGCTGCCACTTGTGGGCCAGGGATCCCCTTAGCTTGCTTGCCATGCGCTGTGTGGGGACCACGCCCGCTGTGCCAGGTGTCATCGTGGTCTATCGCAGGTGTTCTGCCACGTGCCGACGTCAGGTTTGGAAGGGTTAGCTGGCGGCCCGGTGCTGCTCAGAGAGGAGTGCACCGCGAGCCGCTCCTGACACCTGGAGGCTCTGTTTCCTCCTCTTTCAGGTGGCGACAGGGCAGTGGGGCTGCTCTGAACGCGAGCCGAGATGGGCAGTGTGGAGCAGCGTGAACATGACGAGGCATCGTCTGTGGGGGTGTCTGTTGTGGCCTCTCTTCCCGTCGCTGGTTCCGGGGAGATGGGCACACGACCTGTGCTGAGTACCCCCCAGCTCCCCTCCTCCTCTCTGCAGGGTGACGCTGGCGGCTCACTATTGACCGGTTCTTATAACTGAAATGAAGTTGTGTCAAATAAGAATCATTTACCTGCTGTCACATAGCCAGGGGTGGGCTGTGGTTGGAGCCCAGGTCATAGTGCGTGCACAGTGACGTGCCACACTGGCCTGGGAGCCGTGCGCGGATGCCACCCCTCCTGGGTCTGTGACTCCTCGGCTGCTGGCATGGTTTTGGCGGCTGTCCTATGCAGAATGAGGTCCTCTCCGGGGGGTGGCTGACGCTGCCATGTGTTCTCAATCCCGCAGGACCCCGGAAGACCTGTCCAGGTTTGTTGTTGAGCTGCAGCAGCGGGAGCTGGCCTTGCAGGACCGGAACAACACCATCACCACCAGGTAGGCCTGGTGGCCCGGGTGTGTGCGGGGTGGTGGAGCTCCCAGCATGGGTGTCCCCTGGGTGTGGCTTGGGAGTGGCTCCACCTCACTGCTCCCTCGGCCTTGGGCTGAGTGAGCGGGAGCTGGGTCTGTGTGAGGGATGCAGGGGGCCCCACGTTTCTGCCACATGCCCGGCTGCCCATGCCTTCCCGTGCCTGGGGGCCTTGGGAAGGATGTGTGCGGCATCGGGGAACCCTGGCTTTGTTGTGGCATGAGCTCCCAAGTGACCCCCTGATTGTGGGGAACTCAACTTGAGCCCAGGGGGGCAGCGTGTGTGTGTCTGCATTCGGGTAGACCTGTGGGCTCAGGAAGGTCCTCAGAGAGGAACAGAGAGATGCCCTCGGTCACGGGTAGCGGGAAGACCTCTGCCCGGGGCTGCACAGTGAGGAAGAGCCCCCCTTCCTGGTGGGAGGCCCGGAGGCCAGCAGCTGTGTGACATTGTGCAGGCTCAGCATTAGGTCTTCCCTCCCAACCCCGTGAGGCCAGCACACGTTCCGTCATTACGCTCTGTCCTAACGCGACCCCACGGGGAAGGGCTTGGTCCCACAAGCTGTCCCACTCCATGCGTCGGTCCTAAGTCCTGGGTCCTTGGGCTGCCTGAGCTTTTGCCCTGGTTGACTCCAAACCCAGGGTTTCTCTCCACACCCCACCCATTTGAGGGTTTGCTAGCATGACTCAGAATTCAGGAAAATGCTTTCTGTGCCATCACTGATTTATTGCAAAGGTTGCAGTCCGAGCAGCCAGATGAGGGGTGAGGGGTAGGGGGGCGAGAGCTTCCCTATTATCTCTGGGTGTAGCCCTGCTCCCCGCACCTCTGTGTGTCCCCAGCTCGGAAGCTGTCTGAGCCCTGCGCCGGGTAGGGGGGCTCTGATGGTGTCTCCCTGCTTATGTCATGCTTACATTATGGGCTGCTGGGGAGGAGCTCGGCCCCCACCCCTCACCCCCCAACCCCCATGGGGGTGATTGCTCAATCTGGCCCCTTCTGCAGCGCCCTTGTTAGCTCAGACGGGACAGCGGATGCAAGGGGCTTGTTAGGAGTCATGAGATGCCCTACCATTTCAGCAATCCTAGGGGTCTTAGGAGCTCATTGCCAGGAAAGGGGGAAGAGACCAGATGCTTCTCCATCAGGCTGCTCCTGGCTTCTGCTGTGTGGTTGGCCTCCTTTCTCCGGGCTCAGGTGACCCATCCGCAGGCCAAAGGAGAGGCCTCTTTCTCGGGTCTCCGCTTTGAACAAGGAAGCCTTTCCTGGGACCCCTGCCAGCAGATGCCCCTCCAGCCTCATGGGCCCAGGCTCAGAACTGCTCCAGGTGGGATGGGGTTCCTTGATCTGCGGCTGGCCCACTTCCCGTGGGGCTCTCTAGGGGGCCGACCACTGAGTGGGGTCATGTCCCCGCGGGTGAGTGGGTCTGTGAGCAGCTGGCCTTAGCCTTATGCGGACACAGGGTCTTGAGGGCTCACTAGTAGCCAGAGGGAAGGATTTCTTATTTGGGGGGTTGATGTCACTTTGAAAATTGGCTTTTAGAAGCATCTGGTTATGTTGGACATAATCACGTCAATTTAGCTTAAAAACCTCAAACGATAAAGATTGCCTTTTGCTTTCAAAGCTACTGTCAGATGAAACGGGTGTTAAGAGTGATTTGAAATTAAAGCTTTTACATTTTTCCAGACGATCTTCACTTTACTTTGCATTTGAAACAGAATGAACTGTTCAAGGAAAGAAAACTGCCTTCGTTTTTCTCAGGCCAAACCACGAGGTGTTGGGAAGGCTGGCTTTCGTGTACGGGGAAGTGGGGGCCAGAGCTGCTCCAGCCACATGGCCCCGGCAGCCAGCTCGCTCGCGGTAGTGAGCGCGGAGCTGACCTTCCCTTCTCCGTTCTGGGAGTGGCCATCCCCTGTGGTGGTACCTTGTCCACCTCTCCAGACCCCTGGCTCCCCTCTGGGAGCAAGCTCATGTGTGACAGGTGGCCGGGCAGGCCCCTGAGGAGGTGGTAGGGACCCTGTGATGCGAGGCACTTCCTGACCAGCACGGAGAGGACTTGTGTGTCTGGCGTCCTTCATGCTGGCCGGCTGCCAGGCAGCTGTCGGGTCTGTGGGTTGTGGCCTTGTGTGGGGGGCTGGGAGCCCTGGTGAGGGCAGGACAGCCAACTTCATTCCCTGTTGACTGGGGGTGCCGGGGGCCCCTGGGCAGCCTTCGGAGGAGGCTGTTGCTTGGTGAAGGGGACTTGAATGAGTGGTGGGAGGGCAGTCCTTGCTCACGTTGCCTGTCCCCGTCTCTGAGAGGTGGTGCCCTTGGCTGTGTGTCTTCCTGGCAGCCCACAGGTTAATGGCTTCCCTGTCATCCCCGAGGGGGACTTGAGATCAGCATATTGGTCATAATTCTTCGTGTGGCTCTTTCATTGCTGTTTGTCTGCAGCATTTAGGCCGTCCTCTCAAACCGTCTGGAGTGTGATTAGGCCTTGTCATCTTTGTCATCATGTGTCTGTGTGAGTTATGGTGCTCTTGGGCTGTCCTGAGGCCAGCAAGGCCGGTGAGGCCACAGAAGATTCATGATGACCGAGAACCTGTTCTCTGTGCATCGGGGGTAGAGATCACGCTGTGCTAGGAGCTCCGGCGGGTCCCTGGCTCTAGCTCAGGCTGGCCCGCCACCGAGTTGCTGTGTGTCCTTGGACGGAGGAGTCAGCCTGTGCCTCCTGTCAGATGAGAAAGGTGATAACCGTCACGGGACTGTGGCGCGCTGAGGAAGAGGGCTCTATCAGCGTCAGGTAGACCCGTGCCTGTTGGGGAACAGGCCAGGAGCGGCCTCTGGGGTAGTTGAGGGCATGGCGGCATGAGTCGTCTCCTATATGCCCAGAGAAGGCCCGGAAGGGGGCGGACTTGGGGTTGGCATGCAGGACAGTGACGTCAGGTGAGAGAACAAGCCTGGGGGGCAGGTAACCATGAAGCATGAAGACCGGCGTGACCTTGTCTGTGTGTCGATGGAGGGTGCACGGGAAATTGCCTTGGACCTGGTGTGTTGAGGAGCTCATGAGGTCCGAGAGAGGTTGGAGAGGCCATGGACAGTCAGAGACATAGGCGTGCTCGGTGTCTCCCGTGGACTTCACCCTGGGCCGCTGGGCGCCCGAGCAGTGCCGAGGTCCCGCTCGGCCTGGAGCTCCCACTCGGAACTCCAGCAACTGTTCCCACGAGGCCCGATCTCCCTGTGTGGGGCTCCAGCTCTGATATGTTCTGGTTGGCGAGGCTGCCCTGGCACGCTCCTGCTGAGTTCCTTGTGTGCCCTGTGCTTGTGCCGCAGGCTTCTTGGGGCAGGGACGGCATGTTGTGTGTGAGGGCGTCCCCGGGGACGCAGAGGACGCGGGTGAGGAGCTGCTCGGTGAGCGTGTGTCGGCTGAAGGAATGAACGAACAGCCCGACCGAAGAGGCATAGTGATGGACCGCTGGCCCGGTGAGCCCCGTGGGACCAGCGTCTGCGCCGGGTGGTCACAGGGCCCACCAGCTGGGCTCTGGGTGCCCCCTGCTGGGCTGGCTGGAGCGCTTCCTGTCACGGGGCAGGCCCGGCTTTGCCTGGTGCGTCAGTGCTCCAGCTCCGGGACTCCCGGGGGCTCTGTGATTACTGGCTGGCCTTCGTCGGGACCAACCCCATAGCTGTTCCCCTCCCCAGGCCTCACTTTGGTCTTAGCCACAACTGTCTCTGCGGGAGAGGGTCCCGGGGCTTTCCAGGGGTGTGGACTGGGGCCCTGCTGGTCTGGCCAGCTCCCGGTGTTGCTCAGTATAAATGGGCTTTGGTGGGTGGTGCCGAGGCAGCCTGTGTCTGAGGCCTTGTCTTCACGCGTTCCTTGGTGGCAGTCTGTGGCGGTGCATCTGTTCCACAGACACCGGCACGTGCCTGTGAGCTCGGTGACTCCATCTACCAGGACCCCTTCCTCAGGCCGGGCCGGGCTCCGTCAGCTTGCGGTGGTCACAATGCTCAGACAGTGGGAGGCCCAGAGTTGTGCTGTGAACACGCGGACCTGGCCGTGGGGGCAGCGAGACCTGTGGCGCTGTCTCTCTTGGGCTGGGCGTGAGCTGACCCCCAGCACACACACACACACAGTGTGCAGCGTCAGGGGCTCCCATGTGGAGGGAGGAAGTGATGAGATTTTTGGAAGCTCCAACCTTGTCAGAGCCTGTGAATTAGTCATAGTGACCTTCATTCTTGTGCTGTGTCCTGGGCCCTTGGGAATCTTCCTTGGGTGCTTGCTTCCATGCAGAGGTCAGAGCCCAGTCTTCTGCAGTAGACCATGCTGTCCGTCTGGGGCAGACAACCGTTGGTCTAGGGTAGATCGGCTGTCTGTCTGACTTAGGCTGGCCATTTGGGGTAGATTATACTGTCTGTCTGTCTGTCTGTCTGGTGTAGACCACACCATGTTGGGTAGACAGGCTGTCTGTCTGGCTTAGGCTGGCCATCTGACAGGACCTCCGGCGAATCTGTTCTGTAGCCATGGAGCCCTTGAACTGTGGCCAGTGCTGGTGAAGAACCGTGTCTGTAATGTAACATTAAGTAGTCACTTGTGGTTGGTTTGTGGCTTCCAGCTGTGGCTGCGTGGCCTTAGTCCAGGGTCCGAAGTTCAGCTCTGCCACGTGCCATCGGGACTAGTCCTTGAGGGTCCCTCATCTAGAACATGGAGATGTAGCAGGCGCAGGAGACGGTTTGGCCCCTTGTGGGGTCGGCATGCAGGTTAGCTGGGACAGTAACCCTCCGTCCCTGTTCCGGCTCCTCGCTGATGAGCCCGCTGTCAGTATGCAGCAGGTGTTTCCCCATGTGACCCCGTTGTCATCGACAGTCATGTCTTCCTGTTGTGATGCTGACAGTTTTGGCAATAAGAACTCAGGACCTTCCTCGTGGCTGCCTAGCTCTGTTCCTCGGTGTCCTTCCTCTGCTGGCTCCCTTCTGTTCCTTGCCTGTGTGGGCCGTGCTCTAGATGCTCTGGGTCTGGCCTTGTCTAGCCCCCATCAGCCTCCAGGGTGTGGTCTGGCTCCCCCTCACCGGGCCGAGCCCCTGCTTCTGCTTCCCCTTCTACTTCTCTGGGGAAGGGGACGGAGGGATGCTTTGGCGCAGCCCTGGTTGGAGGTGAAAGGACGGCATTCCGTGCAAAGCCCTGGCCTCTTGCAACGCTAGCTGCCCTTCTGCCGTAGCCCCCACACCCTGGTCCGTCCCCCTGGCTACACCGGGAGTGGCTTGGGCTCCAGACCCTTTGCATTCATGACTGTACTTCATGGCCAGCACAGGCTGGCCCTGGCTTGGCGAAGGTTTCACGGGTGAGGAGTCAGAGTGGGTGCCGTGCTCTTGGGCACCACATGGTGTCCTGCCGCTGTGCCTCACGTCTGCATCTGTGGCCCCAGGCCCCGGGCAAGGGCCCACGGCAGTTGGCTGCCGTGATTGGCAGTGTGTGCCCCTCTCCTTGACTCTGGGTCGCTCCTTACGCCCCATGTGTTCGGGAATCCAAGACTGTCTTCCACCACTGGCTGCCATCTCCTTCAGATGACAAGGATTCGTGGCAGCATTTCCCACTCTGGCTGCCTCTGCTGTCTCTGCCGCCTTCCCTCGGTGTTTGCTCCTGCTGACTTCTCCACCGTCTCCCGTTTCCACCGCCTCTGCCACACAGCCCCCCTTTAGCAGTGGGACACGCTATGCCTGCCTCTGTCCCTGCTGGCCCTGGCACTTTGCTCAGGCCGTGGCTGACTTGGAATTTCTCTGTGGCTGCAGCTGACTCGCTCCTTCGGGAGGCTTCCCGTTAGACGCCTGTCCTGTAATTAAGTGTGTCTTCGTTACGTGCTTGCTCGTCTACCTTGTCCCTGCCGCAGGGGCTGGGTCTGGGTGGTTGGGGTCACCGCTGTGGTTCTGGCCAGAGCGACCCGGGGCGTGCAGTGAGTGAGTACAGTGTTGGAGGTGTGAGGCTCAGGCACTGGGGTGCACAGGCCTCACACGTTTGCCTGGCCGGGCCCTCTTGACTTCTCGATCCACCGAGACGATAGGCAGTTATCTCGGCTCTGCCTGCAGAGCACCTAAATTCAAGTGCAGGCCACGCGGGTGCCAGCTGTGTCCCTGCCCGACCGCGAGGCTGGCCCCAGCAGCACTTCCTGCCCCGCAGGGTCTGTGCGCAGAGAAGCCTCTTGAGATGGGCCTCAGACTGTCCCTCAGGCAGGTGCACGTGTACAGGACCTTCTGGGGCATTCTGTGTCACTCGCCAGTAGGCTGTGGTCTGATGCTGCCCTTGGGGCCTTGCCTTTCTCTCCTGTCCTTGTTGCCATCGTGTCACTCCTCCCTGAGCCCAGGGCCTCACCTACCTCATGCTTCTCACCTCCTCTGTCAGGAGGTCACAGGGCTCCTCTCTGTTCTGGAACATTCCAGCAGCCTTCCCTGACGGAGGGCTAATGCTTCTGGTCTTTATGGCGGCATCTGTGTGTATCCATCCTCACCTTTTCCTGTGGGAGAGTCCATCCTGCCCAGGCTGCAGCTACCCCCTGCCTCCGGATGTTGTTTCTGTGCTCTTCCTGGCACTAATCTGATGCATTGATCGACCAGTTGATGTGTGCATGGTGCATTTCTCCATCTGAGTGTGAACTCCATGAAAGTGCAGGGACCGTGAGCAGAGGATTGGTGCCCAGGGCACATCTGTTCAGTAAAGAATAAGTGTCTTTTTCTCTTTCCCCAGGATACGTTGTCGATTCCCTGAGCAGTGGTGTCTCTGTGGGTTCTCATATCCTCATCCTTGCTGATGAGGACTGGGGGTCAGCGGTGACATCCCCTGGCAGTGCCTGGCGAGGCACCTGGCGAGGACTGGGGTTCAGTGGGGACGTCCCCCAGCAGTGCCCACGATCCCAACCCCTCACCCTCACCTGGCGAGGACTGGGGGGTCAGCGGGGATGTCCCCTGGCAGTGCCCACAATCCCACCCCCTCATCCCCACCTGGCGAGGACTGGGGGTCAGTGGGGACGTCCCCCGGCAGTGCCTACGATCCCAGGCCCTCCCCCCATCTGGTGAAGACTGGGGGTCAGCAGGCATGTCCCCCGGCAGTGCCCATGATCCCAGTCCCTCACCCTACCTGGCGAGGACTGGGGGTCAGCGGGAACGTCCCCCTGTCCTTGTCCTTGCCAGGATTAGCGGACGGGGATATCACTCACTGGGGACCCAGGAGCATGGACTGGGGCCTCTCCTTCTTTGCAAGTCCTTCGCAACTGCTCCCTCTCGGAATGCGCGGAGGCTGCAGTGGTGGTGCTGGCTGAGTTGGCACCTGTCTTGCGTGCAACTGGCCTGGAGCTGGTCCCCTGGCTCCTGCACCCCATCTTGGTTGTGGTGCTGCCAGTCCTCACTGTGGTCTGGTCTGCCCCACGCAGCGGCAGGCCAACGGCTTAAAGCCAGTCACACGACGTCCACTGGAGAGTACACGTTGCTGCTTTTCTCTACAAAGTGGGTTTTGTAATCCGTTTCATGGCAGCTGGGAAGGCTCCTCCTGCTCCAGGTTTATGGCTGGTGCCCAAGGGGAGACAGCCTGGTGTCCTCAGTGCAGCTGTGACCGGGGTGTCATTCTGCACAGCGGGCGTTGTCACTGAGATCCCAGCTTGGAAAGCCTCACACGCTGCAGCCTGGGCTGCCTGAGCCTCAAGGAGCTCTGGCTGCCAGGGCAATTCGGGGCGGGGCAGGAGGGGGAGCTGTGGGTAACCCTTTGGGGGCAGGGCGTGTGTGTGTCTGGACGCACGTGTGCTCGTGTGCGTGTTCTCGTGCTGATGCCGAGGCTCGGAGAAGGAAAGGGTGTGGGTTTAGAGAGGAGATGTGGTTGCTTTCTAGCCACGAGGTGGATTGGGATCGCTTCTAGGGACAAGCAGGTTTTGAGTCGATCTGGCCAGATTGTGAAAAATAATAAAGACCTGAGAATGGCGTATGTGAGGGCCGAGGGGGGCTGCCTGCCTTATCTGCTGGGCAGACCCCTCACGTCTGTCCTGGGAAGACCTCGGCTGGGATCTCTCCAGCCGTCGGCCTGCATACTACAGTTGGGCGCTGAGCCCTGTGTGGGGAGCTGGAGGGGCTTCTGGCTATGGGGACCCTGCCTATGGTTTCTGTGGCCTGCTTCTGTCCCTAACCATCCCTGTAGTCACCCGCAGGCTGGCTCCCAGCAGGCTGGACCATGCGGACACGTGTCTGCTAGGGTGCTGGGGTGCCTTGCTGCCCAAGCCAGGCTGATGACCAGGGAGGCCAGACCTGAATATCGGCCCATGTGGGTTGAGGCTTCTGCATGGGCTTCATTTTCTTTATATCCCAAACCGGGGTCATGACACTGGCTGATTTGTAGGGTGGCGGTGACCAGGCAGGCACCCAGGACAGCACCCGGCCGCAGTCAGAGCTCAGTGAAAGGCAGCCTTCCTCCCTCGTCCCAGCACACGCAGCCCCTGTTCAGGATAGTCTCATGTCTGGCATATACATGCTGACACCGGCCTGTCTGCAAGTCAGGGCCTGTCTTCTTCCCTGAGCCGTGACACGCGGATGGAGCCATGGCTGCACCCCAACACTCTGTCACCTGAAGGGACATTAGGACTGGGTCTTGGAGGCGGTTGGGTGGAGCAGGCGTGTCCCCTTGGGACTGCTGCCCTTCTGCTGTGTGGGGTCTGCCTGAGGGCTCCAGCCAACTGCTGGACTGCCCTTACTTTGGTTCTTAAACCCCGTCCCTCCTTGCTTGGAACTTCTGGCAGGAAGAAGAGAGCCCAGGAATCCCTGTGACAGTCGCAGCTGAGCAGAGGGACCCTGAGCCTTCAGCCCTCGGGGCGCAAAGGCTGCTGGCACCTGCCTGCAATGCCCATGCTCCGACGTGAGGTGGTGCCCACGGCACTGGCAGCCTTCTTCCCACTCCGTCCTCCGAGCCTCCTCTGGGGCCTCCCCAGCGGGAGCGCTGCTACCAAGCCCGTAAATTCTGTGACCAGTTAGAGAGGGTAAGGGAGGGAGGAGGAGAGCGCGAGGGCTCAGCGCTGGGGGGCTTCTTCTCAAGCAGCCGTTTCTGGGTCTGCCGGTTGGCTCCCAGCCGGTGTTGGTGGGATGTGTGGGGCGGGCGCAGGCCTTCTGCTGATGTATCTTCAGCTCGGCGTGGGCTGGGTAGGAGTCACCTTCATCATCTGGACTGTAACCGTCTGGCTTCTATCCCGGAGACCAAGGTCCCCTCCCCCTAGGGGATATGGGGTCCCCAGGGAAGTCTGGGCTCATTGGCAGATGTTGCTGGGATTCCTGGCGGTGTCAGCCTGGCACGGGGCAGCTGCTGGCAAAGGGGCAGGTCTGGGAGAGTGGCCTCAGGGGGACGACCAGGGCCTCAGTCGTGGGACGTGCCCTTTGAGTACCAAGGCTTCTGATGAGCTGGACGGCTTGCATGTGCCTTGTAGTGCGAGAATAGCAGCTCTCACGGACCGTGCAGAGTGTGGGTCCATGTGTGTTCGGTGGTCCATTGCCATGGTCATTGCCCTCTGTGGCTGAAGACCTTGCTGGCTTGTCCGCTGTGACCTCTGTGCATGACCTCCAAACTGTCACCCATCTCGGTAAATGCACAGAATCCCTTGTGACATATCAGTGTGCGTTCTGGGCTCTCAGGTGTCTCGTGTTCAGCCCACTGCCAGGAGCACGGTTGTGGAGTTGTAAGAACGTCCGCTCTGCTTCATCAGTTCCTCCTGCTGTTAACAGAGAGAGGCCCGGTCCCTGCTTTTTTCTCCAGACCTCATCAGAAGGTCCTCAAAGTCCCGTGAGCTCCCTGGACATAGGGTGGCAGAATTTTCTGAAGACTGGCTCTGTTGTGTTGGGAGTCATCAGCCTTGTGCTTCTGGGGCCCTTCCTGTGGATGCACGTAGGTGTGCTGCCTGGAGGTGGTGTGTGTGTGTCACCGCAGGCCCTGCCAGTGGAGGTCTGTGTCCGGCCTCTGGGCCCTTTGCTCCACATGCAGACCTGATGGTTCTGAGCCTCCACATGGACTGTGCTAGGTGCGTCCCTGCCCGGCTGGCGTGTATTTGCTTCCCTCTGCTTCTGGGCCAGGAGGGTACCTTGTGCTCGGTTCTCCCAAATCTGAGGCTTAGTTGGTCAGTCCTTGTGAGACAGAGCCTGTCCTTGCTGGGCCATCCCAGCTGAGGGAGAACTCCCTGAGCTCCCCAGGCCCTGTCAGTGCGCCCTGCCCCAGCACCAGTGCAGCCTGAGGTCGTGCCGGCAGGGACACAAGGTTTGGATCTGTGGTGCTGCAGGGACAAAGTGGCAGAGTGGTGGCTGTGGGCAGGGTGTAGGGCAACAGTGGGTTAGGAAGAGCAGGGGTCGTGGAGGCCAGTCAGGAATGGGCAGGGCAGGGTAAGGCAGGGTAGGGGTTGGCCAGAGTGTGGGATGGGCTTAGCAGGACATGGGGTGGATAGGGCAGGCTGTGGGCAGAGTGGGCAGGGCATGGGCATAAGGTAGGGCAGGGCAAGGGGTGGGTAGGGCAGGGTGTGGGCAGGGTGTGGGCAGGGCAGGGCTCTGGCTGCTCCTCGGGCTGAGCCATCCTGTGACCTCTGCCGTGGCAGCCAGCTTGCGTTGTCTCTTGTCAGCAAGAGAAGATGCCATTAATACTTCACGCCCAGACTGTTTTCTTACGTGTTTTGCATTTCCATATTTAAAATGGAATTTGCATATTCATGGTCTTTTAAATAGGTTTTTATTGTTCAGGGATGTGGAAATGGATAAAATGTGAAAGTCCTCCTTTTATTCAAGCACTGGAAGGAATTTTCATCCCTAAAATGAAATCCGTTTCTGGGCGGTTAGTTCTGTAGCAGTTGCCGTAGGAAAATTACCCTGGCAGCGGGGCTGTCCTAGGTTCGGGTGGCTGTGCCCTCGGTAGGGACTAGGTGGGGTGGGCCTCCGTCCTGTTCCCCAGTCTGCAGCCAGGCCTAGGTGTCATCCCCCCTTGGGGAGAGCAGGAAGGACAGGCACCTGCCCTCTCCCCTTGGGTCTCTCCCAACTGGGACCTTGCCTTCCTCAGGGAGCCTGGGACGAGGTCACTTGTGTCCCTTTGGAGACAGAACATAAGGTAGACAAGGCTCTGGATTTCAGAAGGGGCTGAGCCCTTCCCTTTGGACCTGGCAGTCTCACCCGGTGGGCCAGCCATGTCCTCAATGCCCATGGGGGAGGTGTCCCTGTCACTAGAGCCCTGTGCCAGCCACGGACTCGCACCCAAGGCAGCTTGTGCGGGCCCAGGGGAGGCAGCTGCAGAGTGTTCCGCTTCGCTGCTACCCACCTGGGACTGGGACAGAGCTGGCTGCCCTCTCCTGCCATCTTCCCCTCTGTGGAGAGGCATTACTTCAGGGATGTGTGAGGTGCTGGCCTGGAGCTGGTTGAAGACGTATTGGTATTTTCATTTCTCTGTGTTTGGGCCAAGCTTCTGGGACGTTTGGGTCGGAGGGAGCTGAGTGGAGACCCCGGACACTGGTAAGGAGCGGGGTGCCCAGGATGCCCTTGACTCCGGGGTTTTGCGTGGAGCCAAGTTGGGCTCCAGAGCCGTCAAGGGCTTGAGAACATGCAGAGCCGTGGCCGCGGTGGCCTCTGCTGTGGTTCGGTGTGTCGCAGACACAGGGCCAGATGAGGGCCGTTGGCAGTCCGGGTAATAGAAGGGCCTTGGAGCCCCCAGGGTGACTGAAACGGGGCAGGGAGGCTTTGTTCAGCTCCGACCGGGGCAGCTGATGGAACCTGCCTGATTGTAGAGCTTCCTGCTCATTGGACTCTTGATTCTTTTAACATGGAATTTTTTTCATCTTAGAGAGGCCTTTATAAGTCTCACATAGAGGTCTAGAACACACGATGATGAACTTTCAAAGTTTTTATATCGTCAGATGCACAGGGCAGAAACAGCAAAGCTGAAATGAGGTCTTACGTCTGTTGTTGAGTCTCTAAGTGTCACTGATTATGAGGCTGGGACCAGGCAATTTCCTCGCCCAGGGTCACCTGCATGGCTCTGCTCGAGTGAGACTGGGCTGCAGAGGATAGCAGCCACCCTCCTATCGCAGGGAGTGTTGTGAGTGCCGGCAGCTTCCATCAGGGTGGCATTCCGCACGTAACCGGGACTCATGGACACAGTGACAGAGGGTATGGGTGTTGGATCTCCCCACACCCAGACCGTCACCCTGGCCCACACTGGAACCCTCTTGGCCTGGGGTCTCTGGGTGAAGGGACCACATCCGGTTTCTCCCTGTTGCTGATGGGGGCTCACAGGGTGTGTCCTTCGCCCCGCTGGCTTCTGGTAGTGCTGGAATGACAGTCTGTCCTGGCGCTTTTCTGGTGACTTCCATGTGCTCAGGGCAGGCTCAGAGATGGGGATGGGGTCAGCTCCCAGGGCAGACAAATCTTCTTTAGTGCCCCCCCCACTTTTCCAAGGTGGTATTAGAATGTAGGTGTCCACACACATTGGGACATAAATAGAAGCCCGTGATACCTGAATGTTGTTTGTTATTGGTGAGAAGGAGATAGTGAGAGATCTTATGGAGCCTTGAAACTTGCTAAGGGACTGATGTAGATGCAGCCACTCACCCTCCCTACTGCCCCTGTGGCAGGAGCCAAAGCAGGTAGGTGGTCAGTCAGGCCTCCTTGACTTGCCATCCCACTTCCTCAGCCCAGGGCCTCCCTCTGGGAGGAAGACTCAAGGCTCCTTGTTGACACATCTCTCAGTTTCCCGATGGCCTGTGCGGACTTGATGAGCCGTAGAGCCTGCTTGCCACTGGTCACTGTAAGGAGCGAGCCTGGGAATGTGCCTTCAGGTTCTTGGGGACGAGTGCAAGGTAGCAGTCCTCTGATGTCGTAAGGCAATGTCACTGCGCTTTCGTGGTGTTTGGCAGTGCATTAAAGCCTGCTCCTCCTGGTAGCCTAGCCCAGAGGAGGCCTGGGGAGGGAGGCAGTGCTGAGACGGTGGAGGACACGGCCTGGACACAGCCTGGACACTTAGCTCAGGCCAGCTTGTTTGGGAACAGTGGCCTGTGGAAGGCATCATTTGGCACGCACATCTGCTCGTGCCTCTGAGTGGTCTCCCTAGAGCCTGCTAGAAACTGGATAAGGCAGAGAGCACAGAAGCATGCTGATGCCACACTGTGAGGGCACCAGAAACTTCACGCACGTCGTTCTCTCTGCCCCTCGCACCACCGGCATGCAGAACACTGTACCCTGCGTGTGCGCTGCTCTCACTGGCATGGGCCTCCTCTGGGTTGGAGCTTGGCCATGCACTCAAGCGCATCTGGCTTCAGACCCTGGGGGCTCTCATCATTTCGCCTCTCATCGGGCATTGATTTTTCAATGGCTGGCTTAACTGCAGGTCGCTCCTCAGGGTCACGAGACCTTTCTTCCTGACCCTTGTCTGATACTTGAGGTGGAGAAGTGGTTTAGTAGACTCGGTAGGAGAACAGCAGCGATCTCCTCCCACGTGGGCAGTAATGGTCAGTCTGTTGTCAGGCGCCGGACACCTGAGGGTCCCTGATTGCCGTGGCTGGTGCCACAGACCTGGATGAAGTGAGCAGTGGAGGCCTGCGCGGGAGGAGCTTTCCTGCTGCCTGGGCAGAGAGGGCAACAGCGAATCCATGAGAGAACCGGAAAGGCGCTCCCGGTCTTGTCCATGCTTCCCGAATGCCAGAATTGCTCACATTACAGGCTGGCTGCTTCAGAATTATGTGCAGGGAGATACCCTTAGGATGCTGATTTTTGGGATGTCTTTCCGGAGGTTCATAGTTAGGACTCTTTGCTAACTACATGCTTTGTTTGAGTTAGGACATGATGCCCTCGTGTTGACCGTAAGCGTGCGCACACTGTGACTGTGCGCTGGGGGGTGAGAGTCCAGCACGTTATCTGGCCACAGCTGGACCCCCTGCCTGCCCATGCATACCCCAGGCCCTTGCCTTGCCATCTTAGGAATCCTTTATGCTAAAAAGTTATGGAAAACAAAGAGCTTTTGTTTGTAGGGGTTCTGTTTTTCAGTAGTCACTGTTTTTGGAAATTAAATTTTAAGAATTATTGATAATATGTTTGTAATTTCCTTAAAAGGAACTCATCACTTAACAAAAAATATATTTTCTGAAACAGGATGTGGTGAGAAGAATGACATTGTTTTACACTTTTACACATCTTTTTAATGTCTGCTAAATGGAAGATGGCTGGATTCTCATATCTGCTTCTGTACTCAGCCTCTTGTGCTGGACCGTTCTAGCTGGAATATATGAAAAAAATCTGGCCTCATACAGATCTGTAGGTGGAAGTGGGAGGACCTGGGAGGTCCCCACAGCACCTTGGTGCTCCGAACTCTTCGTGATCGGGGTGGGGGGTGCTGGAGGAAGGGGTGCGGACTGTTGTCTGACAGTGGTTCTGCCTGTCCATGTGGTGTTGCTGTGAGTTTAGAGGGCATCCTGTGATGTTTTGCCACCTGAAATTCACGAGCAC
The DNA here is from genome assembly GCF_922984935.1 of Meles meles. Taxonomy (NCBI): domain Eukaryota; kingdom Metazoa; phylum Chordata; class Mammalia; order Carnivora; family Mustelidae; genus Meles; species Meles meles. The sequence continues at coordinate 15,390,005 of NC_060086.1, forward strand.
CAGTCATGGAACATCCAGGAAGACGTCCCTCATTTCGTTTTTCTCAGGAAGCTGTTACTCCTACATACCCCAGAGAGACCTGTGTTGCCCCATGATGGGTGTTTGAAGGAGGAGGCCTCTGTTTTTCTGTAGCAGAGCGGATTTTCCTTGCAGGTATCTTTGTTTAGATGGTTCATGGGGGTGCCGGTTGGTATGAGATGACTTCCACCGGGTTTCTGGGGGAGTTATGACCTTGCTTAAGGCCCTCTCAGGAGAGCAGTAGGACCGCTGTGTGCCTGAAGGGGCTAAGGCCTCTGGGATGCAAGAAGAGCCCTGAGCAAGAGGATGGGGCCTTCTCACACACAGTTATGGTGTGTGAACTCACTTGAGCTCTTTGGTGACTGAGGCCGTTTAAATGGGTAGGTTTTTCTTCTCATTGTGCTAGAGAGCTGACTTGTGGTCAGACATTTCTATCTTTCTTACAAATAAGAAGCTAGGTGCTGGGCGCCTGGGTGGCTCAGTGAGTCTCTGCCTTCAGCTCAGGTCATGATCTCAGGGTCCTGGGATCGAGTCCCGCATCGGGCTCTCTGCTCAGCGGGGAGCCTGCTTCCGCCTCTCTCTCTATGCCTGCCTCTCTGCCTACTTGTGATCTCTGTCTGTCAAATAAATGAATGGAATCTTAAAGAAGCTAGTTGCTTTCTCACCAAGCTTGGAAACAAGTCAAGGATGTCGTTTGACTTTATGCTGGAAGTCCTAGCTGATGCGATAAGACAAGGGAAGGAAATGTGTGTAGTGGGAGGGAGGAAAGAACACTGTTGGTAGATGACATGGTTGTCTACACAGAAAATTCCAGAGAATCAGCCAAAGGACTTTTAGAACTCCCAGCCACTGTAGCAGGGTTGTAGGACGTGAGGGGAACAGGACCCAGTCATGCACGCTCCTGTGTGCCAGCAAGGAGTGGCTAGAATGTGAAGTTGAAAACCTCCTATTTATGTGAGCACAGAAGAAGACAGGCCAACTTAGGCATGAGTCTGACGAACGTGTACAAGATGTCTGTGAAGTGCTTGTCTTTAATAACACGAACCCACAGTGATGGCGACAGTGCAGTGTGGGTGAATGAGATAGGTCAGTGGAACAGAACCCAGAGCTCCGAAGCAGACCTCGGGAGCACAGTTGGATGAGCTTTGATGAAGGAGCAGAGGCTGGAACTACTGGATGTCCCCCTGCAGAGAATGCATCTCGACACAGCCCTTGCCCCAGAATTAGCCCCAAACGGGTCATAGACCCTAGAGTAAAATGCAGAACTTTTACGGAAGTCCTTGACGGTAACGGGACCGGGTTGGCTGACCTTTGGTTTGGCGATGATTTTTTAGATAAGAGATCAAAAGCATAATCTGTGAACGAAAAGCTTCATAAACTGAGCTTCATTAAAATTACAAATTTCCATTCTGTGAAAGGTACTGTTAAGGAATGAAAAAACAAACCCCAGTCTGGGGGAACATGTGTCTCAGAGAGGACTGTGATCCCGAACCTACAAAGAACTCTCAGTACTCAGTAGTGAGGAAGCCCAATTACAAGGTGGGCATTCAGCCGAACAGACACCGCGACTCGGGGCATCTGCGTGGCAAACACCCGCACGGGAAATTTCCCCTGTGGTGTGTCCTTCTGGACGTGCAGAGGAAAGCAACAGGGAGACACCACCACCTGCCACCCCACCCCCACCCCCGGCAGAATGGCCATGGGCCAGAACACAGTCAGCACCAGATGCCGGCGGGATGCGGAGTCATGGGGCCCCTTGCAAGTGGCTGCTGGAAACACGGAAGGTGCGGCTACATCGGGAGGGGCCTGTGGTTTCTTCCAAAACCAGCCAGGTGCTTGGTGTATGGTCCAGTGTCCACACGCCTCGGCATTTACCCCAGGAGATGACCGCATGGGTCTGAGTGACCCCTGCACACAGATGTTCACAGCGGCGTTACCCACAGCTGCTGAAACTGAGACACGACTGGGGTGCCCTGGAGTTGGGGATGGACGCCCAGGCCGTGGGCTGTGCGGATGGTGGACAGTGACTTGAGTGCTGCAGAGACGTGAGCTCCAAAGCCATGGGGACTCTGACACGCGTGTTCCTGAGCCGGCTCCCGACTGCAGATTCCAGCAGGGGGTGGGGGGGGGTGTTCCCGAGAAGGCGGGACTGCGGGGACGGTGACCGGAGTTGGGGACGACTGAGCACGGGATTTTTCGGGCAGTGCAATTGTTCTTTATGACATGGGTGTACGTGTAACATTTTACATTTGTTAAACTCTGTAGAAAGGTGACCTCTAAATGTAAACTCTGTAGTAACGTGTCCATGTTAGTTGCTCAGGTGGGACGAGTGCAGCACTCTGCTCTAAGGTGTTAACGGGGAGGCCAGCGGGAGGTACGGGGCATCTCTGTAATCTCTGCCCAGCTTTCTGTAAATCTAACACTGACCTACAAAATAATGTCTATGGAGCCAAAACAAAACAGAGACCATGATGGGCCTGCAGAAAGAGCTGTCCCAGTGCTCAGAATCTTGGGACAAGTGCAGATGGCCGTGTCCTCTCTGCCCAGTCTGATTTTCGGGCTGCATGGAGCCAAGAGGGCTGCGCTGTGTCAGGAGGTGGAAGTCCCAGGTCTGTGTTCATGAAGGTGTGTCCCTTCACCAGCCTCTTAAAAATATCTGACACCTGACATCCAAGTGGGGTTTCAGGGGGAGATGGCAGGATTTTGTGACTGCTGGTTATTGTTTTGGTAGGAGCAGATCTGTTTCTTTTCTTTTTTTTTTTTTTTTAATATTTTATTTATGTATTTGACAGACAGATCACAAGTAGGCAGAGAGGCAGGCAGAGGCAGAGAGGAAGGGAAGCAGGCTCCATGCTTAGCAGAGAGCCCGATGCAGGCTCTCCCTCGGACACTGGGATCATGACCCGAGCCAAAGGCAGAGGCCTTAACCCACTGAGCCACCCAGGCGCCCCACAGATCTGTTTCTTGACCAGTGAGGGCCATTGTGCTTCCTGGCCTGGTGTGACCTTAGCTCTCACAACTGGGGGGGTGGTGGGTGATGAAAGTAGGGGAGTAGAGGGTTGGGTAATGGGAGCCCTTGGAGGGTGAGATGTGTGGGGAGAGATGCACCAGGACGCTCTGCAGTCATCTCAGATCAAAATAGGGGTCCCAGCCAGAACATTCCAGGCTACTGTTTAGGAGGATGAGCTGGGAGACCGGGGTGCTGTGCTTGGTGTCCCCAGGGACAAGGCTCAGCAGGGAAGGAGACATGAACTTTGAATTTTAAATTGGTTTAAATTCCTTTCAGTTGAACAATCTCCAGTGTTCCCTGTCTGTTTCTGTTGGAGAGCCAAGGGTGTTTAGTAGTCTCTCATTTCTATGCTCTGCTAATTTTATTATCTTTCCATATTTTCTTGCCATAAATGTAACAGATTTTATTAGGTTTAAGCCATTTTTAATATAGCCTCTCATAAAAAGCCAGAGGAATGAGCGGGATTACGTGTTGCCAGCCTTTAGAACACTGGTCCTTTGCATTTTTAAGCCTTTGGGCCACAACCGCCTCGGAGCCCTCCCAAAATGCCATCACACGGTGGTCTCAGCATGGGCTCTGCTTTGTGCCCCTGGCCAGCTGTGGGGTCCCCGCAGAAGCAGGTAGCCTATCTTCCCTTTCAGAAGCTTGCAGTGAGCTTCTGTTTGGGGAAACGGGAGTCCCGGAGGGGGTGGCTCACTCCGTGTCACCCCTTTTGGCTCACGGTGACGGGCTTCCCAGACTCCTCTCCCTATGTCCTGTCCATAGGCAGAGACTTGATTCTTAGTCCCAGATGCCCCTCGGTCAGACAAGAGTGGCCCAGAATATGGTGGTTGTGCTGTGGGGAAGCACCTGGACGGCACCCCTCCGCATGGCGACCCAGGCTGTGCTGGCTGCTGCCTGGCCCAGAGGGCTTTGCATGTCTGCTGGGAGAGCCGCCCCAGTGGGACATTTTGGGGCAGTTTCCTGATTCATTTTACATTTCTGTGACATTTTTGTAATTTACTCTGTAATATGTCTTAGTGTTAATTATGAAACATCTGCAGAAATTAGTTTCCCATGGAGAGACATGGTCCTCCAGTGTTGTGCTGTGGTTTGTGTGCGGCCCCCTGGGCACCCTGGAGCCACAGCCAGCAGGCCACCCCGCGGGTCACACCTCCAGGTGTTTTTGGTTTTCTCCTTGCCCTAATGGCACAGTGGTCCTTTCTCTCTTTCTGTACCCCTGGGAAGATCCTGGGCTCTACAGGCAGTGGTGGGGAGAAGCAGCCACGGCCAGTGGCTGTCCCTCCACTGCACCCCCTCTCATGTCTGCCTCTGCTGGCTGAGTGGACAGTGGTAGGCCGTCGCTGGGGTCAGCCCTGTGGGGCTTGTGATCTAGTCCGAGCTCCCAGCAGCAGTGGGGGTCAGGAGGGGGCCGGTGTGTCTGGTTCGGTGGGCTGGGGTCACGCTCTTAGGGTTTCAGTGATGGGGGTAGGTGCTAGGATTTAGAGGCCATCCAGTTCTGGGAGAGAGGGTCACAGGACAGACACACACACTGTCCTTGGCTTTGGGCGGAGAGTGTTGTCCCCATGGAGGCCCGCCTGTTGACCTGGGGGGCTGCTCCGATACAGGGGGAGTGTATCGGCCGTGTCCTTTGTCCTCAGGGACCGGCTCTTCTGTCTCACAGCCTTGGGCTTGTCACTCCTCTGTGGGTTTCTGATTCTCTGAGAGGACAGCACTGTGAGTCCCCTGTGATGGTGGTGCTGCAGACAGGACCCCGGGGGTGGCTGTCAGCCGGGCAGTGTGCTGAGTGTGACGCTCCCTGTCACCCCTGCAGCCTTTCCGTGGACCACCTCATTCATGCTTGCAGACAACTCCGTCTGTGTCTCCGACTGTGGGCAAAGAGCCGTGGGCCCTGCGGTGTGTCCGCTTTGCTTGTTTTCCTCTGTCAGGGAGACAAGCGTGTCCACCTGCCTGTCTCCGCAGACCAGTAGCTCCGGAGGCACAGATTGCCGTGGCTGCTTTCCTCTTCATGGGAGAGGAAGTCCCTCGGGCTTCATGTCCTGGAGTCTCGTTTACCACTGGGCCTCGGGAAACCGGTTTTCCTCAGCAGCCTTGTCATTGGCAGGCGGCCAGTCAGGAGGCTGCAGAGGGGACGTTGTAGACCACAGCTCCATGGACCCTTTGGGGATGGAAGACACAAATGTCCCGCAGAGATCAGTCTCTCGCTTTGCTGTGCTGTTCCAGCGCACCCAGGCTTCCACAGACGCTGAGCAGGCCCCGACTGGAGCTCCGTCCTCCTCCGTCTGCTGCTTCTGCACAGGGTCCTGCCAGGACTGTCACAGAGACGATGTCACTCACTCTCTGTCTTGGCAGCTGTTGAGACTGCTTCCCACTGGCTCTCGGCCTAGAAAGATCAGAGTGCTGCCCGCCCACAAATCCCATTTCATCCTCTGCGGTGGCCTCTCATGTCAGCCTGCCCCCAACGCTGCCGGGTGGGGTCCTGTGTCGCTTCTGCTTGGCCGGGCTGTTCTGGCAGCGGTGGGCACCCTCCTTAGCACCCGAGACACCTCTGTGTGACACAGCTTTGGGAGCTGAGGCCGTGAGAGTGCTTGTCCCCCTCCCACTGGCATCTTCTGGGTTCTGCCTTCACTCCCCACAAATTTACCCCTGGCTGGCCATGTGGGGGTGCGGGTGGGGAAGGGAGAGTGGGTTCCAGCACCGGTGAGGCCAGAGTGGTTGCTGCCTCCGGGGACTTCAGCAGGTGGTCATCCTGCTCAGGCCGGAGAGCAGGCTGTGGCCAGAAAGGGGCTGCAGGGCACGAGGAGGAGCTGGCCCCTCCTGTGGGGGATTGGTCCCAGCAGCTGCCCTTGCTGCTCCCGAATTCAGGGGAACAGAGGGGCTTTGGTGCCAGGACAGCCAGGGGCACGGGGAGCTCTGTGCAGTGGCCACGCTGGGACTCCTTGGGCCCCCAAACCCGTGCAGGCCGAGGCTGCGGGCCGGAGCCCCAGTGCACTCGCGGACAGAGCTTAACTGCTCCATATTGTTCCCAGCTCGGCCGCGCCCCAGACACGACCTGCCAGGCCGGGCCTGTTGATCTGACGCTCCCATCAGAGAGGTTTCTGTAACCCCTGAAGCAGGTCATCCGAGCTGCTCTCAATGGTCATTTCCTCGAAACAGCCTTCACAGTTTTTGCTTCCCGCAAATCCTTTCTGGATGTGCGGATTGTTCTATGGGAGTAGAACCGTCTCGGTCCTTGACGATGGTGTGTGCTTCTCTGCCTCCTGGCCGCTGGCCCGGAGAGTGACCTGGGCCACACTCGAGCCCATGGCCTGGCCCTGGGGCTCTGCAGCCCAGGACGCCGTGTGGCGTGATGAGCAGGGCCCTTGGCTGCAGGATGTGCTTGAGCTAGCTGCTGACAAATGCAGTTCAGTGACAGAAACGCCAAATAATTAGTCTGGGACCAGAGATGTCTGAGGAATATGTGCAGAATGGAATAATCATCTGGCTTCACGAAGACCAAATTGATTTGGAAACAATCTGGGGAATGCTTCAGCCGCCGGGCTATGTCCCAGACCAGATACGGAATTGCGTGAACTGAAGTGGCCTCAGTGCATTCTTGTAACCACTGACTATGATTAAAATGCTTTCTGTTTATCAATGTCCGTTGTGCACTAGGAGCTTGGCAGGCATTGGTTGGACTCATCGTCGCGGTACCGGGGGTGGCCTGAGCCGCAGAGCTAAGGGCTCAAGGTCACAGAGCCGGTGCTTGGAGCCCTTCCAGACCGGATCCCAGACTGGCCACTCTTGCTGGGTGCTGTCCTCTGGACCGCTGTCCCCAGTGCCGGCGGTGTGACTGAAGTGGGGTTCGTGGTGGCCCAGCAACGTGGGAATCTGGTGCCGAGACCCCCGGTGACCAGTCTGTTGTCCAGGCATCTCCCCAGGATGCAGCGGGCTTGGCGCATGCGCTGCTGCGGACAGGGGTGTCCGTCGTGGGCCTCCGACCGCTCTTTCAGGGGGCTGCGGGGCTCCTTCCCCAGCTCCTGTCCAGGGGCAGCAGCGCTGCCACATCCCCTCGGCTAGATGCTGCTCAGTGCCACTGGTTCCTGAACCCTGTCCTGGGCCTGTGCTCTCGGCCCCCTCCTGTCTGCTCACCTCGTAGTCCGCGGGGCCTGCCTTTCTAGCAGGTGTCCCGGGCCAGCACCTGGTCACAGTTTGCTGGCCTCTGTGCCGTGCTGCCAGATAGAGTCCAGCAGCGCTCTGCCGGCCTGTCCTGGGTCCTTCTTTCCTGCCCCGGCCTCGTCTTCCTGCTGCTCTCCATGCGGGTTTCCGCCTCTTTTTGTGACTAGACTAGAGCCACCCCTCCGCGCTCCTAGAGCCCTATGTCCATGGCCTGTGATGCCGAGTTGTGGGCATATCTTCTAGGTATTCCTGCATGGGAGCCAGGGCCAGGAGCCCACTCATGTCAGCACCACGCAGATACCGGTTGGAGCGGGGGACCCACGCGTGGCCAACTGTGCTGGCAGCGCAAGGAGTGGCTGGTTCCGCGAGAGCGCTGGCAAGAGGCCCTTGAGCCGGACTGCAGCCGCCCTCCTCCCACTTGTGTTTATTCTTCCCCCGGGCTTGCCTCTGTGACGCGTGTGTCATTACTCAGATGGACTGCTTTATTACACATCTCCCATTTTAATTCACCGTTTGTCTGAAATGCCCTGTTCGATGCACGGGAACGCGATTTATCAGCCCGGTCGCCCGGCAGTGTGAAGTCAGGTTATGTATTGTGAGGTCTGCGGTTTCTAATGAAGCCCAAAGCAGAGGCGGGCAGTGCCATCGCCGGACCCCCGGCCTTGGTGCGGCCCAGTGTTTGATGTGGGGCTGATGCGTGAGCGTGTCAAGACTTCCGTGCCGAAGGAACTCAGTGTGCTGTTCGTAAACCCTGGGAGTGAGCACGGAAGCCAGTCCTCCTCATGCCTGGCTTTTCAGAGCAGGGCTGTGCAGTCCTGTGCCTCACATGAAAGAGCCACGAAGGGTCCACATGCGGGGCAATGGCCCATGGCGACTCTGTTTCCTCACTCTGAGTGTTCAGAGCATGTGTACTGGGCCTGCCGCGTGCGAGCCCCACGCCTGCTCTCGCCCTACCTTGCATGGGGGTAGGGTGTGCTCGTGTGTGTGCTCAGTGGGACGGGACTCTGCTCCTCTGTGTGTGTGTCTGGGGAGCTAGGTTTTTACCGATCCAAAGATGCAGTTTGAAGCTACCTGTGCCGTGGTTGTTTTTACGTCTGCTCTTTTTTACTTTCGGCTCAGTGAACTGGGATCCTCTGCGGGTTGCTTTGTGGGAATTTTTGGTCTGTGGGCCACATGTTAAGCTCTTACTTCCATGCACTCTGGGCCAGGGCAGAGGGAGGCTGGGCGCCCCCACGGCAGAGGAGTCTGAGCGCAGTGACCCAGCGCGGTCCATGCTCCCCGGTCCTTGCTCCTTCCGCACCGGCAGGAACAGCACGGGAGCATCGTCCCCATGAAGGGGTTGGCGGGCCGCCACTGGCCTTTCTCATCTACAGAACCACAGATGTCAGCAGGTGGAGGGACTGCGGGCCGGGCACTAATGGGCTGCCTCCTCGAAGCTGTGTGCTGGCTCACTTTCAAACAGAGCCTTCGAACTAACCTGTTCGGGAGTCTCTTCCTGAGATTTTCAGGCTGGGCAAATGTCAGGACTCCTTTTTGATATTGTCAGCTTGGTTTCCTGTAAGAGCTACCAGTGAAAGACCCCAGGAAGCCAGTGGCTGGAAACCGAGGCAGGAACCGTGCCCAGCCTTGCAGCGATGTCTGGAGGGCTGGCACCCTCCCACCTAGGTGGGAGGGCTGGGGGCGCGTCGTCCTCTCCCATGTGGAGGTTTGCAGGAGCCTCTCACCTGCGCCTCACCAATCAGGAGCCGAGCGAACTGGTCGGGTGTCTCCTCTCACCGAGATGGAGGCGTGCAGGATGCTTTAAACTGCCTGTCGGCAATCTCGTCCCGAAAACGCGGGGCATCTTGTGTGACTGCCCTGGGGAAGGCGTGACTGCTTTGTGGAAGCACACCGGGTGGATACCTGGAGTGTGGATACCTGGAGTGTGGGATGGAGAGGAGGACCCCACGGGGTGACACCACATGCCACCTTCTCCCCAGCTGGTCTCTGCGCTGTGTTCTGCGTGTCCTCAGGAGGGGCGCTGGCCCATGTCCATTGCATCAGGTCTCTGCTGGCATCTGCCTGTCCCACCTGTCCCATGCGTCCTGTGTCCAGGGGCCCGCCTGTGTGTGCCACAGCTGCTCTCCTCTTAGCCGCCCACCTCTCCCTTCCCCTCACACTTCCCTGCCTTCAGGCCTCCCCTGACGCTCCTAACAGCCCCCTGGGGTGTTGGAGGTGGGTTCTGAAGGTATGGTGGCTCCTTTTTCTGCTCTTTGGCTGACTCTGCAGGAGTGAGAGCAGTTTCTGCCATCCACGAGCTGGGTCCGGAGACCAGTCCAGCCACCTGCTGCCCGTGAGTGCCTGGTGCTGGGCTCAGCCTGTGGGTCCCTCACTTGGGAGAGGTGGGCACGTCTGGCACCTCTTGGGGCCGTTGGATGGTTGGGGTGCTGATTCTTATCAGGCGTGTGGCAGGGTGCCTGGCTGGCTTCGTTTTGTAGTTGGTGTCACCATTGTGAGCTGGTCCCAGTGCTTTGCTGGGGCTTCCCCCATGGCCGACCGCATCGCCGCCAGCTTTGCCCTGGTGTGTGTGGCCTGCAGCCTGGGGCAGGCGGTGTTCCCACTCGCTCCCTCCTGTGTCCTGGGCTCCCAGCTGAAGTGTCCCCCCACAGGGCAAGCCCCTGCTCTCCCAGACACAGTCCCACCATCATGGGACTGTGCCCCTTTGGGGGCACTTCTGCTCTTCAGTGTCCCTGCCTTGGACAAAGGAAGGCTGCTTCTTCCAGACCGGGGTTCCTGGACTCAGAGATAGGGTCCCCTGTCCTTGCTAAAGTGCGCAGCACTGAAAGAAGAGGTGACTTTCTTGTGAATGTGGGGTCGAGGCCGTGCCGCTGCCGGTGCCTGAGCCAGGCAGTTGCCCGTGAGCGTTGTCCTGTGTCCCCAGCAGTGAAGCTTTGGGAAACGGGGCTGTGCGGCGTCCATGGCCGGACTGAGTCGCTGTCCCCCTGCGTCGTGAGCACAGCCATGTGTGGCTGTCTGCGCTTCAGTGGAGGACCACGCGGGGGCACTGGCTTTCTCAAAGTAACTAAAAAGCTTGTGCCAGAGAAACAGAGGGTGCTGACTAGTTGGCGGCTTTATTTATTCATTTCTGGGCGTAAACGGTAAACAGCTTTGCTTCTTGGCTCAGCGGGAACAGATTGGGAGCCTTTGCCTGATTGATTCTTTACCTGCAGGGACACGCGGCTGGAGGGGGTCTATCGATCGGGTACCTCCTGCCAAACCCACTCTGAAATAGGCTTAATTACCTCAAGACCAGCTTCCGAGCACCAAGTGTCCCAATAAATCTGCACTTGGATTTGTTGCTCTGCTCAGGCTGCTGTCTCCCCTGGGTTGCACGTTTCTCCCCAGTGTGTGTCCTTGAAGGAGCCGGCCTCTGTCGGCTGCACCTCCGTCTCTGGCCCAGACCCCCAGGTGGCTTAGTTAGTTGCAAGAGAAGGAAGCCCACCTGTGACCAGCCTAGGTAGACACAGTGCGTGTCACCTCCGCGCGTGGCTGGGAGGTCGGTGTTGGCCTCACAGAACCAGTGCTTCTCCATCCTACCTGCTGCCCGGTGCCACCTGCCATCAGGTGTTGCCTGCACTGACCCCTTGGCTGCTGGTTGCCTGGTGCATCTGTCCTGGGGTTTGTTATGGGACTTCATTTTGTCCCTGAGCTGGTGCAGTCCCTCATTGCCCCTGCGCCAGCCTCAGCACACTCGGATGAGGCGTCCGTGTGCCACTTTTTATAGCTTACCCGGTGGCCAAGACATGATGGGCATTCCCGCGGGGACAGGAGGGAGCAGGGAGTGCTGGCGACAGAACGGTAGCTGTCCCCTTGGTGGTCCAGTGCGAGGCTCTGGAGTATGTGTCTCTGTGTGTAGGCCCCACCCCATCCTGCCCTGCCTGGCCACCCCCTCCCCCCTCGGAGGCTCATGGACAAGGTGCTGCCACCTGTGCCCAGTGACGTGCCGCTGCCTCTGCGAGCCTGGGCTGTCTCACGGCCAGCTCTCAGTTGACGGGAGTGGGTATGAGGGTGTCTGTGCCTGGTTTGTGGTTCAGGATCGGGTGGGTGATTATTACGTGGCATTATCAAACAGAGGGTACTGCTTACAGCAAGATGAGTGAGAACCAGGGAGTGGACAGGTGTCTCTGGGCAGCTCCATATTTGTCTGTAGCTGGATATGATGGGCCCAGCCCGTGGCTTCCCTTGCGCTGTGAGGACCACTGCTCTGCCCTTGCAGTGATTGTGGCCTTGTGGGCCAGGAGCATGACGGAGGTCCTGTGCCTGTGCTGGAGCTCTGACCTCGTCCTGATGGCTTGGGCTTGTAGAGATACCAGTGTCCTGAGGCCGGGAGATGAAGCTGTGTGCAGTCACGTGAGACCAGGGCCCTGGAAACGCACCGGGGCTGGGCTGTTGCAGTGAGGTGTTGGGATGTTGCCTGGCTATTTCTCGTGCGTTATTTAATGAGAAACTGAAATGTAGAAATGACTCCTCCTTATGCCCCAGAAGCCTCGGGCGATCTACCTGCCAGGCACGCCCACTAGGGCAATCACTAACAACTTGGGTTTTTTTCCGGAATTTTCCCTCCATTTTTATCTGTGTGTGTGTCTGTGACCCTCCCTGCCTGTCTCTGCTTCATCTACTTTGTCCATGGGTCTACATGTAGGGTCCGTGTGTCCCTGTGGCGTGGGCCAGTGGCAGGTAGTCAGCTCCTGATAGGGGTAGAGCTTCACGGAGCTCACGGGCGTCCAGGGAGGTGGGTAGAGTCGCGTGTGGGGCCTTGGGTAGGCCCTGGTGCAGTGGCCGTTGCTGGCAGCTGCCCGGCCTCCTGCAGGCGCAATTTGAGGACTGCCCTGACTGCAGCGGTGTCCTCTGCCCAGGCCTTCCGTGGTGTACTCAGAGGGCTTGCCTTGAAAAGCAGGAAGATAAATGAACCTGCTAATGGGCTTCCCGCGTGGCATGGGGGGCCTGTGCCAGCATGCATGTGGGAGCGCCAGGCAGGAGGGTAAGTGCTCCTTGGCCGTGCCAGATGAAATGCTGGTGTTTGGCTATTCACAGACCTCATAGCCGTCTGTGGGGTCCTTCGCCCTGGCCGGCCGGGAGCAACCCCGGCGCCTGTCCTCACTGTTGGCAGTGCCTGCACTAGATGTGGAGGTCCAGCTGGTTAATGAAGTCACAGGGACGAGCTGGCCAGGACCTGTCCACGCCATCGGGTTCCTGCCCTCAGGGAGCCTGGGCCTAGAACGTCTGCTTGGCCGGAAGCCCCGCGGTCAACATGTGTCCAGGCTCCCCGTGAAGCCCTGGGGACGGACTGTTGGCGCCTGTCTCGGAACCGTGTTGTGGACTGCGCGTTTCTGTGAGTGTGTCCAGTGTAGGCCTGCGCTCCGTGGCCATCTCCTCCCTCAACTGTGCGCTACAAGTCAGAGGCTGCCCTGTCGCCCTTGCTGGACTCCATCACCTGTCTGTGTGCACGGTCACTGTGGGCAGTGTTGGGTGAGGGAAGGAAGACCCTGGCCTTGCTATGTCCACAGAGGCCACACAGACCAGGCCAGGCTGTCCACTCTGTTGCCCAGAGATGGCCTGCGGCCCCTGCTCAGGACGCACTCCCGACGCTGCCACGCCATATGGTTTCGAGGTGCCGTTCTCTTCCACCTTTGTCCCTCCCTTCCCTCTGCCGTCTCGGCACATGCTCCTGTTTACAAATCTCCTGGAATGATGTGCCAAGATAATTATAATGTTTTATGTTTTAAAAAAGCCTTGGCTTTGTGTTGTTGGGGAAACAAAGGGAGGGCAGACACAGCTCCTGGTGCTGGCGGCAGCTTCTGAGAGCCAGTCTCATTGGGGGCGTGGAGCGCCAAGCTGGGGTGACGCAGGGGAAGTGGCAGGTTCCCGCCCCACGAAGGAGGATGTTGCCTTGGGGTCCAGAAGCCCTGTCCCTCCTGCAGGCATCTTCCCCCGCCAGTCTTGGGCACGAGGGTCCTCTGGGCGGCCTGTCCATGCCTCGGCTGGCGCAGAGACCTGGCAGTGCCCCCTCTGTCCTTCTGGTGCTTTGCGGGTTATGTCCGTGTACAGCCCTGGTGGACCATGGTCTTGTTCTCGTTCAGAGGACGTAATTTGTGGCTAGCTCCGGGAGGGCTGCCCCTGGGAGTGCTGACTTTATTTTCGGCCTAGGAGGAAGTTATGGAGGGTTTTGGGCTGGGGGTGGATGGAGGGTGATGTGATCCGAACTCTACTTTATTGCAAGGTATCATGCATAAGATGGGTTGTTGGGGTGGGAGTGGCCAGCGGGAAATCAGTAGGAGACAGGTGGCTATTTTGGGGAGTATATGGGTTATAAGGAAGTAGTCCCAGAGGTTCAGTGACAGACAGGACCTGGGTGGGAGTGCGGTGCTGGGTGGCGAAGGCAGAGAGAACAGGGGTGGCTCTTGGACATCTGGCTTTGAGCTTGTGTGGTTAGAAGTGCTGATCTGGAGAACTGGGGAGGAGGAACAAGAGTCCAAAGGCTTTGGGCTTAATTTGGGTGTGTGCAAACTGGAGGTGCCCTGTAGCCTTTCCGGAGCGAGGCCTCATGGGAACAGAGGGGCCAGGTTGGCATTAGACCTTGGGATGGAGAGCGATTTGGAGCTTGTCTGCCTAAGACATTGATGGGGACACCTTGGAATCCTCCCAGGACTAGGTGGAGTGAGGAGAGGCGTGCTGAGTGCAGCTGTCGGGCTCGGCCCTTTTACAGGAAAACAGGGTATTCGGCAAGAGGGCGGGGCACAGCTGGGCTGCTGCTGGGGAGAGCCCTCTGAGAGCCCTCTGGCACAGGGCTCCCCTCCCCATGCAGCACCCTGGGTTTTGGGGTACATTGTCTCTCAACTGAAAGCGCTTCCCAAATCCCCAACCTCTTGTCCTTCCGTTGACCACCTGCAGCTGACTTCTGTGTATGGGTCTGTACCCTTCCCGCAAGGTTGGAGCGCCCACGGCGGGGACCAATTTTTACGCAGCCGGGGGTCATGAATCAAAGAGCTGCTTCGGGTGGCATCTTCCAGCTCTGCCCAATTAAAATGAGTGTGTGTTTTGTGACCCCCATCCCGCCCTCCCCCACCCCTGCTGTGTCTCAGGGGGAGGACGGGAAGCCCTGGCCTCATGCCCGAGTGTCACAAGGACTTCTGTCAGGGTGGGTGGAGGTGAGCCCAGTGCGGTAGGGGCACACAGCCTCTGGGCTGGGAGCTTCTCCTCTTTTTAAAGAGGTGGGGACACTTGTTCTGACTTTCACGTAGGGGGACAGTGGGGGAGGGGGAGCAGGGAGAGGTGGGCGGGAGAAACGAGAGACATGTGAAGCACAGCAGAAGCCGCGTGTACCGCCAGCGGGCACCCCCTGCCCTTTGGGCGCAGCCCCTCTCCTTCTGGAGACCTGGCATGGGTCCCTGTGCAGCCCTGCGGGTGCGGGCTCTTCCGTGCTGACCTCTGCTCATCGGGGCCGAGGTTTGGAAAGCAGCCCTTGAGCCCGCAGGATTTCCTAGTGGCTGGCTGCTCACGGGGGGAGTCTGGGGTCTTGAGACACGACTTGTCAGCCCTGGTCTGCATGGAGCATGGAGGGGAGATGTGGAGCCCACGTGAAAGGGAAGCTTCCCCTTCGGAAAGACCCTGCGGTGCGCACGTGGTAGAGTGCCAGACAGCACGTGTGTGGGGTCTCATTTAGCCTGTTGGGTCTGACAGTGATTTTGGAAGGGAAGTGCCCAGTCTGGGACAGTGCTGCCTCCAGAAGGATGGCTCTGGAGAGCGCCCAAATCGTTGCGGCCCCCTGAGGACATGAAGGCTACAGACTGGGGAGTGGGGGTGGCTGGCTGCCTGAACCCTTTGAGGGAAGGGAGAATCTGAGCAGGGTTGAGAGGGACATGTCCGTCACGTGGTACCAGAAGCCTGGACTGGCAGGGTCTTTTGGCTGGGATGGTTTCGGCAGCGCTGGCCTGGGAGAAAAGCACACAACGGAGGAGCGAGTTGGGTCTCTGGTCCCTGTGTGTACATGTTGAGAGCCACGTGTGTGAGGAGGCAGAAAGGAGACCCGGCTCCCACTGCCTGCCTGTCAGAGCGGGGCCATGACTATGCCCTATGTGTTGGCTGCAGGTCAAGTTCCCGGACGGGGCCTTAGAGAGGACAGAGGCTGGCTTTGTCCTCTGGGCCAGAGTCAAGGTCCTTCTGGGACGGGCTAGGCCAGCCTTTTGGGGAATCAGCCGCTTTTCCAAGGAGCTCTGGCTTCTTTTGATGAAGAACACTTGCCCGTGCTATGGTCCTTGGGCTTTGCCATTTCCCGAGTGCCGTACCGCCGGGGCCAGCCAGATGCAGTCTGCTGCTGGCTTCGCACCCTCGCGGGAACGTGTGTAGGGCTCGCTGGTGCTGTGGCTGCTCTGGGAGCCGAGTGGTGGTCTCTTGTGTGCTCGGACCGGGGCTTGCTCCTCTGTCAGTCAGTTGGAGGATGCCTGTGTTGCGTTTTTGGTTCGGTTTTTGTTTTTAAGATTTTATTTACTTGCTTGTCAGAGAGAGGGAACACAAGCACTGGGAGCAGCAGGCAGAAGGAGAGGGAGAAGCAGGCTCCCCACTGAGCAGGGAGCCACATGCAGGGCTTGATCCCAGGTGCCTGAGACCATGACTGGAGCCGAAGGCGGATACTTAGCAGACTGAGCCACCCCGGCGTCCCCATTGCCTTGGTTTTTGGTAAAATGGAATAAAGTGGCTGTATAAACACAAGTGTTCATTTCTCAGGACTGGATACCTGGGAGCAGGGTGGTTGGCTCATACCCTACATTTAAGTCAAGTACCTGCCCCACTGGTCTGCGTCTGCCCAATGGTGTGAGCACGCAGCCGTGCGCATCCTGCCGCCCTCCGTCTTGGCACTTGTTTGATCCCACTGTCGTCGGGTGTGGGTGGTGCACAGAGGGTTTACAGCCTGCGCCCCACCCCCCCGACCCCCACCTGGCTCAGACACTTGCTCCTGGGCCACCTGGCACCTCCCCTCCCAGCCCTGCTGGCACTTGCTTCCCGTCCAGATCCTTCTGTTCCTGGGGACGGACGGTGGGCTTATCTGGCCTTCCTGAGTGCATTAAGTGGGGCCTGTTTCCTCCTCTGACTTCCCACACCGTTTCGTTGCGTTTCCTCTTCTTGTTGTCACTTGGAAAGCCCTGTGGTTGTTCATCTACCCCTCCCTCCGCCTGTAGCACCATTTATTTCATTTCTCTGAGGACTGGAGGGGGTGCTGCGCCCCTCTCTTCTAGTCCATGGCTTCTTGCCTGGAGCCTGCACCGGACACCAAGGATCCTGGGCTCGAGAGTGCTTCGCTCTGTCTGGGTGCACCTGACAGCACCCCTGGCTCTCTCTTCAGCTGGCCTGCCCTGGGGCAATAGCTAGACCTTTCTCTTCAGGATGGCTGCCCCAGCCTTGCTGCAGAGGTGAGGTGCACGTGGTCTGCGGTGGCTGCTTAGGGTGAGGTCCTTCCCTAGTGGTATTTCTTCTCTGCTTCTCACTTACTTTCCCTCCAGCGACTTAGCCTCCTTGTGCCATCGGGACTTCATATGAACATTTTCTTTGCTTTTTATACTTTATTGTTTCCTGATTGGGTTTTTATCCCTCAGTTGCATGCAAGTTGCCAGGGAGTGGGAGACAGAAGGATCTCAGGGACTTGCTGAGACTTCTGGGGACTGTGAAGTGCATGAAGCCTCCCTCTTGCGGGCATGTCCTTGGATGTCTTTGCCCAGGTGGGTGATGTGGAGATCTTGAGCCACAGTGGTTATGGGTCTGTGATAGCTGTGGTGGAGCCCTGGAGCTTTGGAGCAGCCTGAAACAGTGCATCCTTCAGCACGGTGAATTTTGTTTGGGACAAAAGAGCACCCTTCCTGAGCAAACCGCTATCTTCGGTGAGAACGGAGGAGGGGCCTCTGCTCCGTGCCACGGTCCACGTCACGTGGAGCGATTCACCGAGGTGTTGTGATGTCAGAAGTAAACTTTCTTGGCCTGTGTTGTAACAAGTAGAGCATCGCATGAAAGGAGGTGACGGTTCTGTTACTCCCCGTCCCACAAAACTGCTGTGCGATCTGCCCGGTGTTTGGGTGTGGCTTGCAGGAGGGATGGCGGGACACTGCACCCGGGGTGGGGACAGCATCCATCACTCACCTGGGATGTGGCATGGCCACTAACATGCGGTCTGGCAGCCAGGGAAGGTGTTAGGGTTCTTTGAGGTGCTGTTTTCTGGGACGGGGGGGGGGGGTGGTGGATGTTGGATACACCGTGCCCGGTCAGAAGCCTTATGAGAGAGGCTTTGGTTTACCACGGGGAAGTTCCTGTTGCTTACTACCCAGAACAGAGCACTTCGGGGTTGGAAGGTGTCACCCGTGATGCTCACTGCCTTTCTGTCCTGGGCTCCAATGGCTCTGGGTTGCGCTGGGCCCCTGTATGGCGCTCTCGGGGTCCTGACCCCGTGCTGCGGGACCCGGGGTGTTGCTGTTGCTCACCCAGGTCTCCTTGGGTGTGTTCAGAAAGTACCCGGATGCATTCAGAGGAATAATTAGCGTATCCTGTAAGATATGAATCTTAATTCCTAAATTACATATTTAGCAGATGGTCCAAAATAGCACTTGTAATGGCAACATTCAATTAGTGAGTTTAAAAAATGTATATTATTGCAACACTCTCAGTGGGTTTTATTTAGAGGTTTCTAAATATAGCACTATAAAAACACAGAAGTGTTGCAAACTGTTTACACCCACACTGCGGCAGTGTGCTCTGCGCTACACTTCCCACGTCCACCAGGGCGCGGGGTGTCGGTGTCCAGAAGGACACAGTTTCCTCCTCTGCATGGACAGCAAGGAGCAGCGTGGCCAGTCCCTCCCTGCCATGCCGCCCAGACTCGTGAGTTCCCACACAGCTGCTGGGAACCCCCACTTCTGAGTGTCTTGGTGGGGCTTGACTCACATGGGGTTCAACGTGGGGCCCAGTGCACACTTGACTCATGTTGCATGCTCGTAAAATGCGTTTTCTGCACCTGATCCTGGGGCTGCCTCCAGTGGGCTCATGGCAGCCTAGCTCTGGTACTGTCCACGTCGACAGAGGAGGAAGCGATGTTTGAGGTCCTGCTCCAGTTCAGGACAGAGCTGGGGTCCACCGTCGAGGGCTCCGTCTGGGGTCTCTAGAGGCAAGCCCATTGCCCATGGCACTCACAGTGGCCCAGTCGTGTGTGGGGGCTCTGAGCTGAGGGGTGGGCGCGGGGAGCCGGGCATGGCCCTGCTAACGCCTCGTCTTAGGGCAGCATAAGTCGCGGAAGCAAGAGTGGGATTAATTTGGGCTGCTGTCGCAGAGACTGCTTCCTCCTGGAGCCCAAGGGTCTCCTTAGTGGCCCTCCTCCTCCTGCTCTGTCCGTCCTCTGCTCTGTCCACGTCGTGGGAGGAAACACTGAGCCCAAGCAGTCACCGACTGGAGCGCCTTTGTTGTTTCTGCTCTGAAAAGAGGAAAGTTTCCTACCAACTCGAAAGAACTCGAGCCAGCACAAGCCTCCCCCCACCTACCAACCCCTGGATCTCTCTGAAAAGCAGGCCTTCCTGGTAATCAAGTGTTTACAGAGGAAGGCTTTGTTCAGACCCTTCCTAGGGCTCTGTATGTTTAAACAAAGAGCTTTTTGGACCTAAACACAGATGTTCATTTGAAAATGAAAAATCAAATTATGCGGAGCCAGCTTTTGAAAGTTAATGCCCTATAGCGAGCAAGACAAAGAGAGGAGACACTGTGTTGTAAATTTCACTTAAATAACTTTTTATTTTAAATAAAGTTTTAAACTAAAAAGGAGTCATTTGAAAGCTGCTCATCTTCCTCTCTGTCCTCCAATGGAACATCTGTGCTTCTCTGGAGGCTGGGATAGACATGAATGCACAGCTAACCGGCAGAGAGCTCTTTTTACCATAATTACACCTTGCTCATTTCAGAGGCACAATGCCCGCATGAAATGCCAATTAAGCCTGCTATGTTAATGAGTCGGAGCCTGAATGCCCGATTACAGCGGACACAAATCCCACCGGAACGGAACCGGTTTGATAGGACCCCTGAGTTTGTTCTGTTTTAATGGAAACGTTACCATATGTAGCGAAACTCTCCACTCGCTTTTATTTAAAAGTGATCCATTTTGGGGTTTTTTTGGTCAGCAGATTTAAAAATAGGTGTATTCTGAACCCCTGGAGGGGAGCCTTGTACCCTTTGCTCTAGGTGGCTGCATAGGGCATCTTGAAGGTCACTGTGACTCCGCTTGCCGTGGGCCTGGGTGCTCTGTGGTGCAAGGCTCGGGGTGTTGCCAGGCGAATCCGGCCCAGGTTAGCAGTGACAGTGACAGGCGCCCAGGTACTCTGTCCACGTCTGGGGTGGCAGCTTGGACACGTGTCTGGGGTTAAGAGCCCTGGGTGGCAGAGCTCTGGGTGTCTGGCGGATCCTTGGGTCCCAGTGCGCCAGCGCCCCTGGAGGAGCCGCTCTGCACTGTGGCGTCCCTGTCTGTGACAGCCAAGCCCTCTCTGGCAGTTTCAGGTAGAAGCACTGGGGACTCGGGGCTGGTGCGTTTGCTCTGGCGTCGGCTCCTTCTAAAGCTGCCTTTCTGAACTTGGTGCCGACGATGAAAGCGGTCAGCCCGGTCTTGGGCAGGGCCCATCACTTGTGGGTGGGTGTCGCTAGCAAGCAGGGCAGGAATGCCGACCTCCTGCTTGGAGGGAAGAAAGCAGTGCTCCCTTCCTTCAGCAGTGCTCAGAAGAGGGTCCCCTGCAGGGTGGGCAGAGCCGCTCTGACCTGTGGGGCCCATGTGTTGGCCCCCAGCGGTAGGGCTCCTTTCTCTTAGGCTGCTTCCTGAGGTCATGCAGATCCTCCGGTCTTCAGGACATCCCGTGTTCTCCCTGTGCTGGGCCAGCCCTTTGGCTCCGCCTTCCAGGACCCCTTGGTTAGGTTAGCCCTTGTGCTTTTGTCTTCTTCATAGCACTTCGTGCCTGGCATTGGGGCCCTCCCCTCCTTGTTTGCTGCTGACATACCCGCAGTGAGAAGTGCCTGTTGTCATCCTGGGCTGTGGTGGCCAAGCACGTCTCACCCCCAGATGGCCGTGGGAAGATGGCCAGTCCCTCCCTTGCTCCCACATCCCGCCCTGGACTGGGAGGACTATCTTTGGGGGGCTGGAGTGAGGGCCCCATCTTGGGCTCAAAGCGCACTGTGTATCTCGTGGTGAAGTGTTTGGGAGGGACGTGTCCCCTGCTCGTACTCCAGGAGCCGTCCTTGGGCTAGGGTTTTATGACTACCCAGCCCACAGGGCTTGGGGGCATCTGACGTGGACATTTGCACCACAGGTGGGCAGTGGAGGGCCGCGCAAGGCCCCGGAGTGGGGCCGGGTGATGGATGCGCCGAGCAAAGCAGGCTCCCCTGGTTTAGGATAATTACAGTGGGATTTGGTGGTGCTGTCGTCCACAGAGAAGGCATTCGGGGTGTCAGAATGAAGCATGGAAGTATCAGACAGTTATGTTTTCAGGTTAAGAATTTAATGAGGAGTAAATTCATTTAAACCAGAGAGCTGGCTGTAGGGGAATTTCCTCCGCAAGAGCGTGTTGCACGGCTCTCCTCGCTGCTGACATTTCATCCTTCGTCGTGCGTGCTCCGGCCCTCTCCCGAGAGGGCCGCCTCCTGCAGGCAGCAGAGTGTTGGACGTGTGGATCCAGAATGTAGAGCTGCGGTCTCTGCGGACCACGCCGCGTCCCGGGGCTGTCCTCCAGTCACTGGTGACGGCTCCCCTCTGACACGGCCGGGCGGGGTGCACTGTCACCTGTTCTGCCCTGGCCTGGCCCACGTGGGCGTGCGGCGGCTTCCAGCCCACAGCTGCCTGTGGGGCACGGGGGGTGCCCTCTGGTCAGCATTCCTCTGGCTGAAGATGCTTCTGCTCGAGGCAGCTGAAGCTACACGTCTTCTCCTCATGGGTGGTTTTCAGACACTGGCTAAATGTTTCATTTTCTGCTGGGTTCTTGGGGGCCTTTTCTTCCATGCCTGGGGGACTGTTTTGCAGCTTGTAATCAGGACTCGAGTGACTGGTGGCCCCCCCCGTCTCACACTCTCCCCACCATGTTCCCAGAGTCCAGGGCACCATCTGGGACACTCCAGGTGCCAGCAGGGGACTCTTTTTCCGCGGTTGAGTGTGCTGTGCCACGCGGCAGGCTACTCTGGATGGGTGGTGTGCCCTGCCTTCCCTCTCCCTCCATTGCTTTAACCAGTGGTTCCCCTGACACCTGGCGGGTGGAGGGGTGGTGGTGGGTGGGAGCTTGCTGCTGCCTGTGGAGTCCCGGAGCCCCTGAGCTCAGTCCACACCTTCTCCATGGTCCAGGTGGTGGGCTGTGCTCGGTTCCCAGCAGCCCCGCCTCTGTCAGATGGATCCTGGGAGGGGGGCGTTCCAGGGTGCTTCATCTCTCCTTTCTGCTCCCCCTCCCCTGCTCCTGCATTTATCCTCTGAGATGGGAGCACTGTCATGGAGCATTGCCGGCCGCTGTGTGCTGTCCCAGGAGCAGGCCACATGGGCTTGGTCATCTGGCGAGGAGCCACATGCACTAGCATGGCTATGGGGGGCTAGCCTGGGACACAGTGCAGGAGAGAAGGGGCACCTGCCTCGGCTGGCTGGGGCTTGTCAAGGATGGCCCCTTGCAGGAGTGGGTGACCTTGACGTTGAGGCTTGGGCATGATAGGAGTTCCCCATCGGTGGGCGGTGTATGTGTGGGGGTCTCTGCATGAGAGAGCTCATGGGTGGGAGGGAACAAGGCCAAGGGTAGGCCTTGGCGCGATGGGGTCCTGGATGGCTGTGCACATGGGGGCTGGGGTATGACCCCAGGGTGTCGTCCTTGCTCTCCTTAGGTTGTAGGGCTGACGTCCTGAGAAGGCACAGTGCCCCGTCCACCCAGCCTGTTGTTCACCATACCTTCTTGGGGAAGGAGGAGAGAGTGCCGCACCATCCTTGGGTGGTAGGTCTTGGGTCTAGTCTAGATGCCCAGTGCACTTGTTGGTGGTGGTAAGTGCAGCCGCAGGGCCTGGTTCTCTCCTGTGTCCTCCCTGCAGCCCGTTTGTGGCAGAGGACTATTACTTGTGTGCCACGGAACAAGGCCCAGAGGCTCTGATAGGCCCACACCCCAGGTGCAAGGCGTTGGGTGAGTGAGGCCTTCGTGGCTCCCTCTGCTGCCTGCACGGAGCACGCTGCCTTTCCTTGTGCCATCTGAGTGTTTGTGGAGCGCGTGGGAGGCTCGGGGCTGCATGGGGCCTGTTTGCAGAGCACACGGCCCGGCAGACCAGCCAGCAACAGCTGTGCACTTGGGTCAGCTGATGGGAGAGTATCTTTGTTTTTCCCGGTCTCGCTCTGGCCCGGTGCTCTCTGCCTCTGAGTGGCCTCCAGGGCCGAGCATCCTTCGGGGGCAGAGCTGTCTGCATCTGTTGGACACCGTGGATGGGGGTCTCCCCTGGGTAGCGGGCTCCATGCTTAGAAGGACACTGTTCAAGTTGGCTACTTAAGATGCCCATAATTGGAAGGGGAGCCTTCCCTGTCCCGCATGGCAGAGGATTGTAAATCTTCTCTGATTAAAGGGAGCGGATTCAGAGGGTGGGAGAGAGGAGTTGGAAACAAATTGGCAGCGCGACTCCCTTCCTTTTGCTGATGGGGAAAGTGGTTAATTAGGTGATTTTTCTCTTCCTCTGACACGTGCAAATGAGACTCTGTTAATAACTGAGCTGTTACGTAAATGGTGAAATTTCAACACCCCTGTCAACTTGTCAGGCGTGTCTTCAGAGTTGAGGTGAGCTTGAGGGAGAGACACTTGAGGGCTCTTGCCTCTCCTGGGGTCCTCTGTAAACCCCGGGGCTCACCGCATGCAGGGGTGGGGGCACCCCATTCCCATCCTCCAACCCGTCTGGGGCTTGCGGCTACTGAAGATGGAGATAGCAGGATAAGTTGCCAGGATGAGGTCAGTGGTCATTGTCTGGGACCCCGGCTCACCTCACCATGCTTCTCCCCTGCTTCCTGCGTGCGGGAGCACCAGCGCCAGGCTCCGGCCGCCAACGGGCGCGCGTGTGTGGGGGTCTTGGGAGCCAGCTGTCCCAGGTCGGCGGGGCTCAGAGCAGGACCCTGGGCACTGGCCAGACCAGGCGGCATTTATTGTCCTTAGAAAGCAGGCTTTTCGTTCTCAGAAGTGTGTAGCTGAGACATTCTTTTCAGTCTCATTTCTGCCAAAACGCCGGAATTTAAGAAGCTACTGCTTTCTCACACAGGATTTCAGAGTAAACAAGATCTCAGACATCACTCAGGTGGGGTTTGTTGGCCTGCTCCCTGTTTTCCAGCCAGTCTCGGTCGGGGGCGTGCCAGGCCGCTGGCTGTGGGCTTGGAACCTCAGCCGCCTCCTGGTATTTGCTTTTTCTTCCTCCCAGACACTTGACAGGTTGTTCTTGAACCCCCGTGCCCCCCAACCCGCCCTGGGGTTCTGGGCTCTGTGTGGTTCACTCTGCAGGCACCCCCAGCCAGTGGCAGTAACACACGTGGAGTGTGAGCCCACGAGGGCTCAGGCCTCCTCCTGCACTCCACCAGCACCAGGACTGCCTGTGTCTTGGCCTCCCAGCCGGATGGACCATCTCGGGGAATTGTTCCTAGAGGACATGTGGCCTGGGCCTCAGGAGTGCCACCAGGACATGGTTGCCAAGCTGGTTCCTGGCCTGAGGCAGGGAGGCCCTGACCCTGTCTGGTGGATTTTTTTTTTTTTTAAAGATTTTGTTTATTTATTTGACAGAGATCACAAGTAGGCAGAGAGGCAGGCAGAGAGAGAGGAGGAAGCAGGCTCCCCGCTGAGCAGAGAGCCCAATGTGGGGCTCGATCCCAGGACCCTGGGATCATGACCTGAGCTGAAGGCAGAGGCTTTAACCCACTGAGCCACCCAGGCGCCCCTGTCTGGTGGATTTTGAAGACGTGCATCTTCTGGGTCAGGTTCCTGGGACTTTCATACCTCCCACCCTGATGCGTGCTCTCCACTCTCCACTCCTGCCTGGCTCTGGGTGGCTGGTTGTTAGTATAGTGGAGACGGGTAGCTGTCTGTCTTGCAAATCTAAAATGAGATTTTACTTTTTCAATAAAAAGAAAGGAGCGCTTGAATATTTGCAGCTGGGAGATGGCAGAGATTAGAAATGCTACTTATCTCTGTAGCACAAAAGAAGGGGAGCGAAGTGCTGCTGAATACTGATGAAGCCGCGGCCGCGCGAGCCGCTGTGGGGACGGCCGCCCTTGCTGACGAGCTCCATGGGGACAGGGCCGGCGTTCCTGGCTGTGCTCTGGGCCAGCGGGCGTCTCAGGCCGGGGTGGGAAAGTCACCCTGGCTCTGGCTAGAACTTCCTGAACTCCAGATGCCTTGTTCTCGAGTCCTGCCTGGCCCCGGGCCGCGTTGCCACCATCTCTGCCGTCCCCTGTGCAGCCTCCAGGCCTGCAGCACCTGCTGTCCCCCTCTATAGCTCCCTCACTGCCCATGTAGCCGCTGGGTAAGGTCCCATGGCTTCCTGGGCCAGTGTGTCTTCCCATCTTCATTCCCACAGCCTGCAGCCCTCTGGGTGCACACAGATTGCACTACTGCCGCATGCTGTGTGTCCTCAGCATCGCTCATGCCCCTCATCCGCAAAGCAGGCAGGACTGCGTGCACACATAAGGGCATGCTGCCGCGTGCCCGGCCTCCTCCTGGGCTGGGGTCATGGGTGCTGTATGCGGCTGGCTTCCATCGGGCGGCCCATGCTGACCGCCCCACCGTGGGTTTGGTCCCCCCTCACCCCTGCAGCCCTGACTTCCCCCTGCTCCAAGCTGGCATGTTCTCACTAGGCGGACTCGTGCACTGTCCCTGCCTTCGGCAAGGAGTAGGCCAGCATTGACTGAGCACCCTGTGTGGGTGGAGTCTGACCGATGGGGCACTCTGTGGGGCTTCTTGTGGAGGCCGGCTACACGTGTCGGACCCTGAGGTTGTCCTGGAGTCTTCGGAGTTGAAGCT